>NC_053393.1:288505096-288819471 GCF_905171765.1 Bufo bufo
GTGGCCCTGGGGCGCTCCAGTAGGTTATTGAATATTGATAGAAGGGTGGGAAAAAGGTAAGCTGTAGAAACAGATTCTGGGAGACCTCTAATGCGAAGATTGTTGCGACGTCCACAGTTCTCCAAGTCATCTAGGTGTTGTTGAAGAGCGTGAATTTGCGTCCCTTGGTGACAACCTGAAGAGCTTTCACTTCAGCAAACACCATTATATGGTCTTGAGCCACGGAGTCCACTCGGTGAGAGTAGATAGTTCTATGCAAATTCCTGTATGTATTCTTGCAAAATATTAACCGCAAAGGTAGAAAAGTCCTCTTCAGAGGGTAAGGAGCATAAAAGAGCACGTAAATCCGCTATAGTCGGTGGTCTTCATCAGGTGTTGTGGAAGCTGACCTGTGCTTCGCAGGCAAGTGGTTTGTATGGAATTCAGAATGAGGGTTGATGTGGGGAGTCCCCACGCTTTTAAGGCTTGACAATTGTATATCAGGAGAGCGACCTGGTGCCATGACCTGGGAACTGACCCATGAGGATCCGGTCGACCAATGAGGAGATGCCACCAGAGAGGGATTAGGTGAATCTGGTGAGGACAGGGTCCCCCTAGGATGCTGCCCATATTCATCTAAAGCCCGGGACAGGTCTTGTTGATGTTCATTGGCTGTCTTAGTGCATACCAGCTCTTGGGGTCCGGCATCCGGACATTTTGTAGAAGGAGCATAGAACGCTGAGGTATAAGAGTAAGGGGGAAAATTAGCAAGGGATTGTGGCTCAAAGGTTTGCGCTTCAGGTCACAATGTGGAGCCTGCTGTGTGGGAGGCAGTAGAGGGGGGCAATGGGGCAAGGGAAGATGGCAAAAGGGAGGAAGAGGGAATTGGAGGGCTTGCCTAAGAGGTTATGCAGTCCTCATCCATCCGGCGATCTGCCTCCCCAGTATTGCTGGCAGGTGCTATGGTCTCCTCCTGATCCTGCCAGAGAAGGCGCGGGCCGCCATTTTGCGCTTCTTGTGCCAGGGGAACCACGTGGCCGGGCTCCATGTTAGACCCGGAGGAGACCTCACTTTCAGGTCGTGCTGCAGGCGGTGCAGAGCAGGAGCGGCGATCTCTTGCAGGTGGGAATCACATCCCCGTGGGCCAGGTGGATGCCTCAGCGAGCCGCTTATCAGGGGAGCCGCCACCATCTTGGGCGAAGCTGGTCCGGCCTGGCGGAGTTCTTTCTTCAGGGCCGGCCTGCTTCGAGAAATAGGAACTCAGGTCACCCTGGGAGGCAGCAAGGGGAGCAGATGGACGAGCTCGACCATTCTTGGTGGTTTTCCCCATCATAAAAGCAGGTAAACGCTAGTTCTTAGCAGGGGTGCAGCAGAGCTCAGAACGAGCACGTCCTCACACTTCCATCGCTGGCCATTCCCCCTGGTTTTTGGATCTTTGTAGAATAATTTAGTTGTCAGTTTCGATACAATTAACACATCACCTTACTGGTCCAGGTTATCTTCAGAACTCCAGACCACATCCAGGCTAGTGTTATTTCAAATATCTGCAGCCACAAATTCCTTTCTTAGATAGGAAAGACTTGATCCAGCCCTTTAAAGAAAACTACAAAACACCTCTTTCTTCTCAATTCCTTTACTGCACTGCAACAATTAAGCCCCATTCACATGACTGTAGGGCGGTCATGCCAGTGTTGTGGACCACAAGCCGTGGGCACTAGCTGTATGAACTCGTGGACTTGAATGGGTCCACAATCCACTAGACATGGCAAAAGATAGGGAGTGTCCTATTTATGTGGAGCGGAGGTACAGAGCAGGAATCCCACGGAAACACGCGGAAGTCATTCCATTGGCTTCTGGATCCGTGCTTCTGCTGCATCCAGGACTTTTTCTCGGATCAAAAATAACTGTTCTCTGATGGAAGTGACACAAACTGATGCTCAAAAAACCGGAATTAGTCTTACCGGTAATTCTGTTTCCTTGAGATCATCACGACGGCATACAAGGAGATTGACCCCTGACCTCTGTAGGGGCAGGAACAGAGAAAGGTTAAATACCCTCCTCCCACCACCAACACCAGTGTTTCCAAAATCACACAGAGCAACCCGGTGGTGGAAAACAGTGAAGAAAAAAAAAAAGGTATTACTCCATACCTTCTAGAGACCCACTGGGTCAAAACGATTTAAATCATAGGGAGGGAATAACGTGCCGTCGTGATGATCTCATGGAAACAGAATTACCGGTAAGACTAATTCCGGTTTTTCCATAGCATCATCACGACGGCATACAAGGAGATATAAAAAATATATCAGTTAAGGGGGGGCTACAGCCTGGAGGACTTTCCGACCGAAGGACAGATCAGAAGATCTGGAAAGATCCAGGCGATAGTGCTTTATAAAGGTATGAATGCTGGACCAAGTGGCAGCACGACAGATTTCCTCCAGAGAAGCCCCAGCTCTCTCCGCCTGAGAGGAAGACATGGCCCGAGTGGAATGGGCCCTAATGTGGACTGGACATGTAAGATTTTGTATTTGGTAACAAAGACTAATGGCTTCTTTGAGCCATCTAGCTATAGAGGACCGGGAGGCTTTTTGGCCCTTAAATCTTCCTCCAAAAAGGACTAGTAGATTGTCAGATTTCCTAAACTTTCCCGTCACAGCGATATAGTTTAGGACTGCCCATCTAACGTCCAGAGAGTGAAACGCGGATTCTTTGTCATTAGAGGGGTGTTGGCAAAAAGAAGGTAGGGTAACTTCCTGGCTCCGATGAAAATTGGATACGACTTTGGGGAGAACTCCAGGATCCAGACGGAGAATAATTCTATCATCTAGAATACGGAGGTAGGGTTCCCTGATTGATAGGGCTTGTAATTCTCCTACTCTGCGGGCCGAAGTTATTGCAATTAAGAAGGCCGTTTTCAAGGACCATAATTTTATTGGACAGTCAGACATGGGTTCAAAGGGTGGTAAAGTAAGGCCTGTAAGAACGATGTTCAGATCCCAAGAAGGGACACGGGCGGTGATCGTTGGGCGGAGCCTCGTCGCTGCCTTAATGAATCTTTTGATCCAACGATGGCCGGCTATATCTTGGTCAAAGAAACAACCTAGGGCTGAGAGTTGGACCTTCAAGGTAGAGGGTCTAAGTCCCAGGTCCAGACCTTGCTGTAGAAAATCCAGTATTCTTTGGATGTTGGGTTTATGCAAATGTGGCGATTCGACCCCACTCCAGGAACAAAAACGTTTCCAGATCTTAAGGTAAATTGCTGACGTTACCTTCTTTCTGGAGGCTTTAAAAGTAGCAATAACTTCGTCTGACAGGCCCTGAAGTTTCAGGGTTTGGGACTCAGGATCCAAGCTGCCAATTTCAGAAACTGCGGGTTTGGGTGTAGAACTGGACCCTGCTGAAGTAGATCCCCCCGCACAGGAAGGGGCCATGGATCCTGTAGAGAAAATTTTTGGAGAGATGAGAACCAACTTCTCTTTGGCCATAGGGGAGCGATCACAATCACCGTGGCCTTGTCCTGGAGAACTTTTTTTACCACCTTCGGAATTAGAGTAAGTGGAGGGAAGGCATAGCACAGATTCCAATGCAAACGAATGGCGAAGGCGTCTAAGGCATGAGGTCTGTCCCTGGGGTTTAGGGAACAGAATGTTTCCACCTTTGAGTTTGCCCTGGTGGCAAACCGATCTACGTCGGGCACCCCCCATTTCCTTACTACTAGCCCGAATATTTCTGGACTTAGAGACCATTCTGTATGGTTGATCCTGTGGCGGCTGAGAAAATCTGCTTCCTGATTTAGTATTCCCTTCAGATGAACTGCCGATATAGAGGCCACATTCCGTTCTGCCCAAGCAAAGATTTTTGTTGACAGTGCTTGTAGGGTTACGGACCGTGTTCCCCCTTGATGGGAGAGGTAGGCAATGGCCGTAGTGTTGTCCGAAAGCACTTTTATGTGATGATGACACAACATTTCCTCTGCTACCTTCAATACCTCCCAGACTGCTGTCAGTTCCCTGAAGTTTGATGACTGGGATCTAATCGAATCTGGCCAAGTACCCTGGAACATACGATCCCCCACCTTTGCGCCCCAGCCGGACAGACTTGCGTCTGTTATTACCTGAACCTGGGGAGTCTTCTGCCAGGGATTTCCCCGTGATAAGTTTCCGTGGTTTTTCCACCAATTTAGGGACTGCAGAATCCGAGTTGGTGGACTTACTTGATGATCTAGAGAGGATTGGCACCTGTTCCAGACACTCAGGATCCAGGACTGAAGGGGTCTGAAGTGTACTTGACACCAGGGAACTGCCGGAATACAAGATGTTAGCAGGCCCAGCAGACTCATCGCCTCTCTGATAGAGCAAGATCTTCTTTTCTGAAAGGACCTGATCTTTTGTTGGAGAACTAATATTTTGTCCCGAGGTAGGAATACTGCTTGCTTTCGGGAGTCTAGGATCATACCTAAGAATCGAACTTCCCTTGAGGGGGTGAGGACGGACTTTCCTTTGTTCACGATCCACCCCAGGTCGTCTAGGATGGAGAGAAAGAGCCTCAGATTCGAATGGATTTGGCTGAGACTTTCGCTGACTAGAAGGAAATCGTCCAAATAAGGGATTATCATAAGTCCCTGTCTTCGGGCAAAGGCGACCATCTCTACCACTACTTTGGTAAATATTCTTGGTGCAGATGAAATCCCGAAGGGAAGGGCCCTGAACTGGTAGTGATGGACGTTCCCTGATATATCCTGGATTGCAAACCGGAGAAACCTCTGTGAGTCGGTGTGAATGGGAATGTGGTAATAAGCGTCTCGCAGGTCTATTGTGCACATGAAGACATGGTGGTGGGGGCATCATGGTTTGGGGCTGCTTTGCTGCATCAGGGCCTGGACGGATTGCTATCATCAAAGGAAAGATTTATTCTCAAGTTTATCAAGACATTTTGCAGGAGAACTTAAGGCCATCTGTCCACCAGCTGAAGCTCAACAGAAGATGGGTGTTGCAACAGTTCAACAACCCAAAGCATAGAAGTAAATCAACAACAGAATGGCTTAAACAGAACAAAATACGCCTTCTGGAGTGGCCCAGTCAGAGTCCTGACCTCAACTCGATTGAGATGCTGTGGCATGACCTCAAGAAAGCGATTCACACCAGACATCTCAAGAATATTGCTGAACTGAAACAGTTCTGTAAAGAGGAATGGTCAAGAATTACTCCTGACTGTTGTGCACGTCTGATCTGCAACTACAGGAAACGTTTGGTTGAAGTTAATGCTGCCAAAGGAGGTTCAACCAGTTATTAAATTCAAGGGTTCACATACTTTTTCCACCTGCACTGTGAATGTTTACATGGTGTTTTCAATAAAAACATGGTAACATTTAATTATTTGTGTGTTATTAGTTTAAACAGACTGTGATTGTCTATTGTTGGGACTTAGATGAAGATCAGATCATATTTTATGACTAATTTGTGCAGAAATCCATATCATTCCAAAGGGTTCACATTCTTTTTCTTGCAACTGTATATATATATATATATGTATATATATATATATATATATATATATATACCGTATATATATATATATACAGTACAGACCAAAAGTTTGGACACACCTTCTCATTCAAAGAGTTTTCTTTATTTTCATGACTATGAAAATTGTAGATTCACACTGAAGGCATCAAAACTATGAATTAACACATGTGGAATTATATACATAACAAACAAGTGTGAAACAACTGAAAATATGTCATATTCTAGGTTCTTCAAAGTAGCCACCTTTTGCTTTGATTACTGCTTTGCACACTCTTGGCATTCTCTTGATGAGCTTCAAGAGGTAGTCCCCTGAAATGGTTTTCACTTCACAGGTATGCCCTGTCAGGTTTAATAAGTGGGATTTCTTGCCTTATAAATGGGGTTGGGACAATCAGTTGCGTTGAGGAGAAGTCAGGTGGATACACAGCTGATAGTCCTACTGAATAGACTGTTAGAATTTGGATTATGGCAAGAAAAAAGCAGCTAAGTAAAGAAAAACGAGTGGCCATCATTACTTTAAGAAATGAAGGTCAGTCAGCGAAAAAATTGGGAAAACTTTGAAAGTAAGGGCTATTTGACCATGAAGGAGAGTGATGGGGTGCTGCGCCAGATGACCTGGCCTCCACAGTCACCGGACCTGAACCCAATCGAGATGGTTTGGGGTGAGCTGGACCGCAGAGTGAAGGCAAAAGGGCCAACAAGTGCTAAGCATCTCTGGGAACTCCTTCAAGACTGTTGGAAGACCATTTCAGGGGACTACCTCTTGAAGCTCATCAAGAGAATGCCAATGTGCAAAGCAGTAATCAAAGCAAAAGGTGGCTACTTTGAAGAACCTAGAATATGACATATTTTCAGTTGTTTCACACTTGTTTGTTATGTATATAATTCCACATGTGTTAATTCATAGTTTTGATGCCTTCATAGTCATGAAAATAAAGAAAACTCTTTGAATGAGAAGGTGTGTCCAAACTTTTGGTCTGTACTGTATATATATATACACACAGTATATATATATATATATATATATATATATATATCCGTGTATTTTCACTCATTCAATTACTCGATATCATAAGGCTAAACCTTCTATTATGCTATCATATCAGTTATATTGACAATAGTCATCATCAGTGGAATGAAAATGGCCACTGTCCCATTGGTTCACACAAAACCTGTCCTGATCACACATAAGGACAGGTTACATTACAACATTGAGGTAAAGAGCTGCCTTATCCTCCTCTCTACTTGTCAGGGATTATGATCTTGAATACAGATGATAAGAACTTTAGCTGAATCTTTGGGTAATTTAGTTGAGGAGACATGAAGTACAGAGAGGACGGACAGGACAGACTGTGGTAATGTAGCATGCGTATAGTAGATAGAATAACGATAGCGGCACTCACCCAATGTTGCATAAGCTTCTTTATTCATATACTTCAAGTACAGGTATAAGCGGGCTGGGGCGGACCAAAGTGTGCATCTGCTGAGTGATCAGCTGAAGACGGCCGTTTCGCGCACTTGCGCTTCCTCTGGCCTCTGTAGTCAAGCTGCCTATGCGCTCATTTTAAAGCGTCTCTGCTGCCCCAGCCCGCTTATACCTGTACTTGAAGTATATGAATAAAGAAGCTTATGCAACATTGGGTGAGTGCCGCTATCATTATTCTATCTACTATACGCATGCTACATTTTGGACATTCTTGATTGCAAATTCTCAGTGGTGCTCTGCTACCACTTGACTGAGTCGCACATTGTTACGTCTGTGTACCAGACATTACTGGACTCACCAGCAGTGCCGCCTCGCATTTCTCAGTTTTTCACAGACTGTGGTAATGTGTTGCTGTGGTAATGGAGACTGTAAACAAGTGGTGATGCACATTAACCACACCTCACCCTCCTCTTATGTCTGCTCATCATCTCCATTCACACAGAGATTCACCTGTATTCAGGATCATAATTCCTAACAGGCAGAGCAGAGAGGAAGATGAGGCAGCACTATTTGCTCATTGTGGTGAAGTAACTTGTCCTCTTTTGTGATAAGGACAAGTTTTGTTTGTACTAATAGGATGGCGGCCATTTTGTTTTTCCTAATGATTGCTCCCTAGACAAAACTAGACATTATAACTAATGAAAGGTATTTGTATAATAAATATATTTACAAATACCTTTCAGGGAGCAATCATTCTGGAACACCCTTCAGAGTTATTAAATAAAACTGTATCTAAATGAGCATATTTCAACACTGAGATACCTTGACACACATAATAGAATATGAGAAGAATGAATGAGAAGAATGAACCTAGGTAGGGCCAGGTTGCATCTAAAGAATGGGAAAAAAAAGTCCAGCAAATATGGTTAAAGGGGTTCTCCAGTAATTAAAAAAATTAAAATACTTAAAATAATATTTAAGTATTTTAATTTTTTTAATTACTGGAGAACCCCTTTAACCATATTTGCTGGACTTTTTTTTTTTCCCATTCTTTAGATGCAACCTGGGGTTGCTCAAGGACATGGCCCTACCTAGGTTCATTCTTCTCATATTCTATTATGTGTGTCATGGCACTGTTTAGGAGAGGGGGGATCTGTGGATGGCACTGTTTAGGGGGGATCTGTGGATGGCACTGTTTAGGGGGATCTGTGGATGGCACTGCTTAGGGGGGATCTGTGAATGGCACTGTTTAGGGGGGAGATCTGTGAATGGCACTGTTTAGGGGAGGGGGATCTGTGGATGGCACTGTTTAGGGGGGATCTGTGGATGGCACTGTTTAGGGGGGAGATCTGTGGATGGCACTGTTTAGGGGAGGGGGGATCTGTGAATGGCACTGTTTAGGGGGGATCTGTGGATGGCACTGTTTAGGGGGGGATCTGTGGATGGCACTGTTTAGGGGGGAGATCTGTGGATGGCACTGTTTAGGGGAGGAGGGATCTGTGGATGGCACTGTTTAGGGGGAGATCTGTGGATAGCACTGTTTAGGGGAGGGGGGATCTGTGGATGGCACTGTTTAGGGGGGGATCTGTGGATGGCACTGTTTAGGGGGGGGATCTTTGGATGGCACTGTTTAGGGGGGATCTGTGGATGGCACTGTTTAGAGGGGGATCTGTGGATGGCACTGTTTAGGGGGGAGATCTGTGGATGGCACTGTTTAGGGGAGGGGGGATCTGTGGATGGCACTGTTTAGGGGGGATCTGTGGATGGCACTGTTTAGGGGGATCTGTGGGTGGCACTGTTTAGGGGGGATCTGTGGATGGCACTGTTTAGGGGGGAGATCTGTGGATGGCACTGTTTAGGGGAGGAGGGATCTGTGGATGGCACTGTTTAGGGGGAGATCTGTGGATGGCACTGTTTAGGGGAGGGGGGATCTGTGGATGGCACTGTTTAGGGGGGAGGGTCTGTGGATGGCACTTTTTAGGGGGGGGATCTCTGGATGGCACTGTTTAGGGGGGGATCTGTGGATGGCACTGTTTAGAGGGGAATCTGTGGATGGCACTGTTTAGGGGGGAGATCTGTGGATGGCACTGTTTAGGGGAGGGGGATCTGTGCATGGCACTGTTCAAATTTCATGCAGATTAAATGCAACAGCAGTATTTGCACTGTAAACCTCCTTTTTTATTTATATAAAGTGTGGGTGAACTTAAACTGTATGGCTATACTGTGGTTCCTGAAGGCTTTGCGTGCGTAAGGTGGGGAGGGTGTGGAGGGGGGGCCTCCATGTCTATTTTGCTTGGGGCCCCCAAATTCCTTCAAACGGCCCTGCCAGTACCTGGTCATAATTGCAGAAATACTGTGTGAAACTCCTTAGCTCTTCTGGCTGACATATACTTAGAATTAGGGATGAGCGAACCCGAACTGTATAGTTCGGGCTCGTACCAAATTTTGGGGTGTTTGTGACACGGACCCGAACCCGAACATTTACGTAAAAGTCCGGGTTCAGGGTTCGGTGCTTTCTTGGCGCTTTTTGAAAGGCTGCAAAGCAGCCAATCAACAAGCGTCATACTACTTGCCCCAAGAGGCCATCACAGCCATGCCTACTATTGGCATGGCTGTGATTGGCCAGTGCAGCATGTGACCCAGTCTCTATTTAAGCTCGAGTCACGTAGCGCTGCACGTCACTCTGCTCTGATCAGTGTAGGGAGAGGATGCAGCTGCTGCTGTTAGGGCCAGATTAGGCAGGGATTTACTCATCAAAAACACTTACTGAAGTGATCGATCTACAGCTGTGTATCATTTAACTTCTGCTAGTTAATTGCTCACTGTTTTTAGGCTGCCCAGAGCGTTTTTCTGTCACTTTTTTCTGGGGTGATCGGCGGCCATTTTGTGTCTTGTGGTGCGCCAGCACAAGCTGCCACTAAGTCCATTTAACCATCAATAGTGTGTTGTTGTTTTTTTGCTATATCCTACATCAGGGGCTTGGCTGTGCTTGCTATTTTATTAAGGGGTGAAATATAGAGTTGAGCGAACACCTGGATGTTCGGGTTCGAGAAGTTCGGCCGAACTTCCCGGAAATGTTCGGGTTCGGGATCCGAACTCGCCCCGAACCTGAACCCCATTGAAGTCAATGGGGACCCGAACTTTTCGGCACTAAAAAGGCTGTAAAACAGCCCAGGAAAGGGCTAGAGGGCTGCAAAAGGCAGCAAAATGTAGGTAAATCCCCTGCAAACAAATGTGGATAGGGAAATGAATTAAAATAAAAATAAAATAAATTTAAATTAACCAATATCAATTGAGAGAGGTCTCATGGCAGAGAATCAGGCTTCATGTCATAGCAGAGAATTAGGCTTCACGTCACCCACCACTGGAACAGGCCATTGTCAGATATTTAGGCCCCGGCACCCAGACAGAGGAGAGAGGTCCCATAGCAGAGAATCAGGCTTCATGTCATAGCAGAGAATCAGGCTTCAAGTCATAGCAGAGAATCAGGCTTCATGTCATATCAGAGAATCAGGCTTCACGTCACCCACCACTGGAACAGGCCATTGTCAGATATTTAGGCCCCGGCACCCAGACAGAAGAGAGAGGTCCCATAGCAGAGAATCAGGCTTCATGTCATAGCAGAGAATCAGGCTTCAAGTCATAGCAGAGAATCAGGCTTCAAGTCATAGCAGAGAATCAGGCTTCATGTCATAGCAGAGAATCAGGCTTCATGTCACCCACCACTGGAACAGGCCATTGTCAGATATTTAGGCCCCGGCACCCAGACAGAGGAGAGAGGTCCCATAGCAGATAATCAGGCTTCAAGTCATAGCAGAGAATCAGGCTTCATGTCACCCAACACTGGAACAGGCCACTGTCAGATATTTTTAGGCCCCGGCACCCAGACAGAGGAGAGGTTGTTCACATTGGGCAGGCCAGCACCTCCAATGCATAAAAGGCTAGCTCTGGCCACGTGGACAATTTGGAGACCCAGAAGTTGAATGGGGCCAAACCATCAGTCAGTACGTGGAGGGGTGTGCACACGTACTGTTCCACCATGTTAGTGAAATGTTGCCTCCTGCTAACACGTTCCGTATCAGGTGGTGGTGCAGTTAGCTGTGGCGTGGTGACAAAACTTTTCCAAATCTCTGCCATGCTAACCCTGCCCTCAGAGGAGCTGGCCGTGGACACAGCTGTGTTGGCGACCTCTTGCTCCTCCTCTGCCTTCGCCTTGGGCTTCCACTTGTTCCCCTGTGACATTTGGGAATGCTCTCAGTAGCGCGTCTACCAATGTGCGCTTGTACTCGCACATCTTCCTATCACGCTCCAGTGCAGGAAGTAAGGTGGGCACATTTTCTTTGTACCGGGAATCCAGCAGGGTGGCAACCCAGTAGTCCGCACACGTTAAAATGTGGGCAACTCTGCTGTTGTTGCGCAGGCACTGCAGCATGTAGTCGCTCATGTGTGCCAGGCTGCCCAGAGGTAAGGACAAGCTGTCCTCTGTGGGAGCCGTATCGTCATCGTCCTGCGTTTCCCCCCAGCCACGCACCAGTGATGGGCCCGAGCTGCGTTGGGTGCCACCCCGCTGTGAACATGCTTCATCCTCATCCTCCTCCACCTCCTCCTCATCCTCGTCCTCCTCATCTTCCAGTAGTGGGCCCTGTCTGGCCACATTTGTACCTGGCCTCTGCTGTTGCAAAAAACCTCCCTCTGAGTCACTTCTAAGAGACTGGCCTAAAAGTGCTAAAAATTACCCCTCTTCCTCCTCCTCCTCCTCCTGGGCCACCTCCTCTTCCATCATCGCCCTAAGTGTTTTCTCAAGGAGACATAGAAGTGGTATTGTAACGCTGATAACGGCGTCATCGCCACTGGCCATGTTGGTGGAGTACTCGAAACAGCGCAACAGAGCACACAGGTCTCGCATGGAGGCCCAGTCATTGGTAGTGAAGTGGTGCTGTTCCGCAGTGCGACTGACCCATGCGTGCTGCAGCTGAAACTCCACTAGGGCCTGCTGCTGCTCGCACAGTCTGTCCAGCATGTGCAAGGTGGAGTTCCACCTGGTGGGCACGTCGCATATGAGGCGGTGAGCGGGAAGGCCGAAGTTATGCTGTGGCGCAGACAGGCGAGCAGCGGCAGGATGTGAACGCCGGAAGCGCGCACAGACGGCCCGCACTTTATGCAGCAGCTCTGACATGTCGGGGTAGTTGTGAATGAACTTCTGCACCACCAAATTCAGCACATGCGCCAGGCAAGGGATGTGCGTCAAACCGGCTAGTCCCAAAGCTGCAACGAGATTTTGCCCATTATCGCACACCACCAGGCCAGGCTTGAGGCTCACCGGCAGCAACCACTCGTCGGTCTGTTGTTCTATACCCCGCCACAACTCCTGTGCGGTGTGGGGCCTGTCCCCCAAACATATGAGTTTCAGAATGGCCTGCTGACGTTTACCCCGGGCTGTGCTGAAGTTGGTGGTGAAGGTGTGTGGCTGACTGGATGAGCAGGTGGAAGAAGAGGAGGAGGAAGCCGAGTAGGAGGAGGAGTCCTTGGCGGCGAAAGGACGTGCGCCAAACAGTTCTTCGCCTGGGGCCCAGCCGCCACTACAGTAACCCAGTGTGCAGTTAGGGAGATATAGCATTCCTGGCCATGCTTACTGGTACACAGATGGCGTTGCGCAGTGCACACTTGATTTTATCGGATACTTGGTTGTTCAGGGAAGGCACGGCTCTCTTGGAGAAGTAGTGGCGGCTGGGAACAACATACTGTGGGACAGCAAGCGACATGAGCTGTTTGAAGCTGTCTGTGTCCACCAGCCTGAATGACAGCATTTCATAGGCCAGTAGTTTAGAAATGCTGGCATTCAGGGCCAGGGATCGAGGGTGGCTAGGTAGGAATTTACGCTTTCTCTCAAATGTTTGTGAGATGGAGAGCTGAACGCTGCCGTGTGACATGGTTGAGATGCTTGGTGACGGAGGTGGTGGTGTTGGTGGTACATCCTCTGTTTTCTGGGCGGCAGGTGCCAACGTTCCTCCCGTGGCGGAGGAAGAGGCCGAGGCGGCGGCAGCAGCAGAAGAGGTAGCAGGGGGAGCCTGAGTGAGTTCCTTGTTTTTAAGGTGTTTACTCCACTGCAGTTCATGCTTTGCATGCAGGTGCCTGGTCATGCAGGTTGTGCTAAGGTTCAGAACGTTAATGCCTCGCTTCAGGCTCTGATGGCACAGCGTGCAAACGACTCGGGTCTTGTCGTCAGCACATTGTTTGAAGAACTGCCACGCCAGGGAACTCCTTAAAGCTGCCTTTGGGGTGCTCGGTCCCAGATGGCGGTGGCCAGTAGCAGACGGACTCTCTTGGCGGCGGGTGTTCTGCTTTTGCCCACTGCTCCCTCTTTTGCTACGCTGTTGGCTCGGTCTCACCACTGCCTCTTCCTCCGAATTCTGAAAGTCAGTGGCACGACCTTCATTCCATGTGGGGTCTAGGACCTCATCGTCCCCTGCATCGTCTTCCACCCAGTCTTCCTCCCTGACCTCCTGTTCAGTCTTCACACTGCAGAAAGACGCAGCAGTTGGCACCTGTGTTTCATCATCATCAGAGACATGCTGAGGTGGTATTCCCATGTCCTCATCAGGAAAAATAAGGGCTAGGTGGATGGGCTAGGTGGATGCCCTTGGGAAACCCTGCCAGCAGAGTCTTCAAACAGCATAAGAGACTGCTGCATAATTTGAGGCTCAGACAGTTTCCCTGATATGCATGGGGGTGATGTGACAGACTTATGGGCTTGGTTTTCAGGCGCTATCTGTGCGCTTTCTGCAGAAGACTGGGTGGGAGATAATGTAAACGTGCTAGATTCACTGTCGGCCACCCAGTTGACTAAAGCCTGTACCTGCTCAGGCCTTACCATCCTTAGAACGGCATTGGGCCCCACCAAATATCGCTGTAAATTCTGGTGGCTACTGGGACCTGAGGTAGTTGGTTCACTAGGATGTGTGGCTGTGGCAGAGCGGCCACGTCCTCTCCCAGCACCAGAGGGTCCACTAACACCACCACGACCATATCCGCATCCGCGTCCCTTTCTAGATGTTTTCCTCATTGTTACCGTTCACCACAATAAGAAAAAAATTATTTGGCCCAATGTATTGAATTCAAAGTCAGGCCTTTTTTTACAGGCACCTAACACTATCTGGCTATCTATTTAGGTACCGTATTACACTAATACAGGCACAGCAGTAACAACAGATTTAGCTGAATATAAATTGTAGGCCTATTATTTAGGCGCTGGATGACAGGTATCCCTTTTACAGACAGAATTAGACTTGGAAATGCACGGTAGCGTCTGAAGTTATTAAAAATGACCCTATCCGCACCTTCAATCTAATATACCCTTTTATGGATAGATTTAACCTTGGCCTGATAGAGCAGAAACCACTAATTTAGGGAATTGCTAAGTTGGGAATTGTATTTCAACCCAGAACAAAAACTGTGCTTTGGCAGACACTAAATAGATTGACCAGCCACAGCAGTAACAACAGATTTAGCTGAATATAAATTGTAGGCCTAGTATTTAGGCGCTGGATGACAGGTATCCCTTTTACGGACAGAATTAGACTTGGAAATGCACGGTAGCGTGTGAAGTTATTGAGGATGACCCTATCCGCACATTCAATCTAATATACCCTTTTATGGATAGATTTAACCTTGGCCTGATAGAGCAGAAACCACTAATTTAGGGAATTGCTAAGTTGGGAATTGTATTTCAACCCAGAACAAAAACTGTGCTTTGGCGGACACTAAATAAATTGACCAGCCACAGCAGTAACAACAGATTTAGCTGAATATAAATTGTAGGCCTATTATTTAGGCGCTGGATGACAGGTATACGTTTATGGACAGAATTAGACTTGGAAATGCACGGTAGCATGTGAAGTTATTGAGGAATTGTATTCAACCCAGAACAAAAACTGTGCTTCGACAGACAGCAGACAGTATTACAATTGGCTAGCCACAGCTGAAACACCAGATTTAGGGTACTGCTATTTTGGCAATTGTATTTTACCCCTCAATAAAATAGCAAGCACAGCCAAGCCCCTGATGTAGGATATAGCAAAAAACAACAACACACTATTGATGGTTAAAAATGGACTTGGTGGCAGCTTGTGCTGGCGCACCACAAGACACAAAATGGCCGCCGATCACCCCAGAAAAAAGTGACTGAAAAACGCTCTGGGCAGCCTTAAAACAGTGAGCAATTGAATAGCAGAGGTTGTATGATACACAGCTGTATATCGATCACTTCAGTAAATAAATCCCTGCCTAATCTCGCCCTAACAGCAGCAGCTGCATCTTCTCCCTACACTGATCAGAGCAGATTGACGTGCGGCGCTACGTGACTCCAGCTTAAATAGAGGCTGGGTCACATGCTGCACTGGCCAATCACAGCCATGCCAATAGTAGGCATGGCTGTGATGGCCTCTTGAGGCAAGTAGTATGACGCTTGTCGATTGGCTGCTTTGCAGCCTTTCAAAAAGCGGCAAGAAAGCGCCGAACACCGAACCCGGACTTTTACGAAAATGTTCGGGTTTGGGTCCGTGTCACGGACACCTCAAAATTCGGTACGAACCCGAACTATACAGTTCGGTTTCGCTCATCCCTAGTGAAATACAATTGCCAAAATAGCAGTACCCTAAATCTGGTGTTTCAGCTGTGGCTAGCCAATTGTAATACTGTCTGCTGTCTGGCAAAGGATATATTTTTTTCTGGGTTGAAATACAATTCCCAAATTAGCAATTCCCTAAATCAGTGGTTTCTGCTGTAGCAGGCCAAGTTTAAATCTATCCATAAAAGGGTATATTACATTGAAGGTGCTGATAGGGTCATCCTCAATAACTTCACACGCTACCGTGCATTTCCAAGTCTAATTCTGTCCGTAAAAGGGATACCTGTCATCCAGGGCCTAAATACTAGGCCTACAATTTATATTCAGCTAAATCTGTGGTTACTGCTGTGGCTGGTAAAGTTATTTAGTGTCCTTCAAAGCACAGTTTTTGTTCTGGGTTGAATTTCAATTCCCAAATTAGCAATTCCCTATATCAGTGGTTTCTGCTGTATCAGACCAAGTTTAAATCTATCCTTAAAAGGGTATATTACATTGAAGGTGCTGATAGGGTCATTCTCAATAACTTCACACGCTACCGTGCATTTCCAAGTCTAATTCTGTCCGTAAAAGGGATACCTGTCATCCAGCGCCTAAATACTAGGCCTACAATTTATATTCAGCTAAATCTGTCGTTAATGCTGTGCCTGTATTAGTGTAATACGGCACCTAAATAGATAGCCAGATAGTGTTAGGTGCCTGTAAAAAAAAGGCCTGAATTTGAATTCAATACATTGGGCCAAATAATTTTTTTCTTATTGTGGTGAACGGTAACAATGAGGAAAACATCTAGTAAGGGACGCGGACATGGTCGTGGTGGTGTTAGTGGACCCTCTGGTGCTGGGAGAGGACTTGGCCGTTCTGCCACAGCCACACGTCCTAGTGAACCAACTACCTCAGGTCCCAGTAGCCGCCAGAATTTACAGCGGTATTTGGTGGGGCCCAATGCCGTTCTAAGGATGGTAAGGCCTGAGCAGGTACAGGCATTAGTCAATTGGGTGGCCGACAGTGGATCCAGCACGTTCACATTATCTCCCACCCAGTCTTCTGCAGAAAGCGCACAGATGGCGCCTGAAAACCAAGCCCATCAGTCTGTCACATCACCCCAATGCATATCAGGGAAACTTTCTGAGCCTCAAGTTATGCAGCAGTCTCTTATGCTGTTTGAAGACTCTGCTGGCAGGGTTTCCGAAGGGCATCCACCTAGCGCTTCCCCAGCGGTGGAAGACATAGAATGCACTGACGCACAACCACTTATGTTTCCCGATGATGAGGACATGGGAATACCACCTCAGCAAGTCTCTGATGATGACGAAACACAGGTGCCAACTGCTGCATCTTTCTGCAGTGTGCAGACTGAACAGGAGGTCAGGGAGGAAGACAGGGGACGATGAGGTCATAGACCCCACATGGAATGAAGGTCGTGCCACTGACTTTCAGAGTTCAGAGGAAGAGGCAGTGGTGAGACCGAGCCAACAGCGTAGCAAAAGAGGTATCAGGGGGCAAAAGCAGAACACCCACCGCCAAGAGAGTTCGCCTGCTACTGGCCACCGCCACCTGGGACCGAGCACCCAAAAGGCAGCTTTAAGGAGTTCCTTGGCATGGCAGTTCTTCAAACAATGTGCTGAAGACAAGACCCGAGTGGTTTGCACGCTGTGCCATCAGAGCCTGAAGCGAGGCATTAACGTTCTGAACCTTAGCACAACCTGCATGACCAGGCATCTGCATGCAAAGCACGAACTGCAGTGGAGTAAACACCTTAAAAGCAAGGAACTCACTCAGGCTCCCCCTGCTACCTCTTCTGCTGCTGCCGCCTCGGCCTCTTCCTCCGCCTCGGGAGGAACGTTGGCACTTGCCGCCCAGCAAACAGAGGATGTACCACCAACACCACTACCTCCAACACCAAGCATCTCCACCATGTCACACGGCAGCGTTCAGCTCTCCATCTCACAAACATTTGAGAGAAAGCGTAAATTCCCACCTAGCCACCCTCGATCCCTGGCCCTGAATGTCAGCATTCCTAAACTACTGGCCTTTGAAATGCTGTCATTTAGGCTGGTGGACACAGACAGCTTCAAACAGCTCATGTCGCTTGCTGTCCTACAGTATGTTGTTCCCAGCCGCCACTACTTCTCCAAGAGAGCCGTGCCTTCCCTGCACAACCAAGTATCCGAAAAAATCAAGTGTGCACTGAGCAACACCACCTGTGGCAAGGTCTACCTACCCACAGATACGTAGACCAGTAAGCACGGCCAGGGACGGTATATCTCCCTAACTGCACACTGGGTAAATGTAGTGGCGGCTGGTCCCCAGGCGGAGAGCTCTTTGGCACACGTCCTTCCGCCGCCAAGGATCGCAGGGCAACATTCTTTGCCTCCTGTAGCCTCCTCCTCCTACTCGGCTTCCTCCTCCTCTTCTTCCACTTGCTCATCCAGTCAGCCACACACCTTCACCACCAACTTCAGCACAGCCCGGGGTAAACGTCAGCAGGCCATTCTAAAACTCATATGTTTGGGGGACAGGCCCCACACCACGCAGGAGTTGTGGCGGGGTATTGAACAACAGACCCGACGAGTGGTTGCTGCCGGTGAGCCTCAAGCCCGGCCTGGTGGTGTGCAATAATGGGCGAAATCTCATCGCAGCTCTGGGACTAGCCGGCTTGACGCACATCCCTTGCCTGGCCATGTGCTGAATTTGGTGGTGCAGAAGTTCATTCACAACTACCCCGACATGTCAGAGCTGCTGCATAAAGTGCGGGCCGTCTGTGCGCGCTTCCGGCGTTCACATCCTGCCGCTGCTCGCCTGTCTGCGCTACAGCGTAACTTCGGCCTTCCCGCTCACCGCCTCATATGCGACGTGCCCACCAGGTGGAACTCCACCTTGCACATGCTCGACAGACTGTGCGAGCAGCAGCAGGCCATAGTGGAGTTTCAGCTGCAGCACGCACGGGTCAGTCGCACTGCGGAACAGCACCACTTCACCACCAATGACTGGGCCTCCATGCGAGACCTGTGTGCCCTGTTGCGCTGTTTCGAGTACTCCACCAACATGGCCAGTGGCGATGACGCCGTTATCAGCGTTACAATACCACTTCTATGTCTCCTTGAGAAAACACTTAGGGCGATGATGGAAGAGGAGGTGGCCCAGGAGGAGGAGGAGGAGGAAGAGGGGTAATTTTTAGCACTTTCAGGCCAGTCTCTTAGAAGTGACTCAGAGGGATGTTTTTTGCAACAGCAGAGGCCAGGTACAAATGTGGCCAGACAGGGCCCACTACTGGAGGACGAGGATGAGGAGGTGGAGGAGGATGAAGCATGCTCACAGCGGGGTGGCACCCAACGCAGCTCGGGCCCATCACTGGTGCGTGGCTGGGGGGAAACACAGGACGATTACGATACGCCTCCCACAGAGGACAGCTTGTCCTTACCTCTGGGCAGCCTGGCACACATGAGCGACTACATGCTGCAGTGCCTGCGCAACGACAGCAGAGTTGCCCACATTTTAACGTGTGCGGACTACTGGGTTGCCACCCTGCTGGATCCCCGGTACAAAGACAATGTGCCCACCTTACTTCCTGCACTGGAGCGTGATAGGAAGATGCGCGAGTACAAGCGCACGTTGGTAGACGCGCTACTGAGAGCATTCCCAAATGTCACAGGGGAACCAGTGGAAGCCCAAGGCGAAGGCAGAGGAGGAGCAAGAGGTCGCCAACGCAGCTGTTTCACGGCCAGCTCCTCTGAGGGCAGGGTTAGCATGGCAGAGATGTGGAAAAGTTTTGTCACCACGCCACAGCTAACTGCATCACCACCTGATACGGAATGTGTTAGCAGGAGGCAACATTTCACTAACATGGTGGAACAGTACGTGTGCACACCCCTCCACGTACTGACTGATGGTTCGGCCCCATTCAACTTCTGGGTCTCCAAATTGTCCACGTGGCCAGAGCTAGCCTTTTATGCCTTGGAGGTGCTGGCCTGCTCGGCGGCCAGCGTTTTGTCTGAACTTGTATTCAGCACGGCAGGGGGCGTCATTACAGACAAACGCAGCCGCCTGTCTACAGCCAATGTGGACAAGCTGACGTTCATAAAAATGAACCAGGCATGGATCCCACAGGACCTGTCCATCCCTTGTGCAGATTAGACATTTATAACTACCTCCCCTTAACCATATATTCTTGTACTCCAAGGCACTTCCTCATTCAATCCTCTTTTTTTAATTTTACCATTATATTGCGGGGCAACCCAAAGTTAAATGAACCTCTCCTCTGTCTGGGTGCCGGGGCCTAAAAATATCTGACAATGGCCTGTTCCAGTGGTGGGTGACATGAAGCCTGATTCTCTGCTATGACATGAAGCCTGAATATCTGCTATGGGGCCTCTCTCCTCTGTCTGGGTGCCGGGGCCTAAAAATATCTGACAGTGGCCTGTTCCAGTGGTGGGTGACATGAAGCCTGATTCTCTGCTATGGGACCTCTTTCCTCTGTCTGGGTGCCGGGGCCTAAAAATATCTGACAATGGCCTGTTCCATTGGTGGGTGACGTGAAGCCTGATTCTCTGCTATGACATGAAGCCTGAATCTCTGCTATGGGGCCTCTCTCCTCTGTCTGGGTGTCGGGGCCTAAAAATATCTGACAGTGGCCTGTTCCAGTGGTGGGTGACATGAAGCCTGATTCTCTGCTATGACATGAAGCCTGAATCTCTGCTATGGGGCCTCTCTCCTCTGTCTGGGTGTCGGGGCCTAAAAATATCTGACAGTGGCCTGTTCCAGTCGTGGGTGACATGAAGCCTGATTCTCTGCTATGACATGAAGCCTGATTCTCTGCTATAGAACCTCTCTCCTCTGTCTGGGTGCCGGCGCCTAAAAATATCTGACAATGGCCTGTTCCAGTTTTGGGTGACATGAAGCCTGAATCTCTACTATGGGGCCTCTCTCCTCTGTCTGGGTGTCGGGGCCTAAAAATATCTGACAGTGGCCTGTTCCAGTGGTGAGTGACATGAAGCCTGATTCTCTGCTATGACATGAAGCCTGAATCTCTGCTATTGGGCCTCTCTCCTCTGTCTGGGTGCGCCGGGGCCTAAAAATATCTGACAGTGGCCTGTTCCAGTGGTGGGTGACATGAAGCCCGATTCTCTGCTATGACATGAAGCCTGATTCTCTGCTATGGGACCTCTCTCCTCTGTCTGGCTGCCGGGGCCTAAAAATATCTGACAATGGCCTGTTCCAGTGGTGGGTGACATAAAGCCTGAATCTCTGCTATGGGGCCTCTCTCCTCTGTCTGGGTGTCGGGGCCTAAAAATATCTGACAGTGGCCTGTTCCAGTCGTGGGTGACATGAAGCCTGATTCTCTGCTATGACATGAAGCCTGATTCTCTGCTATGGAACCTCTCTCCTCTGTCTGGTTGCCGGCGCCTAAAAATATCTGACAATGGCCTGTTCCAGTTTTGGGTGACATGAAGCCTGAATCTCTACTATGGGGCCTCTCTCCTCTGTCTGGGTGCCGGGGCCTAAAAATATCTGACAGTGGCCTGTTCCAGTGGTGAGTGACATGAAGCCTGATTCTCTGCTATGACATGAAGCCTGAATCTCTGCTATGGGGCCTCTCTCCTCTGTCTGGGTGCGCCGGGGCCTAAAAATATCTGACAGTGGCCTGTTCCAGTGGTGGGTGACATGAAGCCCGATTCTCTGCTATGACATGAAGCCTGATTCTCTGCTATGGGACCTCTCTCCTCTGTCTGGCTGCCGGGGCCTAAAAATATCTGACAATGGCCTGTTCCAGTGGTGGGTGACATAAAGCCTGAATCTCTGCTATGGGGCCTCTCTCCTCTGTCTGGGTGCCAGGGCCTAAAAATATCTGACAGTGGCCTGTTCCAGTGGTGGGTGACATGAAGCCTGATTTTCTGCTATGACATGAAGCCTGAATCTCTGCTATGGGGCCTCTGTCCTCTGTCTGGGTGTCGGGGGCTAAAAATATCTGACAGTGGCCTGTTCCAGTGGTGGGTGACATGAAGCCTGATTCTCTGCTATGGGACCTCTCTCCAATTGATATTGGTTAATTATTTTTATTTTTTTAATTCATTTCCCTATCCACATTTGTTTGCAGGGGATTTACCTACATGTTGCTGCCTTTTGCAGCCCTCTAGCCCTTTCCTGGGCTATTTTACAGCCTTTTTAGTGAAGAAAAGTTTGGGTGCCCATTGACTTCAATGGGGTTCGGGGTGAAGTTCGTGTCAAGTTCGGATCCCGAACCCGAACATTTTCGGGAAGTTCGGCCGAACTTCTCGAACCCGAACATCCAGGTGTTCGCTTAACTCTACTTAGAATTATAATCCATTTATGTATGAGATAGCCAAGATGATGGTCTATAAAATGATGGTAGCTGTGGATGGTGAGATATGGAGCCTGAAAGTCAAAAGTTTAAAACATTGTTGCCAAGAGATACTGTGGGAAATGGATGGAGCAACTGATAGCCTCATCTGAGAGAGTGATCTTAAATAGTCACAGGAGTGGGGGTTGCACGGGAGGAGGGGGTTATGAATAAGATCCTGTGGGTGGGGGGAATTAAAAATTTGCTGTGGGGCCCAGTGATTTCTAGTTATGCCACTGCTCTTTGCTAATATTAGGTGTACTCTGGTGGATGACTTACACAGAACTATATTCCTATACTTGTTTTGCTACTGGTTATATTTTGTACTTTAATAAAACGAACATTGTGAGATGCGATATGAAGGCGAGTTTGAGAGAGGCAATTGTGGGTGAGGATGTTGAAACTTTATAGGTGGAATTACAAAGGGAAATAAACCCGGAAAAAATAATACTTGTTTTAATCTATAGACATAAAAACAAACAATGCAACAGCGCTCTGCAAACACAAACAACAAAGTAAATACAGTAGTGCCATACTCACTATAGACAATGTACTAATGCTACATTATAAATGTGAAATTGTTGACAAATACATTTTGCACAAAATTATTTGTGCCTTTCCGCCAGTGTCAAGGTGATATTTTTAGGACAGAAATACTAAAATACACTAAATACTAAAAAGTGTGATCAGTGGACAAGCAGAGGTCAAGGCAGGTAGAGTTTGTTCAATCCAGTAAACTGGAAATAGGTCATTAGAATAAGATGAGGTAAGTAGGGACTCGACCGCACCACTGTTAATAATATTATTATTGCCTGATGAAAGCGTTGGTTCAGTGCCAAAATGCAAAGACCGAATACAACTTCTATTGAAGCTTTGTTTGAAGACCTGTCAGTACCAGCAGCAGTCCTTACTTATCTCTTCTTGTTCATGTGAAACTTTATCCAGAGGGTTACGCAGCAGCTGGGATTATGTTTTTACACACTAGGGTTGCGTCTACTGCTAGCACAACCATCAAAGTTCAGCATCCAATCACTTGCATTTGCATCATCCTACACCTTATAAAGACTTTGCTGCTCAAAATGCGATGTGTTTAATTCTCTTTTGCAGCCAATAGGTCAGGGCAGCCAACACAGTGATTATGATGCATAGGCAGAGGTTAGGCAAAGGAGTTTAGAAGAAACAAACACCATTGCTGGGATCAGGAAAGCTATGAACCTCACTGTAAATAAGGGTACCCAGTGGCGGATTACAATAGGGACGTTCGGGTCGGCAGCCCCGGGCCCAGCACCGATGGGGGGCCCAACGCTGACCCAAACGCCCACATACTGCGGCGGGGCACCGGAGCGCATAGCTCCCTGTCCCGTCGTCGATCACCGCCATAGGCTTCAGGCCTTGTAGGCCTGAGGCCTATGCAGTAGTGAAATCCCGGCGCAGGCGTGCGTGATGACGTCATCGCGCGCCTGTGCCGGGACGCAGCACTGTGACGCGCCTGACTCATCCTGCCTTCCTCTGCGAGCAAGCGCCTGGCCCTGGACATAGGTGAGTATTTATCTTTTCATTTTTTGTTCATTTTTAATTTTTTTATTTCATGTGCCTACTTTGCCCCCCCCCCCCCAAGTAGGCACATGAAATAAAAAAATTAACACAGGAGGACATATTAGGGAAGATAAATCGAGTATATGGGGGGGAATGTGGGGGCTGTATGGGGCCAAATTATTATGGGAGGGAATACTATGTGGGGACAAATTACTAGTTGGGGCAGTGTGGGGGCAAATTGCTATGTGGGGGCAGTGTGGGGGCAAATTATTATGTGAGGGAATACTATGTGGGGGCAAATTACTAGTTGGGACAGTGGGGGGGCAAATTGCTATGTGGGGGCAGTGTGGAGGCAAATTATTATGGGAGGGAATACTATGTGGGGACAAATTACTATGTGGGGGCAAATTATTATGAGAGGGACTACTATGTGGGGGCAAATTACTAGTTGGGGCAGTGTGGGGGCAAATTGCTATGTGGGGGCAGTGTGGGGGCAAATTATTATGGGAGGGACTACTATGTGGGGGCAAATTACTAGTTGGGGCAGTGTGGGGGCAAATTGCTATGTGGGGGCAGTGTGGGGGCAAATTATTATGGGATGGACTACTATGTGGGGGCAAATTACTATGTGGGGCCAAATTATTATGAGAGGGACTACTATGTGGGGGCAAATTACTAGTTGGGGCAGTGTGGGGGCAAATTGCTATGTGGGGGCAGTGTTGGGGCAAATTATTATGGGAGGGACTACTATGTGGGGGCAAATTATTATGAGAGGGACTACTATGTGGGGGCAAATTACTAGATGGGGCAGTGTGGGGGCAAATTGCTGTGTGGGGGCAAATTGCTATGTGGGGGCAGTGTGGGGGGCAAATTATTATGGGAGGGACTACTATGTGGGGGCAAATTTCTATATGGGGCAGTGTGGGGGAAACTATTGTGTGGGGGTAATTGCTATGTGGGGACAGTGTGGGGTAATTTCTATGTGGGGACAGTGTGGGGAAATTGCTATGTGGGGACAAATTACTATATGGGGCAGTGTGGGGGCAAATTACTATGTAGGGGCAGTGTGGGGAAAACGATTGTGTGGGGGCAGTGTGGGGAAATTGCTATGTGGGAACAGTGTGGGGAAATTGCTATGTGGGAACAGTGTGGGGAAATTGCTATGTGGGGGCAAATTACTATGTGGGGGCAGTGTGGGGGCAAATTACTATGTGGGGGCAGTGTGGTGGAAATTACTATGTGGGGGCAGTGTGGTGGAAATTACTATGTAGGGGCAGTGTGGGGCAAATTACTGTGTGGGGGCAAACTACTATATGGGGGCAGTTTGGGGGAAATTACTGTGTGGGGGCAAATTACTATTGGGGGATTACTATGTGGGGGCAGTGTGGTGGAAATTACTATATGGGGGTGTTGCTATTGGGGAGGCACTGTAGGGGCAATTCTATTATTTCTGGGGACACTATACAGGGATTATTACCTGGAGCACAATATAGGGTGTTATTATTACTGGGGGCACTCTAGGGGACATTATAGCTGCTGTGGACACTACAGGAACATTTGGAGTAATTTATCAAACTGGTGTAATGCAGAACTGGCTTAGTTGCCCATAGCAGCCAATCAGATTCCACCTTTCATATTTGACAGCTCTTTTGGAAATCCAGTTCTACTTTACACCAGTTTGATAAATTACCCCAATTATGTCTATTATTGTCACTATTTTTTCAGCAGTATAGTTCCTTCGGCATTGGGGAGCACAACGGGCACAGTATTGGGGGTGGCAGGATGACACTGTGGGGACACCAGGATGAGGAGGTTGATGGAAAAATTTAGAAATCTAACATGTCTGTGTTACAAACTGTAGAGACGAGATGCGGCTGAAAGAATTTGCCATGGTGGTCTGGGTCAAATGGAGGAGAAGAGAAAAGAGAAGGTCTACATAACAGGAGATGTCACTGGATGTAAGAGGTATGTGGTGCTGTATTCTCCTCCATGTCTTTTTTATTACAATTATATGTATTTTAAATTTGGCGACCCAATTTTTCAGTTTAGGACCCAATTTGGGGTATTTTTTTTTAGTCTGAAGATGTCATATGGCCTAAAAAGAGACTCTGGCGCCCATGAAGCACTGCAGCCTCTTCATACAAAAAAAAAAAAACTAAACTAAAATGGAGGGGGGGGGGGGGCCCAAGTTGGGTAGACAGCCCCGGGCCTATCATGCACTTAATCCGCCCCAGAGGGTACCCATAAGGGAAGGCACTTAACATAACCTAAGGAGAGAAATCATTGTCTGTAGGCCACATGTGCTGACATTTTTAAGACACAAGGAGAGGGCACACACATGCTCTAGGGAACAGGCACTAGCAGGCAGGAAGCAGGAATGGCCAGAAGAGGCCGAAGCATGCAGCAGACTACCAACTTGGCGGTCATGCTGGGCAAGAGAAAAAAAACAACTAATGGGCACAGACCTCTGGTATTATAGGAACACAAATTGGTATTTCAGCTTTAATGATTACATTTGTTTGGAGGCAGTTATACAGTTTTCTAATATACATGTATTAAAATTTTTGCTTGCAGGTGTTTATTGTATTCACACAATAGATTTTCTCTGCATAAATAATGGTATGGCCCATTTTGATCTTATAATATGCATCCATAGGGGAACTAAATAGAACTAATGATGGTGTCAGTCATGTGACCTCTTGCATTCACTTAACTGTCAAGATATGTAACAGGTTAATAGCAGTATTGAGATGCAGAACATATGCATACAGTATCTACAGCATTACTGCTTGCAGTAGCATCTTATCATGTCTATCTGTACCAAAGCACATCTAACACCGTTCTCATCCTTGTATGTGTTGTGTTTGTAATTTTTTTTACAGTTAACTTTATTAACAACATCATGTACTGAGAGGCAGCCATTTTATATATCACCTGGAAAAAGGCAACCATGTAAACAAACATACAGTGAAGACGTTGTTGTAATAGTCACAATGGTTTCCAACAAGGTCTTGTAAAACTATTGCTTAATAAATGTCTGACCATTATATGACTTGTAAGTGGAACAATTTTTAAAGGGCTTTTTCACATCTTTGTTTAGCTTTATACTCTTCTGATCAGTCAGAACATAAAAATGAAAAATAACTTATTTTGGGCATCATTTTGTGAGAACTCTATCAGATATCAATTATTGTTGATGATGCCTGATGGAAATTACATAAACTGATGCTCAAAATAATCTCATCTTCAGTAAGCAGGCAGTCTCTCTTGATCTCACATGACTGATTTCTCATAAATTTCAGAAAGTTTAACGGCAAGAGGGAGAGGAGGAATCAACTGATAACTCTAGAACTTTCATGTGATTGTAAGTCAGCTTACAAGATAGTTAAGGAGAGGACTTAGAGAGATTGGAGAACATGCCAACCAGTCTGATTGTTAAGAACTGCACTTGGCAGCTACTATAGACTGTGAAATAAGAAGCTATAGAAGACAAGTAGTGCAACATTTTAAACAAAACCTCAATACAACATTTTTATTTTTTAACCATAAATACATGGAAATCAGTATAGTGCCCACAACCCTTAAATGGAACCTGTTATCAATTTTATAGTGCCCTCACTGAGTGCAGCACAAAGTAGTGACAGATCCACTCATTTCAGATGTGTGTCATTCATGAAGTAAAAGTCATAAGTAGAAATGAGCAAAGTTATGGAAAATTCGATTCGGCTACTTCGCTGAATTTGCTTTGTGACAAATTACTTAGTTACATAGTTATTAAGATTGAAAAAAGACAAAGGGCAATCAAATCCAACCTCTAATCCTGCTATATTAATCAACGGAACAAATCCCTAGATCAATGTCCATCTTCCTTTTAAAAAGGGGTTGGGCCAAATGGAAAGGGTGCTTAGAACAATATTTCTATACATTGTCATAAGCCTCAATGTTATTCTGAATTAAAAAGTCATCTAAACCTTTTTTGAAGCCATCTCCTGTATTTGCTATGACCAGCTCCTGCGGCAGGCTATTCCAGAGATTCACAGCCCTTACTGTAAAGAATGCTTGTCGCCTCTTATGACTGAATCTTTTTTTCTCCAGGCGTAAGGAGTGGCCACTTGTTTTTTGAGGGGGTTTAACACAGAATAGCCTCCCTTGATATTTTTTGTATGGTCCATTTATATATTTGTACAGGTTAATCATGTTTCCTCTTAGACGTCTTTTTTCAAGACTAAAAAAAATTAGTTAATTTAATCTTTGCTCATAGCCAAGAATTTCCAGACCCTTTATGAGTTTAGTTGCTCTCCTTTGCACTTTCTCCAACACCACTTCATCACGAAGTGCATTCCTTTGCATATATTGGGTGCAATTATTGGAAACGGTGATCGTGCAACCCCCCCCCCATCATTGAACCCCTCAGATGCCGGATTCATTGCAGTATCTGTGATTAAAAATAAGGCCTTTCAGAGGTTAATTCAGTTAAGAAAAAAAAAAAACATTCTCACCTTATCCATTTGATGGCAGAGAGGCCATTGCGGACATCTTGACTGAAGACACACGGTTTCTGCAATCAAGATGGCCGCAACAGCCTCTTTGCGGTGAATCTAATATTTCCTGAGACTCGGATCGAAGTCAATTAGTTTTCCTTCGATTTGCTTAACAGCAGTTATAGCCATAATCCCTGCAGCCCAGGCCTGGAAAAATAGTCATAGCTACCTAAAAAGTTATTTATGATCTTCTGCTTGATATCTTCCTCCTGCTGATGACTGACAGTCTTCTTGTTATCTAGGAGAGAACTGGCAATCATTAGCAGGTGGGCGACGGAAGCAGAAGATAATGAATAACTCTCATGACTCTTCTCAAGCAGCCATTACTTTTTTTTTTTCAGAGGCTCAGGCTCTGTTCTCAGCAACCACTTACTTTCAGCTCATGAATCAAACACCTCTGAAATCAGTGTGCCTGTCACTACTTTGGGCTGTCCTCAGTGACAACACCACCTCAGACATTATAAAGTTGATGACAGGTTCCCTTTAAGTAAAAAGGGGTAGCTTCCAGGGGAGTACATGTAACAGTTTTTCACCTCTATTCAATGTCTTGCAAATTGCATGATTTTTACAGGAAGTTGCAGTTAGTGTGTGTAGTTTGGATTTGGCCACCAAAAAAAAAAAAAAAATCTAAAAAAAAAAAAAAAGCAACCAAACAAAACTCACAGACTGGTAAGGAGTGCATTAAATGTGGATTCAGGTAATTTCAAATTATCCCTTATCCACAGTATAGAGGATAACTATAAGATCAGTGCAGGCCCTACTGCTAGGACCCCCAATCATGAAAACATGCCCCATATGCCGCATGGCCACCCAAAACGAGTGGAACAGCAGGTACGGCATTGTACTCCATATTAATCACACAACTATTGTGAATCCTTCACACATCCTTCTCCTTCACTTGACAAAATACTGTCTATTTCTCCTCCTTCCATGGGAATGCACCATTCATCTCCTGTCAATATATCCTATGATATTTCTAGAGTCTGAAGTTTGTTTGTTTTTTAGATTGCCATCGATCAAATGGTCAATCCCACTGCAGTCATGCAGCACACTCACAGGAAGAACCGAAGTTCCCCACACACCCATTACAACCATCTTTTTGCACCTAGGAAGCTGTCTTACATTTAGAGCTGGCGCTGGATGCGGCAAAGTTATGGAGAGGCCTGCGCCTCTTCATAACTTTGGTGGAACCACGGCCAGCTATAGGGCTTTAAAACACTGTTCTTAATAAATGTGACCCTATGTTTTTTTTCCCAGAAACAAATTTTCAAACAGATTAAAGGCTGTGCGATGGGGACTCGGGTCGCACCCAGTTACACTAGCTTGTATATGGGGCGATTTGAGTCCTACTATATTGCACAGCTATTATATTACAAAGCTTTCATTGATGACCTTTTTTTTTTTTTTTTTAATATGGATTGGTACTGAATGTGAAGCACAGGAATTTGTAACAGACGTTTACACTTAACTATTAATTTTTCATATACCGATATTAACTTTTTAGAGCTCATTTTAATGAAAGATGAGAACAACCAAATTGTGTCCATAACACATTTTAAACAAGTAGACACCAATAGCTATATTGATTACTCCAGTAACCATTATCCTGCATCTTACGCGGCACCACGTATGTCTTAATTATATTCACTAGTGCAAATGGTGCTGTTTTTTATTTCTTAATTCTAGATCTATTATTATTTTTCCTTTATTTTTATTTTTGACAGTCTGATACATATTCCAGCAACTCAATATCATGTTAGGTTCAAAATGCTGGTGGGGCGTTTAATGACTGCATTTGAGCGATTATTTCTCTTTGTGACATACACTGCCTGTCCCAAAAAAAGGTTGCCACCTAGAAACTAAGCAAATAGTATGAGCCTCCTATTGGATAATTATTGCATGGGCGATTATCTTTCAGCTGGCAACAAGTTATTTAACCCCAACTGGTGCAATAAGTTGCTTCTCATTTCTTAAACAACCATGTCGAAAGACACATCCTGTGGTCGTGGAAAAGATGTTAGTCTGTTTGAGAAGGGTCAAATCATTGGCATGCATCAAGCAGAGAAAACATCTAAGGAGAGTGCATAAACTACTAAAATTTGGTTAAGAACTGTCCAACGCATTATTAAAAACTGGAAGGATAGTGGGGACCCCATCATAATCGAGGAAGAAATGTGGCCGGAAAAAAGTCCTGAATGATCATGATAGGCGATCACTTAAACGTTTGGTGAAATCAAATTGAAGAAAAACTACAGTAGAACTCAGGGATATGTTTAATAGTGAAAGTAAGAGCATTTCCACACACATAATGCAAAGGGAACTCAAGGGATTGGGACTGAACAGCTGTGTAGCCATAAGAAAACCACTAATCAGTTAGGCAAACCAGAAAAAAAAGTTTCAATTTGCTAGGGAGAATAAAGATTGGACTCTGGAGCCATGGAAGAAGGTCATGTGGTCTGATGAGTCCAGATTTACCCTGTTCCAGAGTGATGGGCACATCAGGGTAAGAAGAGAGGCAGATGAAGTGATGCACCCATAATGCCTAGTGCCTACTGTACAAGCCTGTGGGGGCAGTGCTATGATCTGAGGTTGCTGCAGTTGGTCAGGTCTAGGTTCAGCAACAGTATGTGCTCAAAGAATGAGGTCAGCTGACTACCTGAACATACTGAATGACCAGGTTATTCCATCAATGGATTTGTTCTTCCCTGATGGCACGGGCATATTCCAAGATGATAATGCCAGGATTCGTCAGGCTCAAATTGTGAAAGAGTGGTTCAGGGAGCATGAGACCTCATTTTCACACATGGATTGGCCACCACAGAGTCCAGACCTTAACCCCATTGAGAATCATTTTTTTTTGTGGCGAGTTTTTTTGGGGCAGGCAGTGTATGTGATCAGTGCCCAGTACGCTGAGTTGATATCATCCTTTTGAGTTTATCACTCTATCAGGGATTTTTTTTACCCTCTATGGGTTCACTATATATAATACTAGCAGAAGGACCCAGCTTCGCACGGGTATATTTCATTTAATGTTTGCGTGTGTCATTAAAAGATATTGACAGTATCCACTATAGCAGTGACATCTACAGTACCCCGCCCCTTTAACAGTGACCTCCACAGAGCTCCATTACCTTATGTGACCTCCACAACACCCCCCCTTAACAGTGACCTCTACAGCACCCCGCCTCTTAACACTGACCTCCATAGCTGACCTTCCCTTAAACTGTGAACTCCACCGCTCCCTGCCCCCTTAACAGTGATCTCCACAGCTTCCCACCCCCTTAACAGTGACCTCCATAGCAGCCCACCCCTTTAACAGTGACCTCCACAGCGGCCGCCCCTTTATTAGTGACCTCCACAATACAACATCTTCTTAAGGCCTCATGCACACGACCGTTGTTTTATTCCGTGTCCGTTGTGCCGTTTTTCGTGATTTTCTGCGGACCCATTGATTTTCAATGGGTCCGTTAAAAACTCGGCTATTGCACCGTTTGCCATCCGCGTCCGTGATCCGTGGTTCCAGTCCGTCAAAAAAATATAACTTGTCCTATTATTTTCGCTGAAAACGGTTCGCGGACCCATTCAAGTCAATGGGACCGCTAAAAAACGCGGAGGCACACAAGATTGTCATCCGCGTCTGTTTTTTCCTATCATTTGCATGGCAAACTTGACTTTTTTTTACTTTCCTTTATGTCTGGTGGTCCTCCAAAAATAAAGGAAGACACATGGAAACAAAAACGGAAACGGATCACGGAACAACGGAACCCCATTTTGCGGAACGGAACACAACAACGGTCGTGTGCATGAGGCCTAACAGTGATTTCCACAACACCCCATCCCCTTAACAGTGACCTGTACAGCAATCTGCCCCTTAACACCGGACAGTTCGGCTTTCCGACTCCCTGTCCTCTGTCCGGCGCAGGGCCTGGACGGACACAGGGATGTCCTTTTGAACAGCTCACTCTCAGAGAGCAGCTCTGTGCTTTCTGAGCGTGAGCTGCAGGGAGAAAGTAACTCTCCCTCCCACCATTGCAGCTGACAGTTGATATTTACCTTCATTTATTCAATCCCAGTCAGCTGCAGAGTGGGAGGGGGCGTGACCTAACTGGGTCGGGGGCATGGCTTCGCAGGACCTGGGGGCAGGGTTTTTAAGTCCGTCTTTTGCCCCCTTAACTGTGACTTTCACAGCACTCCGCTCTCTTAACAGTGTGATCCACAGCGCCCTGCCCCTTTAAAGCTGACCTACAGAAGTGAAGAAAAATGGCTGGGTTGATATGGAAACCTGGTGTAAAACTGCGTGCATGTGAAGACTAAGGGCCTGCAAGATTCTATTGGCTGATAAGGGTCATGTGACCAGGCTGCTATTGGCTAATGCATTTTTTGGAAATATCTCAGGAACGGTATGTTCCATCGCTTCAAACAGAGAGGGTACTCTGATCCATGCCTATATGAGGCCTGGGATCATGCAGAATCTATGTATAGATCTGCATTAATCCATTCTGAGGGGAGACAAAAACCGTCACAAGATGTCATTAGGATTATTTGCCCCTATGATACTGAGTCTCACCAAGTCCGAGATATAGTGGGACGCTATTGGTCATTATTAAAATCTGATCCGGACCTGACTGATCTCCTCCCAGAGCGTCCATCTATTACATTCAGACAAGGACGAAGCATTGGGGACCAGTTGGTACATAGCCACTTTGAAGCACCCCCTGCACCTAATACCTGGCTGATGGATAGGAGATGCGGTACCCACAAATGTTGCAGGTGTAAGGCCTGCTCATTTGTAGAAGTGGGGAACACTTTCTCTAATAGCAATCATGACTGTACATACACAGCCCGCACATTTGCGAATTGCAACACTGAAGGCCTGGTGTACCTGGCACAATGTGGGTGCGGCATGAAATATGTTGGTAAAACATGTAGGGCTTTCAAGAAGAGAATACTGGAACACGTGGGTGATGTTCACCATAAACAAGACAAACCACTGTCTAGGCATGTGGTGCTCCTGCATGGAGCTAACCCTAACACACAACACTTCTCCATGATAGAAACAATCAAACATTCTATCAGGGGAGGAGACATTGATACTATCCTAAAGCAGAAAGAGTCCAAATGGATCTATCTGTTAAATACCATGTCACCAATAGGACTGAATGAGAACATTGATTTCTCATGCTTTCTATAGCCGGCCATTATACCAATCTACCAAAGAGTTAGTGAATATCGGAGTATGGTGTCACACATGTGTAGGGAAGGTATTGTGGCCATCTCCAACATTGTACTCTTCACTCTCTCTTAATGAAAAAAGAACATTATTGCCCACATCTACCTGGCACAATAATAAGATATGCAATATGGATGTGCCCAGTCAGACATGGACATAACACCAATAACCCTCCCGCTTGTAGATTCCCTATTTTTTACCATTATGATTATGGATCTATATGAATATTCCCTCTACCTTCCTACTATAGGTGGTGCGGTATATATTTAAATGTTCTTACGCTTACTAGTGTTTCCAACATCTACCCTCTGTGGATGATGCATTGATCGGTGGGGAGTCCACATAGCTGAATCACATGACCAAAGCCGGCAGAGACACGTTCAGCGATGACGCGGTAGGAACATGCGATGTAGGGGGCGTGGTGTCGTCATGTGACTAGTGACGCATTGGTGTGACGCGTATCACGTCACCAGAACACGCCTCTTCCCATTCGATTTACGAATGCGGTGCTTGATGGATTATAGCACCCCGAGTATGGCCCTCCCACTGCATCACTAAATGAGCTATTTAAATCATACCTTGAGCAGTCACCAGCGACCTCACATTTAATCTACTGAGGCGCCGGTGCAGGTAGGTCCGCAGAAGCACAGACTATTCGAATCATTGGGCACTAAGGTTAGTAGCATGTTTTTTCCTCCTATAGACTGGTGCAACCGGAACGGTGTGGTTACTACATACATCTGTGATCCTATGTGACCACCCCGACTATTCATTCCCGGGCACGCAAGTACCATTGATAAATCTAACTTGGTGCGGTATCTTCAAAGCATCACATCTTATTTCATTGCATGGGAATCACTTACACCAAGAACTGTTGTGGAGGGATTTGCTTTGGTCCGCAGCTCGGGCTGGACACAATGATATATCGTAAGAATTATCTAATGACTAATTTACTGTTGTTACCAACGACAGTCTGCCGTGGATGACAACTCTATGAGTGTCATCAGTGAGAATTTTTTTGCTATCTTTACCTAAGTTTAATGCCTACTAGGACACTGTTTTGGGTGTCCCCTGATGAGCCCAGGTTATTGGTGTGGGCGAAACGAGTTGGGATCTAGGCGCCTAAAAACGTGTTGTTGCTAAGTGCAACAAGCCTAGGCACCTATAATATTGCATCTAAACGGACAGTGTGTCTGGCATCTGGATAGACAGTTGTATCTTTTATTAGATTAATGAATGTACTCAGCAGTTATTTTGATATCTATAAAGATAACCGTATATACTGAGCATCATTACTCTCGTATATCTTGAAAAACAACATGATGTATTGAGCATTTATCTAAAGTATACAGTGTATACCCAGCAGTTATTTTACCATAACTATGTGTACCGAGCATTTATTATTTTTATGTACCTAGATTAGGCCATAATAAACTTATACTGGGCATCCTATAAGGCTCTGCCCAAGCTATCCATCTGTAGGGTCAATCTAGGGCATACAGGAGGTTCCTGAACACGGGATCGCCCCCATCGGGGCGGCTATTCCGTTTCTTAGGCAGGGACTATGCAGTAAAGGGTCACTATCAGGGACAGGCCCAAAATACAAGCGACCACCCTGCCTTTAATATGGTCTCCTCAAGCCACTTGGAGAGTACCAGTAACATCCTCTCTACAGTATACTTTATGCTTATCCACTCATGCCTTGTCGTGTTTCTTTTCTTTTTCGTTTTGTGTGGGATTTTGTTATTTGCTATATACAATATTAAAGGCTACGTTTTATAACAGGGGGTACCCTGTGACTAAATAATATATACATACCACCCGTGAAGATTTTCCCTCTGACGGGATATCGTCTTAGCTGTGAGTTCTGTAGAAATTGTGAGACACATCTTCTGATGTTCAGGTTCTGGAATCTTTTTTCCTTTTCTAATACTGCCTCAGGACAAAAGGAAGGGAGGAATTTTGAGACTACTTTAGGAAGAAAAATAGAAGAATGTCTCAGGATTATTGTCTTATGTTCAAAAACCGTAAAAGGTAAGGGGGAGATAGAGAGAATGTCTGAATCTCTCCTACTCTTCTGGCCATAGTATTTGCCAGGAGGATGGCAGTTTTAAGGGATAATAACCTGTCTGAAATATTTGCAAGGGGTTCAAAGGGAGATTCCTTTAAAACCAAAAGGACCAGATTTAAGTCCCACGGAGGTACTTTAGTTCTAAAAGAGGAACAAATTCTACTTGCCCCTTTAAAAAACCTTTTTTTATTAATTCCAGCTCAGCCAACTTTATTCCCATGAAAGCACTTAGTGCTGACACTTGTACCTTTAGTGTATTCACTATGAAGACTTTATCTAGGCCTGCGTGAAGAAAGTCCAAGATCACTTTGACATCCGGGGCCATGGATGGGTTCCAGACTTCTGCCACCAAGACAAACAAGGATTTCCAAGATCTAAGGTATATTTTCGATGTAACTTGTTTTCTACTTTGCATCAGAGTATTTATCAATGCATCTGATGATCCTTTACTCCTTAATATTGCCCGTTCAACCACCAACCTCCGTCAGATGTATCTGAGGTACTGTATGTCTGGATAAAACACTGGGCCCTGGGATAGGAGATTCGGAATTAAAGGAAGATGCTAATAGTCCTGTTTCGATAGACATTTGAGAACAGGAAACCAGGACCTCTTTGGCCAGAAGGGAGCTATCAGGATTAATTGCACCCTGTCCTCTATTGTTTTCATTAAAGACAAAAGGTGGAAATGCATACAGGAGGCCCCGAGGCCATTGATGTGCTAGAGCAGCCACCTGTAGAAGGCTGATCCAGGTGTGACAGAGAGAAGAATTTCTGCACTTTTTTGTTTTCCCTTGATGCAAATAAGTCGATTTCTGGGCGCCCCCATTTTACACAGATTCCCTTGAAGACCCCTTGGGCTCCACTCTCCTTCTTTTAATATTTTTTTCTGCTCAAGAAATCTGCTAAATAATTCTGCTTTCCTCTTATATGCACCGCCAAGAGAGACATTAGGTTTCTTTCTGTCCACCTGAATATTTTCACTGAGATTACTGACAAAGCTCGACTTCTTGTTTACCCCTGTTTGTTTAGATAGACAACTGTTGTGGTGTTGTCTGACAGAATTTTTATGTGTCTTGAATTGAGAAGTAGAGAAAAGGCTTTTAAGGCCTGCAATACTGCTGATAGTTCCTGCATGTTTGAAGATGCTTGAGCCAGATGAGGATGCCATGACCCTTGTTTCACTAGATTTTCTAGGTGAGTGCCCCAGCCCTGTCTGCTCGCATTCGTTGTTAATATGAGCTGATTCTTCTGACCCCATTCTACTCCTCGGGAAAGATTTTTCTGATCTAGCCACCAGTTCAAAGATAGTTTTACTTTAAAAGATACTACTTGCTTTTTGTTTAGAGAGGTTTGTCTTTTGTCCCATGAAATTAGAAGAAAAGATTGAAGTACCCTTGAGTGGGCTTGGGCCCATTGTGCCGAGGATATGGTTGAAATCATGAGGCCTAGAACTTCATGATTTTGCTGATCGTTCTTTTGGTAAAAATTTGACACATTCGGGATTAGACCTTTTTGCTTTTCTACTGGAAGAAAGGAGGTCAGTTGACGAGAATTCAGGACACCAAGGAGTACATGTTTTTGATCTGGAAGGAGGTCTGACTTCTGGGCGTTGATCAGCCAGACTAAATTTGATAAGGTGTCTATAGCCACCTGTGAATGCAAACTTAGAGAATTCTCCAAAGGTGCGGCAATGAAGAGGTCATCGAGGTAGGGTATCAGCAATATTTCTGAATGATAAATGAATCTTGCTACCTCTCCCATAATTTTTGTGAAGACTCTGGGGACTGGGCAAAGGCCGAATAGCAGGATCTGAAGCTGCCAGTCTTAAAAACGTTTGATATTCTGTGTATGGGTTCATGGTAGTACTCGTCTGTTAGATCTATAGTCACCATAAAGCAATTTTCTGAAAGAAGATTGATCGTGGATTTTACTGTCTCCATCTTGAATGTTTTTTACCAAATATATTTGTTCAAGTCTTTTAGGTTTATGATTGCCATGAAGGATCCGTTCGTATTTTTTACTAAAAAGATTGGAGAATAAAACCCTAATCCCTGCTGGTGTGAAGGTACTGGGATTGTCGCTGCTTTTCAAAAGAGTTGAGAAATATGATCTTATATGGCACCCTGATCTACTCCTACCAGTTTTTTGTTTATGAGAAATCTGTTTGGAGTTGTTTTTTTTTTTTATCCTAATTGGTAACTGACTTAGATTACTATATATAGAACAAATTTGTTCACACTGGGCTTCTGCTGTTTATAGGGTTCCCACCCCAGTCATAATATAATAAATGTTTTATGTTTTTTCATGTTTATTGTCGTCCATGGTATGTTATACATGTTTATGTCAATACCTTGTATATATATATATATATATATATATATATATGACACTACTGCTTTTCTTCTCATAGTGTCTGATGAAGTCTAATCTAGCCGAAAACGCGTTAACACGTTATTGTCGTTGTAACGGCTACCCAGATAGTGAGAGGGTATCAGCCGTTGGGGACGTCCTTTTCCTGGCAAGCTGCTGGGTACGAGGGCAGCTGGTATAACCCCATCCACGCGGTCCAGAGGTAGAGTCGGGTTCAGCGGTAAAAAGAGCAGCGTAACGATCCCATATTTTCCCTCTCAAGAACGAGACAAGGCTGCGTTTTGAAGGGTTAGAAAAACATGAACTCTTTATTGAGGGCTACCCGCCCGTATTTATGCAGGTCCCCACAATGCATCATGGTTTCCTCCTCTCTGCTCTGGAGAAACCCGAAGAACAATTCACTTATTTCCCAGGACAAAGGGAAACCACGAATACACATGTGGGAACAATAGGAGAGGAATCACCACCTAAATAGACAAAATCCTCTCTTCTGTCTGTGATATAATTATGGATTAACATAACTATCACAGACAGTAAAAATACAGTTTTTAAACATACACTAACTTTAAAACCATACATTCCATCTCCATAAAAATTACATATTTAAACTCAGCATACATCAAACATAAACACTCCCAAAAATCACACAAATCCCTCCAGCGGATCAAAAGTTAAGTAAAGTCCTTTATGACCGACCGCAAGCACAATTTCCTGCCCAAAACAGTTCCATAGATTCTTTAGTATACACCGCTGACCGCGTTCGGTCCTATTAACAGTTCAGACATGCGGCATAGTTCTGTTACACTGCTCCCCTTTTGTGGAACACTCCGGCAGACCCGGATTGATCCTTTTCGGGTCAACTTGGGGCTGTCCGGTCTGCTGTTAAGGTAAAAGTTTAGTTTGTCTGGACAGTCCGTCTGCGTTCCCATTGAACCGGCCAGGGCGATATTGAATGGAAAAGTTATACGGTTGTAGGGCCAAGCTCCATCTCAGCAATCGTCCATTGTCCCCAGCCACTCGGTTCAGCCATACCAGGGGGTTGTGGTCTGTGATCAGGGTGAATTCCTGACGGTAAAGGTACGGTGTGAGCTTCTTTAGAGCCCAGACCAGGGCTAGACATTCTTTTTCCACTGCCACATAGCTCACTTCCCTGGGTAATAGCTTTCTACTCAGGTATGCGACAGGGTGTTCGCCCCCATCTTCTCCGACCTGGCTTAGCACTACCCCCAGTCCGTACATGGACGCATCTGTGTGGACGACAAATCTTTTGTTAGGGACGGGGGCAGACAAAATGGGTGCGTTGATCAAGGCTTGTTTCAGGGTTTGGAACGCCGCTTCACAGCCGGGAGACCACAGGACTACCCTAGGCAAATTCTTCTTTGTTAAATCTGTCAGGGGTTTGGCGATGGCACTGTAGTCAGGGACAAATTTCCTGTAGTACCCCGCTGTCCCTAAGAATGCTAACACTTGAGTTTTAGTGTGGGGTGTGTGCCAATTGGCTACGGCCTCTACCTTAGCGGGTTCTGGTCGTTGTTTCCCACACCCCACTCTGTGTCCCAGGTACTGGACCTCAGCCATACCAAAATTACATTTCTCTGGTTTCAGGGTGAGGCCGGCGGCCCTAATCTGATCTAGCACAGTCTCTACGTGTCTCAGGTGCTCCCCCCAAGTCTCACTATAGATCGCAATGTCATCCAGGTATGCGCAAGCGAAATCCTGGAAGCCATCAAGGAGGCGATCCACTAAGCGCTGAAAGGTAGCTGGGGCGTTTTTCATCCCGAAGGGCATGACCTTAAACTGGTACAAGCCAAACGGGGTGACAAATGCCGACTTAGGGATAGCGTCCTTGGCCAGGGAAATCTGCCAGTACCCTTTGCACAGATCGATGGTGGTCAGATAGCGTCCCCTGGCAATACGATCTAATAGTTCGTCCACTCGGGGCATGGGGTATGCGTCTGTCACGGTTCGGTCATTGAGGCGTCGATAATCGACACAGAAACGGGTCATTCCGTCTTTTTTGGGGACTAGAACGACTGGGGATGCCCAGGGGCTGTTGGATGGCTCTATAACTCCTAGTTTTAACATCTCCTGAATCTCCTTTCTCATCTCTTCTTTTACGGCTTCGGGGATTCTATAGGGAGTCTGTCGGAGAGGGTTTTGTCCTGGGGTTTCGACATAATGTCGCTAAGGGGGTGTAACCGGGCTCCTGGGAAAACGTCACTCTTTTCTCGGCTAACAATTGTTGGAGTTGCTCCCTTTCTGTGGGAGTTAATCGCTCCCCTAGCTGTACGGTATTAAGCAGAGTTTTAGGCTCGGATTCGGCTAACAGATCTGGGATGGGGAGGCTGTCAGGATCTTCAGTGGCCGGGATACATATGGCTGCTATATCTTCGGGTCTTTCCTGGTACTCTTTTAATAAGTTTATATGAAAGGACTTCTGTATCCTTTCGTCCTTGCTACTGGCAATCACATAGGTGGTGTCACAGACCTGGGCCACCACCTTGTAAGGGCCTTGACTGGAGGTCTGTAGTTTGTTCCCTTTAACTGGTCTAAGTACTAGGACTTTCTGCCCTACCTGGAACGTTCTCAGTCTAGCTCCCCGATCGTACCACTGTTTCTGACGGCCCTGTGCCGCCTGGAGGTGTTCTCGGGCCATCCTGGCTAGGTGCCCCATGCGGTCGCGCATCTCCAGCACATAAGGTACGATAGGGACCCCCTCATGTTCTATCTCTCCCTCCCAGTGCTCCCGGACGAGGTCGAGGGGGCCTCGTAGCCGCCGTCCATAGAGCAACTCGAAAGGGGAGAACCCTGTGGATTCCTGCGGCACCTCTCGATATGCGAACAAGAGGTGTGGCAAGAATCGCTCCCAGTCTCTGTATTCCGCCGTAAAGGTCCGCAGCAATTGCTTTAGGGTACCATTAAAGCGTTCACAGAGGCCGTTAGTTTGGGGGTGGTACGGTGAACTAAGCAGGGTTTTGACACCGCAGACTTTCCATAGCTGCTGAGTTAGGTCTGCAGTGAACTGGGTTCCTCGGTCAGATAGGATTTCCTGAGGGAATCCCACTCTGGTGAATATCCCGACTAAGGCACTGGCGACAGTGTGTCACAGCCAGACAGCTGAGAAGCTCTGACAGGAGCCTTTCAGATCCCCCTCCTTGAATTTCTTTGTTTTGGTTGAGTTCCTCATCTCGTTAGTCTATCTCAGCTGTCATGCAGTTGGACTGATTGCTGCCCTTTAAGTTCCTCCCCAGAATGCAGTAGTGTGCGGCTTATACAACTTCCTGGAGTGTGTGTGCATGCTGTTCCTAGTTCTCAGTCCACAGTCCCCAGTCGTCTGCAAGATAAGTGCTGTTTATGTATTTATGATTTTCTGTTTTCTGGATCCAGGTGACCCTGACTCCCTCCTTGTCTGTGTAGGGAGCCGGTGGTCGTATCCCCTCACTATTGTAGGGTCTTCAGGTGTAAGATTGTCGAGGTACGTGGATATGCGCCCATCCACCTTTGGGGTGGTCGCATAGGCTGAGCAATAAGGGAGAGCGGCAGGTCTCATGCAGGGGTCTCCCTTTTGTTCCTTAGTTGTGGATCCAGTGAGTCATTGTTTATATTGTATTGTCTTGTTTCCTGTACACCATCCGTGACATTATAAGCCACCAAAACCGTCTCAAGCATGGATCCGGTTTCACTTTTGGCTGAACGCCTCCAGGGTCTTTCATTGGAGGTAGCTGATCTCCGTAGGATTTTTTCTCAGTTTCAAGTGACCGGTTCAGCTTGCGTTCATGGAGTTTGTGCTGAGCCTAAGATCTCGCTCCCGGATACGTTCTCTGGGGGTAGTGAGAGTTTTGTGCGTTTTAAAGAGGCTTGCAAACTCCATTTTCGCCTTCTTCCCCATTCCTCTGGTGATGAAGAACGGAGGGTGGGGATCATTGTATCGCTGCTCAGGGGTAACGCTCAGTCTTGGGCCTTTTCGCTACCGGAGGGGGCACGGCCCCTCCGCTCAGTGGATGAATTCTTTTTAGCCCTGGGTCAGATATATGATGATCCGGATCGTATTGCTCTGGCTGAGTCTAAACTACGTCTGTTATGCCAGGGTAAACAATCCGCAGAGATATACTGCTCAGAATTTCGGAGATGGGCAGCTGATACTGGTTGGAATGATGCTGCACTCCGAAGTCAATTTTGCCAGGGTCTTTCAGAGGGATTGAAAGATGCATTTGCCTTTCATGAGAGGCCAATCTCCCTGGACTCTGCTATGTCTCAGGCCGTTCGTATTGACAGGCGTCTTAGTGAGAGAGGAGAGATCTCTCCTTCCTGTCATACTCAGTCCCGGGACAGTGCAGCGGTCTCATTCTGTGCGCAGGGGTCTCAGTCACTGTCAGCCCCTTCTGAGCAGGAACCCATGCAGCTGGGGTTGATTGCCTCAGACAATAGAAGATTCAGCCCGCATGGGAGGGTTTGTTTTTGTTGTGGAGGTATAAATCATTTGGCAAATGTTTGTCCCTCTAGGAGATTCAGGCAGCTTTCTGGGAGTAATAAAGAGACAAAAAGGAAAAAAATTTTTAAAAATGTTCCGTCTGTTACTATTGGCAGGGTTGAGGCGGAAATTTAAGGTTTTCCGTTTGCTTGTAGTTCCCGTTTTGTCCTACCTGCTAGGGTGGCGCTAGAGAGCAAGAGCATTTTTTGTGAGATTTTTGTGGATAGTGGAGCAGCTGTCAATCTCATTGATAATCAATTTGCAATAACTCATGGTTTCCAGGTATGCACTTTGGGAAAGGATATTCCTGTTTTTGCTATTGATTCCGCTCCACTTTCTCAGAAATCATTAAAGGGCATAGTTCACAATATCCGTTTAATTGTGAGTGATGCTCATGTTGAGGATGTGTCATGTTTCGTCCTTAGCGGTTTGCCTACTCCTCTAGTGTTGGGACTACCCTGGCTCACTAAACATAACCCCACCATTGATTGGCAAGCGAGGCAAATAAATGGTTGGAGTGACTTTTGCAGAGAGAATTGCCTCATAACATCTGTTTCTGAGGTTTCTACTAAGACTGTACCACCTTTCCTCTCTGAATTTTCGGATGTCTTCTCTGAGAGTGGAGTTCAGGATTTGCCTCCGCACAGGGAGTATGATTGCCCTATTAATCTCATCCCAGACGCCAAGCTGCCTAAATCTTGTTTATACAATCTCTCCCAACCTGAGAGGGTCGCTATGCGTGCTTATATCTCTGAGAGTCTGAGAAAAGGACACATACGACCCTCGAAGTCACCTGTTGCCGCTGGCTTTTTCTTTGTTAACAAAAAAGATGGTTCTTTAAGACCTTGTCTGGATTTCAGGGAGCTGAACAGTATCACTATTCGTGATCCTTATCCGCTTCCTCTGATCCCGGACCTGTTTAACCAGGTTGTTGGGGCTAAAGTCTTTTCCAAATTAGACCTAAGAGGGGCATACAACCTGGTCAGGGTCAGAGAAGGAGACGAATGGAAGACGGCTTTCAATACCCCTGAGGGCCATTTTGAGAATTTGGTTATGCCTTTTGGTTTGATGAATGCCCCAGCCGTTTTTCAGCATTTCGTCAACAGCATTTTTTATCATTTAATGGGAAAATTTGTATTAGTGTATTTGGATGACATTTAGATTTTTTTCTCCTGATTTCAAGACTCATAAGGAACACTCACGTCAGGTCTTGCTCATTCTGCGGGAGAATAAATTATACGCAAAACTGGAAAAATGTGTGTTTGCAGTTCCAGAAATTCAATTTCTGGGGTTTCTTGTCTCCGCTTCTGGTTTTCGCATGGACCCCGAGAAGGTCCGCGCTGTGCTTGAGTGGGAGCTTCCTGAGAATCAGAAGGCGCTGATGCGTTTTTTGGGCTTTGCCAATTATTACAGGAAATTTATTTTGAATTATTCCTCTGTTGTTAAACCACTCACTGATATGACCAGAAAGGGGGTAGATTTTTCTTCCTGGTCGGTAGAGGCACGTAAGGCCTTTTCTAATATCAAGGAGAGTTTTGCTTCCGCTCCCATCCTGGTACAACCTGATATTTCGTTACCCTTCATAGTTGAGGTTGATGCTTCTGAGGTAGGGGTGGGTGCGGTCTTGTCTCAGGGTTCCTCTCCTGCCAAATGGCAACCGTGTGCCTTTTTCTCAAAGAAACTCTCCTCCGCAGAGAGAAATTATGATGTGGGAGATAGGGAATTGTTGGCCATCAAGTTGGCTTTTGAGGAATGGCGCCATTGGCTAGAGGGAGCCAGACACCCTATTACCGTGTTTACTGACCATAAAAATCTGGCCTACTTGGAGTCAGCCAAGCGTCTGAACCCGAGACAAGCCAGATGGTCTTTGTTCTTTTCAAGGTTTAATTTTGTTGTCACGTTCCGCCCTGGGGTTAAGAATGTGAAGGCAGATGCCCTGTCACGTTGTTTTCCGGGAGGTGGGAATTTTGAAGACCCGGGTCCCATTTTGGCTGAAGGTGTGGTGGTCTCTGCTCTTTTTCCTGAATTGGAGGCAGAGGTGCAGGCAGCCCAGTCAGAAGCTCCTGATCTTTGTCCTCCTGGGAGGTTGTTTGTGCCTCCCGCTTTGAGACACAAGATTTTTAAAGAACACCACGATACGGTCCTTGCTGGGCACCCGGGGGCAAGAGCCACACTAGATCTCATCGCTCGGAGATTCTGGTGGCCTGCGCTTCGTAGGTCAGTTGAGGGTTTTGTGGCAGCTTGCGAGACTTGCGCTCGTGCCAAAGTCCCTCATTCACGGCCATCAGGTCCTCTCCTCCCTTTGCCCATTCCTTCCCGTCCTTGGACACATCTGTCCATGGACTTCATAACGGACTTGCCTCGTTCCTCGGGGAAGACTGTGATTCTGGTGGTGGTGGACCGTTTTAGCAAAATGGTGCATTTTATCCCTTTTCCTGGTTTGCCTAATGCTAAGACGCTGGCGCAGGCATTTATTGACCACATTGTCAAATTGCATGGTATTCCTTCAGACATAGTCTCTGATAGGGGCACGCAGTTTGTTTCCAGATTCTGGAAGGCTTTCTGTTCTCGCTTGGGGGTTCGGTTGTCATTCTCTTCTGCTTTCCATCCGCAGTCGAATGGCCAGACGGAGCGCGTCAATCAGAATCTGGAGACATACCTGCGCTGTTATGTGGCGGAGAATCAGGAGGATTGGTGTTCTTTTTTGTCCCTTGCTGAGTTTGCTTTAAATAACCGTCGTCAGGAGTCCTCTGATAAGTCACCATTTTTTGGTGCATATGGGTTTCATCCGCAGTTTGGGACTTTCTCGGGAGAGGGGTCTTCTGGTTTACCTGATGAGGACAGATTCTCCTCGTCTTTGTCATCTATTTGGCAAAAGATTTAGGATAATCTAAAGAGCATGAGTGAGAGATATAAGCGTGTGGCAGATAAGAGACGTGTGCCTGGTCCGGACCTGAATGTTGGTGATCTGGTGTGGTTGTCTACCAAGAATATCAAATTGAAGGTTCCCTCCTGGAAGTTGGGTCCTAGGTTTATTGGGCCTTACAAGATCCTGTCTGTCATCAATCCTGTTGCCTACCGTCTTGATCTTCCTCAGACTTGGAAGATCCATAATGTTTTTCATAAGTCCTTATTGAAACCTTATGTTCAACCTATTGTACCCTCGCCTTTGCCTCCTCCTCCGATTATGGTTGATGGAAATCTTGAATTTCAGGTCTCTAGGATTGTGGATTCTCGTCTTGTCCGCGGTTCCCTCCAGTACCTCGTTCATTGGGAGGGTTATGGTCCTGAGGAGAGGATGTGGGTCCCAGTGACGGACATTAAGGCCTCTCGTCTCATCAGGGCTTTCCATAGGTCCCATCCTGAGAAGGTGGGCTCTGAGTGTCCGGAGTCCACTCGTAGAGGGAGGGGTACTGTCACAGCCAGACAGCTGAGAAGCTCTGACAGGAGCCTTTCAGATCCTCCTCCTTGAATTTCTTTGTTTTGGTTGAGTTCCTCATCTCGTTAGTCTATCTCAGCTGTCATGCAGTTGGACTGATTGCTGCCCTTTAAGTTCCTCCCCAGAATGCAGTAGTGTGCGGCTTATACAACTTCCTGGAGTGTGTGTGCATGCTGTTCCTAGTTCTCAGTCCACAGTCCCCAGTCGTCTGCAAGATAAGTGCTGTTTATGTATTTATGATTTTCTGTTTTCTGGATCCAGGTGACCCTGACTCCCTCCGTGTCTGTGTAGGGAGCCGGTGGTCGTATCCCCTCACTATTGTAGGGTCTTCAGGTGTAAGATTGTCGAGGTACGTAGATATGCGCCCATCCACCTTTGGGGTGGTCGCATAGGCTGAGCAATAAGGGAGAGCGGCAGGTCTCATGCAGGGGTCTCCCTTTTGTTCCTTAGTTGTGGATCCAGTGAGTCATTGTTTATATTGTATTGTCTTGTTTCCTGTACACCATCCGTGACACAGTGTCAGCCTGGATATTCATCAGAGCGACGGCTTCTGGGTAGCGGGTAGCATAGTCCACTACGGTCAGAATGTACTTTTTGCCCGAGGGGCTGGGGTTAGGTAGGGGTCCTACTAGGTCGACTGCCACCCTGCTAAATGGCTCCTCGATCATGGGCATAGGTGACAGTCGAGCTTTAGGATGATCCCCTCTCTTTCCTACCCATTGGCATACGTCACAAGTGCTGCAGTAACGTCGCACATCCCTCGAGACCCCTGGCCAAAAGAAGGTCTGGGTGATCCTGTGGGTGGTGCGGTTACCCCCTAGATGCCCTGCCAACGGAATGTCATGGCCAATTCGGAGAAGTTCCAACCGGTACTTTCTGGGCACTACCAGTTGGCGCTTCTGCGAAGGGACTCAGCCTCTCTTTCTGCCTTCGGTCAGTCTATACAACCTGTCGCCCTCCCATATAAAACGTTCCTGCTCATCCCCTCTACTGTCGGCTAATTCTCGGTACCTTTGGAGGGTAGCGTCCTGTCTAGTTTCCCTCCCAAACTCTTCTGGGGTGTCCCAAGCTATGGGTCTCTCTGGGGTGTTGGTGCTAAGTGCCTGCTGGTGGCTTACCTGGGTCTCCCGACCTGTTGTAGGATCGTCCTCGGTACGGGCCTGTGAGCGGGTGGTCACGGGGCAAGCAGCAGCAGTCGTGGGTAAAAAAGCTGAGGCTAGAGGGCCAATGTCGTTGCCCAACACGACCTCCGCAGGCAAATTGTCCATGATGCCCACTGTGGTCTTTCCCGACCCGACTCCCCAATCCAAGTGGATCCGGGCGGTGGGTAAGCGAAAAACAGCCCCACCTGCGACACGAACAGCAACGGTACGATTAGATACATGTTCTGTTTTTAGCAGATGTTTCTGTACCAAAGTGAGGGTAGCACCAGTGTCCCGTAGGCCTTGTGCTATCTGTCCGTTCACTCGCACCTCCTGGCGGTGATGCTGGCGGTTATCTGGGGAGGCAGCTTGTATGGGGTTGGCCTCATACAAGATTCCCAAACACTCCTCAGGGCTCCCTTCAATTTCCAGGCAGTGAGCACCCGAGGGCCGTGCTGGCGGGGTCCCGTTGTTAGGGGTTGTGCGCCTCCAGTTATTATTGGTTGATCCCAGAGGGCAATAACGGGCAATATGTCCTGGGTTGCTGCAGCGATGACATGTCACTTTGTAAGGTTCCCGGGGCTGGTTGTTAGACCCCTGGGGGCGTGGCGGTCCTGGGGGTACTGGAGCCCGAAATTCGGTGCGTGCAGAGTAGGTTGGGGTGCGTGTCTCTGTTCTAGGTGCTGGTCGTGTGGTACCTTGGCTCACCTACCTTGTTTCCGCGTATTCATCTGCTAGACGCGCTGCCTCAGTTAAGTTGGCCGGGCGGCGATCTCTCACCCAGTCCTGTATTTCCGCAGCCAGATCTTGGAAGAAATGTTCCATCAAGAACAACTGTAACACTTCCTCTCCGGTGTTGGCATTGCACCCTCGCACCCAATGTGACGCCACCCTTTGTATCCTGTTTGCCCATTCCATGTGGGAGTCCACAGACTTCTTTTTGGATTCTCGGAAGCGACGGCGGTAGGCTTCTGGGGTTACGGCATATCGGGTTAGCAGCGCCTTTTTAACTTGCTGGTATTGCAAAATATCCTCTGGAGCAAGAGCCCGAAAGGCTTCATTGGCTTTGCCCGACAATTTCCCCGACAAAATAGTGACCCATTGGTCTGGTGGTACCTGGTGTAGTGAGCACTGTCTCTCAAAGTCCGCCAAATATCCATCTATTTCCTCCTCACTTTTTACAAAAGTTTTAAATGCAGTGAATGGTATTTTTTTTCCCGTAGCAGGGTGTGTGGGAGTAGGCACTGCATGTGTAATGAGCTGCGTAACTCTTACCAGTTCCAGTTCTTGTCCCCTCTTAGTTCGTATCTCTTCCCTTGCTTCCCGGAACAGTTGGTTTAGTAGTTCCACGGACGTTTCTGGATACAAGGATAACCTCCGCTGTACGATACCAGTAATTACATCGTCCTCGCTGGCAGGTGCAAGGGGCTCCGTTCCTTCCATGGATCTATCCATTCCGTCCAGCTCCAGCAGGTCAGCGATCAGCTCCCTCCGTGGTTTGTTACTGGCACTCCTACCACGACTCTCCAATAAATCCTTTAGTGTGGGTCTTTTCAGCCGGGCGTATTGAGACTCCATTCAGCACTTGCTCGTTGGATAAAAGGACCAATCCCACCGCTTGCCACCAATGTAACGGCTACCCAGATAGTGAGAGGGTATCAGCCGTTGGGGACGTCCTTTTCCTGGCAAGCTGCTGGGTACGAGGGCAGCTGGTCGGGTTCAGCGGTAAAAAGAGCAGCGTAACGATCCGATATTTTCCCTCTCAAGAACGAGACAAGGCTGCGTTTTGAAGGGTTAGAAAAACATGAACTCTTTATTGAGGGCTACCCGCCCGTATTTATGCAGGTCCCCACAATGCATCATGGTTTCCTCCTCTCTGCTCTGGAGACACCCGAAGAACAATTCACTTATCTCCCAGGACAAAGGGAAACCACGAATACACATGTGGGAACAATAGGAGAGGAATCACCACCCAAATACACAAAATCCTCTCTTCTGTCTGTGATATAATTATGGATTAACATAACTATCACAGACAGTAAAAATACAGTTTTTAAACATACACTCTAACTTTAAAACCATACATTCCATCTCCATAAAAATTACATATTTAAACTCAGCATACATCAAACATAAACACTCCCAAAAATCACACAAATCCCTCCAGCGGATCAAAAGTTAAGTGAAGTCCTTTATGACCGACCGCAAGCACAATTTCCTGCCCAAAACAGTTCCATAGATTCTTTCGTATACACCGCTGACCGCGTTCGGTCCTATTAACAGTCCAGACATGCGGCATAGTTCTGTTACAGTCGTATTTAACCATCACAAAATAAATCGCAATCTAAGGAATCTCCTACTGCTGTGATTTTTATTATATTATGACTGGGGTAAGAACCCTATAAACAGCAGAAGCCCGGTGTGAACAAATTTGTTCTATATATTAAGCATCCCTGATTTGGAACGCACCAGGACTACCATAATGGCCGACAACACCTTATCTTTTGCAGATAATGAGATTTCAACCGTTCTGGCACAAGTCACCTCATCCAGTGATTTTCTCCAGACCCCGGCAGTAGAACTGCAGGAGAGAAAATTAGAATGTGAAACTAAGAAACTGCTAAATTTTGAGCTACACAGTGTCACATTTGCAGAATATCTCAAAACCAAGATGATCCCAAGGGGCTTGCGTATAAGGATACGTCCTACGTTCTTTAAAGACAATCCTGAATACTGCACCAAATTTGAACAAATCCTCAATAAGTGTTCAACAGACATCATGACGCTGACCCTGATGTACAGTACAGACCAAAAGTTTGGACACACCTTCTCATTCAAAGAGTTTTCTTTATTTTCATGACTATGAAGGCATCAAAACTATGAATTAACACATGTGGAATTATATACATAACAAACAAGTGTGAAACAACTGAAAATATGTCATATTCTAGGTTCTTCAAAGTAGCCACCTTTTGCTTTGATTACTGCTTTGCACACTCTTGGCATTCTCTTGATGAGCTTCAAGAGGTAGTCCCTGAAATGGTCTTCCAACAGTCTTGAAGGAGTTCCCAGAGATGCTTAGCACTTGTTGGCCCTTTTGCCTTCACTCTGCGGTCCAGCTCACCCCAAACCATCTCGATTCGGTTCAGGTCCGGTGACTGTGGAGGCTAGGTCATCTGGCGCAGCACCCCATCACTCTCCTTCATGGTCAAATAGCCCTTACTTTCAAAGTTTTCCCAATTTTTCGGCTGACTGACCTTCATTTCTTAAAGTAATGATGGCCACTCGTTTTTCTTTACTTAGCTGCTTTTTTCTTGCCATAATATAAATTCTAACAGTCTATTCAGTAGGACTATCAGCTGTGTATCCACCTGACTTCTCCTCAACACCACTGATGGTCCCAACCCCATTTATAAGGCAAGAAATCCCACTTATTGAACCTGACAGGGCACACCTGTGAAGTGAAAACCATTTCAGGGGACTACCTCTTGAAGCTCATCAAGAGAATGCCAAGAGTGTGCAAAGCAGTAATCAAAGCAAAAGGTGGCTGTAACGGTCCGTTTCTGCAGACAAGGGGTTAAAATCCGTTTAGGCGATATGCCCCTTTCTGAGAGACAGGCACAGCTACTGCAGACCACCAAAATCCCGAACTGGATACAAAATAGCACTCCAAACTGGAACCTCACGAATAGCTGCTAGCAGACGAACAGGAATCAGCTTACACTCCTGGCAATCAGTCTCTAACAGCATACAGCGGATCCCCCCAATAACGAGACAAGGCTCCGTGTTGAGGGTCAAGCAGTGGTCTGAGGTGCTGGCACACCCAGCCTGGTTTTTATTACAGTCTTTTCAAATACAGGACCGCCCACAGGGAGGTATAAAACAACCAATCACATATCAGTTACATCCCACATATTCCCTCCCCTTATCCTGAGAGGAAACTCAATTACACATACAGTTAAAACATACTTTCTACCTAACTTTCATAACTCTAAAACCATACATCACATTCACATAAAAATTACATATTCACAATCAATCCATTCAGGGGAACAACATATTACAAAATGGCATGAATCAGACCAGGGGTTGAAAAGTTAGTAAAAGTATCTTTTGGGCCCTGGCTGGCAGCATGGCAATCTGGCTCAAGCAGGTTTTACAGAGACAATACATCCCCACAATGCATCATGGTTTCCTCCTCTCTGCCCTGGAGACACCCGAGGCGTAATCCAATTATCTCTCAAGACAAAGAGAAATCACCAATACACATGTGCAGACAACAGGACAGACATCACCATTTAAACACACAATGGGACAATGGCACAATAGAAACACACCCAGCATATTCCTCCCAAGCTGACAAGTTACACTTATTATAAATTGTTACAACTTTGTGAGTTTACATTGGCCATACATATAACTTACATCAATTTAAACAGTATAACTTGGGGAAAACCTATCCAAAATTCACTTGAATAGGTTCAGGGGTTTAAAAGTTAGTATGGGCCATAATCCTGAGGCAAGAGGCTGATAAACAGGCCTCTCCAAAACCCAGTGGCGATGTTGGTTTCGCCACACATCTCCCCCCCCCCAGGGAAGACTAACCAGATACCTAACCTCACGCCGGTCGGTACCTGAGTTAGTCTGGCAGCCCACCCACAACCCAATACTGGACCTGTTGCATTGGGTAGCCTGTCTCTGTCCAGTGAGTCCACCAAGGTTATGTTGGAAGCTGGTACTCCCGGTCTCTGTGTTGCTCCCTGGCTTAGAGTCTGGTTGTTGGAGGGGGAGACCGACTGTCTCTACCCCCTGTGCTGTAAGTGCAGAGACCACGGTCCCATCTGCACTGTTGTGGGGCTTACTGTCTCCCTCTGGTGCGTTAAGCTGCCGCTGGGGAGAGGGGGTAACGAGCTCCTCTCCCATACATACTTCCAGCCGCTGGGGAGGGCGACCGACCGTCTCCGCTCCCAATACAGTGTCCTGCTGCTGGGGAAAGGAGACTGGGCTCTCTATTGCCTGCTGGACACTCTGCCGCTGGGGAATGGAGACTGGGCTCCCAATTCCCAAAAAATCACTCTGCTGCTGGGGGGCAGGAACAACTACCTCTGCCCCCTGTAACTCAGCCTGCCGCTGGGGAGGGAGGACGCTGCTCTCCTCTCCCTGCATTTCACACTGCCTTCCCGGCATATCACTCTGCTGCTGGGGGGCAGGAACAACTACCTCTGCCCACTGTAACTCAGCCTGCCGCTGGGGAGGGAGGACGCTGCTCTCCTCTCCCTGCACTTCACACTGCCGCTGGGGAATGGAGACTGGGCTCCCAATTCCCTGCAATTCACACTGCCGCTGGGGAATGGAGACTGGGCTCCCGATTCCCTGCTGGACACTCTGCCGCTGGGGAGGGGAGACTGAGCTCTCTCTGTCCCGCAACTGTAACTTCCGGTGGAGGTCCACCCAACGTGGCAGCTGACCGTCACCTTCTGCCCGGTATAGTAGGGACTTGAACACTAGACTCCTCACGAACTTCACGTATTTCTCAGCTGGATTGGGTCCGAAGAAGTTCAGCCGCAACCACATCATACGGTCAAATTCCTCCACAGAGTATCTGTACTCCACTGCTGGTTCCATCCTGGTGCTTTTAGGGTCGCTGTACTGAGACATGCGTTGCCCTTAAGTTGTAAAATCCAAAGAAATGGTGTCTCCTGTAGCTGTCCTTCTGGCTGTAGGAACGATCCCGCTGCTTGCCACCAATGTAACGGTCCGTTTCTGCAGACAAGTGGTTAAAATCCGTTTAGGCGATATGCCCCTTTCTGAGAGACAGGCACAGCTACTGCAGACCACCAAACTCCCAAACTGGATACAAAATAGCACTCCAAACTGGAACTTCACGAATAGCTGCTAGCAGACGAACAGGAATCAGCTTACACTCCTGGCAATCAGTCTCTAACAGCATACAGCGGATCCCCCCCAATAACGAGACAAGGCTCCGTGTTGAGGGTCAAGCAGTGGTCTGAGGTGCTGGCACACCCAGCCTGGTTTTTATTACAGTCTTTTCAAATACAGGACTGCCCACAGGGAGGTATAAAACAACCAATCACATATCAGTTACAGTACATCCCACATATTCCCTCCCCTTATCCTGAGAGGAAACTCAATTACACATACAGTTAAAACATACTTTCTACCTAACTTTCATAACTCTAAAACCATACATCACATTCACATAAAAATTACATATTCACAATCAATCCATTCAGGGGAACAACATATTACAAAATGGCATGAATCAGACCAGGGGTTGAAAAGTTAGTAAAAGTATCTTTTGGGCCCTGGCTGGCAGCATGGCAATCTGGCTCAAGCAGGTTTTACAGAGACAATACATCCCCACAATGCATCATGGTTTCCTCCTCTCTGCCCTGGAGACACCCGAGGCGTAATCCAATTATCTCTCAAGACAAAGAGAAATCACCAATACACATGTGCAGACAACAGGACAGACATCACCATTTAAACACACAATGGGACAATGGCACAATAGAAACACACCCAGCATATTCCTCCCAAGCTGACAAGTTACACTTATTATAAATTGTTACAACTTTGTGAGTTTACATTGGCCATACATATAACTTACATCAATTTAAACAGTATAACTCGGGGACAAACCTATCCAAAATTCCCTTGAATAGGTTCAGGGGTTTAAAAGTTAGTATGGGCCATAATCCTGAGGCAAGAGGCTGATAAACAGGCCTCTCCAAAACCCAGTGGCGAGGTTGGTTTCGCCACAGTGGCTACTTTGAAGAACCTAGAATATGACATATTTTCAGTTGTTTCACACTTGTTTGTTATGTATATAATTCCACATGTGTTAATTCATAGTTTTGATGCCTTCAGTGTGAATCTACAATTTTCCTAGTCATGAAAATAAAGAAAACTCTTTGAATGAGAAGGTGTGTCCAAACTTTTGGTCTGTACTGTATATCCATACAGCTATGACGGAGTTAAAGACCAAGATCCGAGCCATAGAATCCCAGTTACTTGATCTCCTATCAAAGGAAGAATACAATACTCTTCAAGAAAAGATCTCCACTATCCTCCTGGAAAGACGGAAAGAAATTGAGTTCTCCAAGAAAAACAAAATTCCTGAGAGACACAGAAGATTATAGGAATAATAGAATTTACCATTGGCCAGACTCTACCGGATTTCGTCGGAGGAAAAGTGGAAGATCTTCCTCCATGGATTCCCAGAGATCAGCCTCGAGCTTGGATTCTCGCCATCCTGATGAACAACGCAGACCTAAGACCACCCGAAGAGCACCTAGACCAGGGACATCACAACAACAAACGTCATCCGTTACGACCAGATCCCAGGTACCGTATACTTCGGTTAGTTCTGATACCACACACATACAACCCCCATAGGAGTCCTTGGTGATTAACATCTCCTCGACTTCTCTTAGCCCATCTGAACTGACTTTATTACAAAAAGGACTATCTTTTTGTCCCTCATACTGTCTAAACAGTTTTGAGTTGGAACTTGATTTATTACGTTTCTTCAGAAACATTCGCCTTCGGGCACACTTTGAGGATGATAATAGAGAGGTACAACCCATTTCAAAAAAGGAAGGATCTCGTATATTAGCTAGGGACCTAGGCCTACGTACCAAAAGTACATATATGCCCCCACGGAATCAACCAGCCGATGAAACTTTCATTAAATTCGTGCAAAGGGACACTGATACTTTCATTAAAGGGGTAAGAACAACTTGACCAATACAGAAAGAATAGCCCTATAAGCGCTAAAACGAGAAAAAAACCTAATCCTTAAACCAGCAGATAAGGGGGGAGCGCTAGTAATAATGGACAAAACCCAATATGTTACAGAAATACATCGTCAACTAAATGATACAGCAGTTTACAGAAAATTAGATCATAATCCCATGACAACTGTAGCCTCCCTAATTGGCAACACCCTTAGGCATCATCTTTCTAAGGGCACCATTGATACTCCTACCGTAAATTTTTTAACCAAAACTTACCCCATCATACCGGTCTTTTACGTGTTACCTAAGATCCACAAAAATCTTCATAATCCCCCTGGTCGACCAATAGTGGCATCCACAGAATCCATCTTATCTCCTCTGTCCATTTTTCTTCAAAAGGTTCTTACCCCTCATGTGAAATGTACCAGATCCTTCCTCCTAGACATCACATCTTTTCTCAAATTGATCAGACAACTGGACCTATTACCATCCGATGCACTTCTTGTCACTTGGGATGTTACAAGCTTGTACACCTCAATAAAACATGAAAAAGGTATTAATGCAGTAACCACCATGTTGTCCAACACTTATTTAATGAAGATACTATTTCATTGTGTCTAGACCTCCTCAAACTAGTTCTACATCATAACTTTTTCATGTTTCAGGACTCATTCTATCTACAGGTACAGGGTACCGCGATGGGGTCAAACGTGGTCCCCCCATATGCCAATTGCTTCATGGCACATTTTGAGACAACCCACATGTACCCGCAAGATCTTTTTGTATCCCACTGTCTGTTATTGAGAAGATATATAGACGATATCTTCTGCGTCTGGACCGGAACAGAGGAATCACTCCTCACATTCCACAATCATCTTAATTCCATTTGGCTTGAGCTCCAGTTCACTATCCACCACAGCAAATCATCCATAGCCTTTCTTGATACAATCGTGACAATTAATTCCCAGGGCAAACTCACAACTGATTTATATCGTAAACCGACCGACCGACCGTAATAGTTTACTACATTTTACCAGTTTCCATCCACCCATGACAAAAAAATCTCTTCCACATTCCCAAATGAAAAGAATACAGACTATAGTGGAAGATCCCCTCATACTCAAAGAGAGGGAGAATGAGATGAAACAGAGATTTAGGGCCAGGGGCTATCCAGAACATACCTTCAAGACCAACACCAGAAACAGAAGTCCAAGAGACAACAATAAAAGAATCCCATTTGTCCACACTTTTCATCCCAGCTCTAATAAAATTCTACACATCATCCGTAACCATTGGCCAATCCTTAAAAAGGCTTAACCAAAAATAGAGGAATTCCACAATCCAGTACTGTCCTGTAACCGCCGTCCACGTAATTTGCGAGATAACTTGGTGAGGGCAGACTTGGGCTCTGAGAAACGCTTACCTAGACAAATTTTCTTACAGACCCAGAGGAAAGGTACTTTCCCATGCCTTACGTGTTCACAGTGCTCCAATATACAAAAAGGCTCTCAATTCACACATCCCCAAACTGGCAAAGCATACGACATTAACGGCTTCTTTACCTGTGACACTGATTTTGTCATATACCTCATAAGATGCCCCTGCGGAATAGCGTATGTGGGAGAAACTAAACAAAAAGCAAGGGATAGGATTTGCCAGCACAAATCGACGATATGGAAAAAAAATCTGTTGTTACCGATCCCGGCGCACGTTGATAAGAATAAACATTCCATATCTTAACTGAAGTATCAGATAATTGAACAGGTACCTCCACCTCGGAGAGGAGGCAATAGAATCAGAAACCTCAAATTCAGAGAGGCCTATTGGATCCACACACTGCACACGCTTTATCCGAAAGGAATGAATAAAGAATACGAGATCCAATGTTTATTGTAATGCATTTAAACCTTCATGTTGCTTTGAATGTCTGGTTCCAACCATCATATTAATTCCTGTTTCCCTTTTTTTCTGACAGGCCTCCTGATCCCCACCTCTTGGACCACATACCATTCCCTGTATCCTTTTTCTATATTTTCTTCCCTTATAGCTTACACTCATACAGCATTACATGGATACACATTTCATATCTGTCCCGTTCACAAATTCATATCTCACGTATAACTTATATACACTATTCTATTGTAGTTGTTCTTATCCAATGGATCTATCTATATAACTTGTTCTTACCCGATGTTCCGGTTTTACATATTATAAAACATATAATATCATAATTATATCTCTTTATTTCCAAATACATATCATACCACATGTATAATTCACATACACTAGCTTACTTTAGGTAGATGCATCTAACCTATTCATATAGTCCATCTCTACCATAGGTTTCGATATATACCATAAATTACATATTCTTATGTTTACACCATCTCTCCCCTTAAAGATATACTATACTTCATATTCTCTTATTTCCTTGTCCTCTTTTCTAGATCCCCAGTGATGTTTCAGGCAGTTGCATTCCAAGACCGAACTACTTCCGGTCTGTGGAACGCAATCACATGACCCGATGCGTTCCATTTGCCGATCTACTTCCGGCAAATGGAACGTGCGGCGTCACACATGCACCAGCCTCCAGGCCGCCCACCGTCTTGGCGCGCTTCCCGACTAGTGATGGGAAGTTCGGATCTTTTAGGTGAATCGGTTCATTTGGATCAGCTCATTCAAATGAACCGATTCATGAATCGGATCTTCGGTTCACTTGGTGAGTCAGACTGCTGAGCTGACTCGCAAGTGCCAGCCCCTCCCCTTCCCGCCCACCAACCAATCACCGACCAGCGCTGAGGGGGCGGGACAAGCACAGTAGCAGCTCTGACTAGAGTCCTCTTAGTAGTACAGTCTTGCAAGTGCCAGCCCCTCCCCGCCCACCAACCAATCACCAACCAGAGCTGAGGGGGCGAGGCAAGCACAGCACAGTCTAGCAGCTCTGACTCGACTCCTCTCTGAGTACTAGTGCAGGGTCAGGGAGTCTAAATGAATCGAATGAGTCACAAGAATCTAAAGATCCGACTCAGTTAGTGACTCATTCGATTCATTGAGTTGAAAGAGCCGTGAGTCGTCAGACTGTAGAACAGGTTACATTACACTGAGGCTCTCGGCTCTTGTTGCAGCAGTGATAAGATTAAGGGACAGACAGGAGCAGAGAGATAAGAGAAGGGACAGATGACACAGTTTAGATTACAGGTTGAATTAAATTAACCCTTTAGAATCAAATTGGCTTCTCAGGAGATATATATGACATATAGGCATCTCATTCATATCTCACGTATAACTTATATACACTATATAACTAAGGGTGGGTTCACATTGTGAATGAGATGCCTATATGTCATATATATCTCCTGAGAAGCCAATTTGATTCTAAAGGGTTAATTTAATTCATCCTGTAATCTAAACTCTGTCATCTGTCCCTTCTCTTATCTCTCTGCTCCTGTCTGTCCCTTAACCTTATCACTGCTGCAACAAGAGCCGAGAGCCTCAGTGTAATGTAACCTGTTCTACAGTCTGACGACTCACGGCTCTTTCAACTCAATGAATCGAATGAGTCACTAACTGAGTCGGATCTTTAGATTCTTGTGACTCATTCGATTTATTTAGACTCCCTGACCCTGTACTACTCAGAGGACTCGAGTCAGAGCTGCTAGTGTGCTGTGCTTGCCCCGCCCCCTCAGCTCTGGTCGGTGATTGGTTGGTGGGCGGGGAGGGGCTGGCAGAAGCAGCTCTTCCACTCTAAGATCATATTACTGACTCCTCCCGAGTCCCTCCCTCAGGCTCCTGCTGCCAGCGTGAGGTGGTGAGCTGAGCGTCTGCATTCATTGTCTGTCTGCTAGGACTGAGAAGAGCCGTTTCAAACGGATCGGATCATTCAAATGAATCGACTCCTCCGGTTCACTGAACTGAATCGATTCAAATGAACGTTTCGTTCATGAACCGGACATCACTATTCCCGACACCGTTTTAAAGCAGTGTGTTACACTGCTATGGGCACACTCGGAAGCCACTGGTGCTGACAGCACCTTACCTATACATGTGTGTCTTCCTATTTCAATCTCCACCATCAAGCGACAATGATAGGTCCTCCTGAGTGGGGATAGGGCCCTCTTATCTGTATATTATATATGTATTATATAAGCATTATTATAAGCATCACTATACTCTGAATTGTCGGTCTGTGATTTATAAGGACTGAATTGATACTACACTGGAACTGTAGGAATCTATGTATGTTTTCCTTAACTATACATTTCAAGGACCATTTCATTTACTTGGGAACCAAGTCTACAAGACATCAATATGTAGATCTGATTTTGTACGTTAGTGTGACACTGTGTAGCTGCAGAATTGCAGCTCTGTATATTATACTATGTCTCACTGGTTTATCTGCCTGCCATTTTTTCATGTTTTATGTTTTTTCATGTTTATTGTCGTACATGGTATGTTATACATGTTTATGTCAATACCTTGCATATATATATGTGACACTACTGCTTTTCTTCTCATAGTGTCTGATGAAGGCTAATCTAGCGGAAAACGTGTTAACACGTTATTGTCGTATTTAACCATCACAAAATATATCGCAATCTAAAGAATCTCCTACTGACTTAGATTACTGACATGATCCAGGACGAAGCATGAATACTTTCCCAGGCTGGGGCAAAGTTTTGAATCTCCCCCCCCAACGGGAAACCTGGCATCATAGGGAAGATTGACGGGAAGATTTTTCAGGATTAAAGATTAATTCTGCCTCTGAAAGACTGCAGGCTGGAGGAGGACCCTTTTTTCTTTTGGTCTAACTTATTACATCTTTGGGAACGAAAAAGTCTTCTCTGATTCTGACATGGAAAAGGACCTAGGAATTTTAGCGAACAACAAACTAATCTTTAAAAAACAGTGTCAGGCAGTAGGGATGAGCGAACCCGAACTGAATAGTTCGGGTTCGTACCGAATTTTGGGGTGTCCGTGACACGGACCCGAACCCGAACATTTTCGTAAAAGTCCGGGTTCGAGTTCGGTGTTCGGCGCATTCTTGGCGCTTTTTGAAAGGCTGCAAAGCAGCCAATCAACAAGCATCATACTACTTGGCCCAAGAGGCCATCACAGCCATGCCTACTATTGGCATGGCTGTGATTGGCCAGTGCACCATGTGACCCAGCCTCTATTTAAGCTGGAGTCACGTAGCGCCGCATGTCACTCTGCTATGATCAGTATAGGGAGAGGTTGCAGCTGCGACGTTAGGGCGAGATTAGGCAGATTAACTCCTCCAAAAGACTTCATTCTGTGATCGATCTGCAGCTGTGGATCATTGAAGTGCTATTATTGACTTGCTCACTTTTTTGAGCTGCCCAGAGCGTTTTTAGATCACTTTTTTTCTGGGGTGATCGGCGGCCATTTTGTGACTTGTGGTGCGCCAGCACGAGCTATCACCAAGTGTATTTAACCATCGATAGTGTGGTTATTTTGTGCTATATCCTACATCAGCTGCAGGCTGAGCCTGTGTCACCGAAGTGCATTTAACCATCAACAGTCTGGTTATTTTTTGGCCATATACTACATCAGCTGCAGGCTGAGCCTGTTTCACCCAAGTGCATTTAACCATCAACAGTCTGATTATTTTTTGGCCATATACTACATCAGCTGCAGGCTGAGCCTGTGTCACCGAAGTGCATTTAACCATCAACAGTCTGGTTATTTTTTGGCCATATATTACATCAGGGGCAAGTTGAGCCTGTCACCCAGCGCCTAAAAAATAGACCTGACATTTCTATTCAACCAAATCTGCACAGTTTTAGCTGGTCAAGTTATTTGTAGTGACCGTCGAAGCAGACTTTTTGTTCTGGGTTGAAAAAGCATTCCCAAATTTGCCATTCTGAAAATAACTAGTTTGTGGTATTTCAGGCCTACTTGAAATCTATCCCAAAAAGAAAATCTTACATTGAAGTTATTGATAGTATCATTCAGAAAAACCTAAGACACACGCTAGCGTGCTGATAGAAGTGTAATTCTGTGATTAAACCTATAACTGTCACACAGCGCAAAAAAAAACAGGTCTCACATCTTTATTCAACCAAATCTGCACAGTTTTAGCTGGTCAAGTTATTTGTAGTGACCGTAAAAGCAGACTTTTTGTTCTGGGTTGAAAAAGCATTCCCAAATTTGCCATTCTCAAAATAACTAGTTTGTGGTATTTCAGGCCTACTTGAAATCTATCCCAAAAAGAAAATCTTACATTGAAGTTATTGATAGTATCATTCAGAAAAACCTAAGACACACGCTAGCGTGCTGATAGAAGTGTCATTCTGTGATTAAACCTATAACTGTCACACAGCGCAAAAAAAAACAGGTCTCACATCTCTATTCAACCAAATCTGCACAGTTTTAGCTGGTCAAGTTATTTGTAGTGACCGTCAAAGCAGACTTTTTGTTCTGGGTTGAAAAAGCATTCCCAAATTTGCCATTCTGAAAATAACTAGTTTGTGGTATTTCAGGCCTACTTGAAATCTATCCCAAAAAGAAAATCTTACATTGAAGTTATTGATAGTATCATTCAGAAAAACCTAAGACACACGCTAGCGTGCTGATAGAAGTGTCATTCTGTGATTAAACCTATAACTGTCACACAGCGCAAAAAAAAAAGGTCTCACATCTCTATTCAACCAAATCTGCACAGTTTTAGCTGGTCAAGTTATTTGTAGTGACCGTCAAAGCAGACTTTTTGTTCTGGGTTGAAAAAGCATTCCCAAATTTGCCATTCTGAAAATAACTAGTTTGTGGTATTTCAGGCCTACTTGAAATCTATCCCAAAAAGAAAATCTTACATTGAAGTTATTGATAGTATCATTCAGAAAAACCTAAGACACACGCTAGCGTGCTGATAGAAGTGTCATTCTGTGATTAAACCTATAACTGTCACACAGCGCAAAAAAAAAACAGGTCTCACATCTCTATTCAACCAAATCTGCACAGTTTTAGCTGGTCAAGTTATTTGTAGTGACCGTAAAAGCACACTTTTTGTTCTGGGTTGAAAAAGCATTCCCAAATTTGCCATTCTCAAAATTGTGGTGAACGGGAACAATGAGGAAAACATCTAATAAGGGATGCGGACGCGGACGTGGACATGGTCGTGGTGGTGTTAGTGGACCCTCTGGTGCTGGGAGAGGACGTGGCCGTTCTGCCACAGCCACACGTCCTAGTGAACAAACTACCTCAGGTCCCAGTAGCCAGCAGAATTTACAGCGATATTTGGTGGGGCCCAATGCCGTTCTAAGGATGGTAAGGCCTGAGCAGGTACAGGCATTAGTCAATTGGGTGGCCGACAGTGGATCCAGCACGTTCACATTATCTCCCACCCAGTCTTCTGCAGAAAGCGCACAGATGGCGCATGAAAACCAAGCCCATCGGTCTGTCACATCACCCCCATGCATATCAGGGAAACTGTCTGAGCCTCAAGTTATGCAGCAGTCTCTTATGCTGTTTGAAGACTCTGCTGCCAGAGTTTCCCAAGGGCATCCACCTAGCCCTTCCCCAGGGGTGGAAGAGATAGAATGCACTAACGCACAACCACTTATTTTTCCTGATGATGAGGACATGGGAATACCACCTCAGCATGTCTCTGATGATGACGAAACACAGGTGCCAACTGCTGCGTCTTTCTGCAGTGTGCAGACTGAACAGGAGGTCAGGGATCAAGACTGGGTGGAAGACGATGCAGGGGACGATGAGGTCCTAGACCCCACATGGAATGAAGGTCGTGCCACTGACTTTCACAGTTCGGAGGAAGAGGCAGTGGTGAGACCGAGCCAACAGCGTAGCAAAAGAGGGAACAGTGGGAAAAATCAGAACACCCGCCGCCAAGAGACTCCGCCTGCTACTGACCGCCGCCATCTGGGACCGAGCACCCCAAAGGCAGCTTCAAGGAGTTCCCTGGCATGGCACTTCTTCAAACAATGTGCTGACGACAAGACCCGAGTGGTTTGCACGCTGTGCCATCAGAGCCTGAAGCGAGGCATTAACGTTCTGAACCTTAGCACAACCTGCATGACCAGGCACCTGCATGCAAAGCATGAACTGCAGTGGAGTAAACACCTTAAAAACAAGGAAGTCACTCAGGCTCCCCCTTCTACATCTTCTGCTGCTGCCGCCTCGGCCTCTTCTGCTGCTGCTGCCGCCGCCTCGGCCTCTTCCTCCGCCTCTGGAGGAACGTTGGCACCTGCCGCCCCGCAAACATGGGATGTACCACCAACACCACCACCTGCGTCACCAAGCATCTCAACCATGTCACACGGCAGCGTTCAGCTCTCCATCTCACAAACATTTGAGAGAAAGCGTAAATTCTCACCTAGCCACCCTCGATCCCTGGCCCTGAATGCCAGCATTTCTAAACTACTGGCCTATGAAATGCTGTCATTTAGGCTGGTGGACACACACAGCTTCAAACAGCTCATGTCACTTGCTGTCCCACAGTATGTTGTTCCCAGCCGCCACTACTTCTCTAAGAGAGCCGTGCCTTCCCTGCACAAACAAGTGTCCGATAAAATCAAGTGTGCACTGCGCAACGCCATCTGTGGCAAGGTCCACCTAACCACAGATACGTGGACCAGTAAGCACGGCCAGGGACGCTATATCTCCCTAACTGCACACTGGGTAAATGTAGTGGCGGCTGGGCCCCAGGCGGAGAGATATTTGGCGCACGTCCTTCCGCCGCCAAGGATCGCAGGGCAACATTCTTTGCCTCCTGTCTCCTCCTCCTCCTACTCAGCTTCCTCCTCCTCTTCTTCCACCTGCTCATCCAGTCAGCCACACACCTTCACCACCAACTTCAGCACAGCACGGGGTAAACGTCAGCAGGCCATTCTGAAACTCATATGTTTGGGGGACAGGCCCCACACCGCACAGGAGTTGTGGCGGGGTATAGAACAACAGACCGACGGGTGGTTGCTGCCGGTGAGCCTCAAGCCCGGCCTGGTGGTGTGCGATAATGGGCGAAATCTCGTTGCAGCTCTGGGACTAGCCGGTTTGACGCACATCCCTTGCCTGGCGCATGTGCTGAATTTGGTGGTGCAGAAGTTCATTTGCAACTACCCCGACATGTCAGAGCTGCTGCATAAAGTGTGGGCCGTCTGTTCGCGCTTCCGGCGTTCACACACTGCCGCTGCTCGCCTGTCTGCGCTACAGCGTAACTTCGGCCTTCCCGCTCACCGCCTCATATGCGACGTGCCCACCAGGTGGAACTCCACCTTGCATATGCTGGACAGACTGTGCGAGCAGCAGCAGGCCATAGTGGAGTTTCAGCTGCAGCACGCACGGGTCAGTCGCACTGCGGATCAGACCCACTTCACTACCAATGACTGGGCCTCCATGCGAGACCTCTGTGCCCTGTTGCGCTGTTTCGAGTACTCCACCAACATGGCCAGTGGCGATAACGCCGTTATCAGCGTTACAATACCACTTCTATGTCTCCTTGAGAAAACACTTAGGGCGATGATGGAAGAGGAGGTGGCCCAGGAGGAAGAGGAGGAAGAGGGGTCATTTTTAGCACTTTCAGGCCAGTCTCTTCAAAGTGACTCAGAGGGAGGTTTTTTGCAACACCAGAGGCCAGGTACAAATGTGGCCAGACAGGGCCCACTACTGGAGGACAAGGAGGACGAGGATGAGGAGGAGGTGGAGGAGGATGAGGATGAAGCATGTTCACAGCGGGGTGGCACCCAAAGCAGCTCGGGCCCATCACTGTTGCGTGGCTGGGGGGAAACACAGGACGATGACGATACGCCTCCCACAGAGGACAGCTTGTCCTTACCTCTGGGCAGCCTGGCACACATGAGCGACTACATGCTGCAGTGCCTGCGCAACGACAGCAGAGTTGCCCACATTTTAACGTGTGCAGACTACTGGGTTGCCACCCTGCTGGATCCCCGGTACAAAGACAATGTGCCCACCTTACTTCCTACACTGGAGCGTGATAGGAAGATGCGCGAATACAAGCGCACGTTGGTAGACGCGCTACTGAGAGCATTCCCAAATGTCACAGGGGAACCAGTGGAAGCCCAAGGCGAAGGCAGAGGAGGAGCAAGAAGTCGCCAACGCAGCTGTGTCACGGCCAGCTCCTCTGAGGGCAGGGTTAGCATGGCAGAGATGTGGAAAAGTTTTGTCACCACGCCACAGCTAACTGCACCACCTCCTGATACGGAATGTGTTAGCAGGAGGCAACATTTCACTAACATGGTGGAACAGTACCTGTGCACACCCCTCCACGTACTGACTGATGGTTCGGCCCCATTCAACTTCACGTGGCCAGAGCTAGCCTTTTATGCCTTGGAGGTGCTGGCCTGCCCGGCGGCCAGCGTTTTGTCTGAACGTGTATTCAGCACGGCAGGGGGCATCATTACAGACAAACGCAGCCGCCTGTCTACAGCCAATGTGGACAAGCTGACGTTTATAAAAATGAACCAGGCATGGATCCCACAGGACCTGTCCATCCCTTGTGCAGATTAGATATTAACTACCTCCCCTTAACAATATATTATTCTACTCCAGGGCACTTCCTCATTCAATACTATTTTTTAATTTCATTTTACCATTATATTGTGGGGCAACCCAAAGTTGAATGAACCTCTCCTCTGTCTGTGTGCCGGGGCCTAAATGTGTGACAGTGGCCTGTTCCAGTGGTGGGTGACGTGATGCCTGATTCTCTGCTATGACATGAAGACAGATTCTGCGCTGACATAAGGCCAGATTCTCTGTTACGGGACCTCTCTCCTCTGCCTGGGTGCCTGGGCCTAAATGTGTGACAGTGGCCTGTTCCAGTGGTGGGTGACGTGATGCCTGATTTTCTGCTATGACATGAAGACAGATTCTGCGCTGACATAAGGCCAGATTCTCTGTTACGGGACCTCTCTCCTCTGCCTGGGTGCCTGGGCCTAAATGTGTGACAGTGGCCTGTTCCAGTGGTGGGTGACGTGAAGCCTGATTCTCTGCTATGACATTAAGACAGATTCTGTGCTGACATAAGGCCAGATTCTCTGTTACGGGACCTCTCTCCTCTGTCTGGGTGCCGGGGCCTAAATGTGTGACAGTGGCCTGTTCCAGTGGTGGGTGACGTGATGCCTGATTCTCTGCTATGACATGAAGACAGATTCTGCGCTGACATAAGGCCAGATTCTCTGTTACAGGACCTCTCTCCTCTGTCTGGGTGCCGGGGCCTAAATGTGTGACAGTGGCCTGTTCCAGTGGTGGGTGACGTGAAGCTTGATTCTCTGCTATGACATGAAGACAGATTCTGCGCTGACATAAGGCCAGATTCTCTGTTACGGGACCGCTCTCCTCTGTCTGGGTGCCGGGGCCTAAATGTGTGACAGTGGCCTGTTCCAGTGGTGGGTGACGTGAAGCCTGATTCTCTGCTATGACATGAAGACTGATTCTGCGCTGACATGAAGCCAGATTCTCTGCTATGGCATGAAGAGACTGATTCTGTGCTGACATGATGCCAGATTCTTTGCTATGGCATGAAGAGACTGATTCTCTGCTGACGTGAAGCCAGATTCTCTGCTATGGGACCTCTGTCCAATTGATATTGGTTCATTTTTATTTTTTTAATTTTAATTTTAATTCATTTCCCTATCCACATTTGTTTGCAGGGGATTTACCTACATGTTGCTGCCTTTTGCAGCCCTCTAGCTCTTTCCTGGGCTGTTTTACAGCCTTTTTAGTGCCCAAAAGTTCGGGTCCCCATTGACTTCAATGGGGTTCGGGTTCGGGACGAAGTTCGGGTCGGGTTCGGATCCCGAACCCGAACATTTCCGGGAAGTTCGGCCGAACTTCTCGAACCCGAACATCCAGGTGTTCGCTCAACTCTATCAGGCAGCTGCTGCCAAGGCCAATAAGATAATGGGTTGCAACAAAAGAGGGCATAGATGCCCATGAAGAGAACATAGTCCTGCCACACTTTACAAATCAATAGTCAGACCACACATGGAGTACTGTGTGTAGTTATGGGCTCCTGTGAACAAGACAGACATAGCAGAGCTGGAGAGGGTTTAGAGGAGGGCAACTAAAGTAATAACTGGAATGGGTGGACTACAGTACCCTGAAAGATTATCAAAATTAGGGTTATTCACTTTAGAAAAAATATGAGTGAGGGGAGATCTAATAGCTACACTGAGGAACAGAAGTATTTGAACACCCTGCGAATATGCAAGTTCTCCCACTTAGAAATCATAGAGGGGTCTGAAATTCAGATTGTAGGTGCATTCCCACTCTGAGAGACAGAATAAATTTAAAAAAAATCAGGAAATCATATTGTATGATTTTTAAAGAATGTATTTGTCTTGCATTTCAAATAATATTGGAGATATGGCACTCAATATCTGCAAAATTTTGCTCAAAACAAGTCACTTTATTGATGCAATAAAATATTTAAAATGTCATACAAAGTACGTAATTTGTGCAGAATTTAAATAACATAATAATAAAAAGTCACAATCGACAATATAAAAAATCACTTATAGTGTATATATAAACACACATCAGACAGCAAATGGGTACTTGTCTGTAATCTGATTGAATAGGTCCAGAAGGTTAAATTCTCAACACTAGAGCACTGAATGTGTTATTGCTCAATAGTTTTCAATGAGAAATGTCACCATTGATTCGGTATATATCACCGATTATCATTATTGTAGTGCAGTCGCAGGATTTTCTGATTTAATAATAGGAGTTATTCCGAATATATATATATCACAGTTCATGGAACTTATCGGATTAAAGTTCAGAAGATGTTAGCTCTAGGTGGCGTCCCACCTTTTTTTTCCAAGCTATTTAAATCCCTTACCTCCACTTCTCAATGCGGTTTTTTCAATCACCGTTTCCTCAGCGTCCCAAATATTCGATTTCTCCTTACTTGTAAATCAGAGTGTCTCACTCTGAGGAGTTTTTGAACTTGATATAGGACGAGTTTATCACTTAGGAGGTTATTGATAAGGGAGGTGTAGCTGTAGATCTCCTTGCGTACGCCAAAAATGGTGGTAATGTGGGGTCCAGGTTCCTCCCAGACGCGTTTCGAAGTCCCAAGGGGTGCTGACTTCTTCCTCAGTGGTGACCTGGCTCCCCCTAAACCACCTTTTTTATACCATCTTTGTTAATTGGTTCCAAATATCTCAAAGATCAGTCCTGGATCACAATCCAGGTACCATAGTGCCAAAATCTGGTCTGGATTATTACAATATACTATACTCAATAATAAAATTGAATATTTTAATGATAAAGTAAATTCAATCAGCAATATAGCTCCCACATTTCTTCCATCAATATAAAACATCGAAATCTTGCTATTTTTGAAAAAAACGCATATGCGGTAATGATGCGATTTCCATGCGTTTTTTTTATGGTCGATGCGTTTTTTTCAGAAAAGCTGCTGAAATTACATCCTTAGTCATTTACATAAAGGATTTAATGTTATTTGCTTCCCTACTCTCATTATTCACAATAACATGAATTAAAATGTATAAATGAATATAAAAAATATTTAATTAATAAAAGATGTAATAAATAAGTGCACCTTCGCATATTTTTTCATCTGAGAATAGATGAATCAAACTGACACAGTCCAACATGGAGGACTGTTGTCAGATTAGATGAACACGAGATTGTGGCTGAATGTGCGGTGGGTGCCGTCCACCAAGGCACGGGCAGATGTACGTAATTAATATACCATCTGACCATGTGTCGGTGGAAGGCAACCACCCCAGGCTTTAATCTGCTACAAGAAGCCAAAGATTTCTAACTCTGCATTTAATCCATGTGGTATAAGGGTGTCCAGTTCAAAAATCCATCTCGATTCTATTCTGGACATTTTCTCCACATGGTTACCTCCTCTCCAATCTACTTCCACTTTCTCTATCGCTGCAAAACATAGATCTGTTTGTTGACCATGATGTTCTTTGAAATGTTTTGACAGTGGGTGGTCCATGTGGCCTTTCCTGATATTATTGAGATGTTCTGCAATTCTTTTCTTTAATGTTCTTTTTGTCCTTCCCACATAGATTTTATTGCATGGGTAACTTATTGTATAAATGACACTAGTAGTATTACATGTGAGGTATTCTTTTATTTTATGTCTGAGTTGATTAGTCGGGGATATTATTTCCTGTGTTTTTCGTGGGAACTTAGTCGATCGGCAGTTAATACAGGTGCCACATCTATAGAAACCTTTGATATCTAACATTGCCTGTATCGTGGGTTTGTTGATTTTCTCCTTTTTTATTGTAGGGGCTACCTTTAATCCTAAATTGGGGGCCTTACTGTACACAATGTGTGGTGTGATCGGGATCAATGAGCCTATCAATCTATCTTCTTTAAGAAAATGCCAATGTTTTTTAATTATATGTTGTATTTTTCGGTATTGGGCATTAAAGGGTAAGACCATTCTCATAGTCCCCTCATCTTTATTTTTCTTTTTCACTTTAGTTGGATTGAAGAAGGATTTTCTGTCTAATTCTCTCACCTTACTTAGTGATGAGTCTACTAAAATTTCTGGGTATTCTCTAGTTACAAATTGTTCCTTCATTTTGCATGCTTCCTCTTCAAATTGCTCCTCTTTAGTGCAATTACGTTTTATGCGTCGGAACTGTCCATATGGTATATTTAGTAGCCATCTAGGTAGATGTCCGCTGGTATAGGGGATCATACTATTTTTCGCAACCTCCTTCAGAAAGGTATTACAGATTACTTTCTCTCCTTCAATTTGGATATTTAAGTCCAAGAATTCGATGTTTCCATCATATATCTTGGATGAAAGGTGTATATTTCTGTCATTCCTATTTAATCCATCTATGAAGGAGGCTAGCGAACTAGTGTCCCCATTCCATACTAGAATAATGTCGTCAATGTACCTATACCATAGCACCAGGTCCGTCCCCAGTCGTGGTAAAATACACCTCTCCTCCCAATCTGCCATGAAGAGGTTCGCATAACTGGGGGCGAACCTGGCGCCCATGGCGGTACCGCACTTTTGCACATAAAAACTTGAGCCAAAACAAAAATAATTATGAGACAAAATGAAGTTTACACTTTCTTCTAGGAAGCTTATCTGTTCTTTTTTGAGTCTACCTTCCATTAATAATTGATCCTTCATAGCTATCGTCCCTTGTTGGTGGTCAATAATTGTGTATAATGACCGTACATCTAATGTGCACATTGTCCACTTGGGGTCAAATTTTAACTTCTCTAGAATGTCTATAACTTGTGTCGTATCTCGGATGTAAGTTTTCATATTTTTTACTGTCGGCTGAAGATGGGTGTCAATATATTTTGACAAATTACTTGTGATAGAACCAATTCCGGAAATTATGGGTCGGCCGGGTGGTTGTGTTGGGTTCTTATGTAACTTCGGCAGACAGTAAAAAATTGGCATTCTTGCCTGTGTATCACATATGAATTCATACTCTTGTCTATTTATTATATTTTGGGAGAGTCCTCTTTCACACAATTGTTTCAACTGTATTTGTCTTGCACTGCTGAAGATAAGTATTTGAACACCTGAGAAACAGCAAGAATTCTGGCTCACAAAGACCTGTTACTGTGCCTTTTAAAGTCCACCTCTACTCCACTCATTAATCTAACTTAGTAGTACCTGTCTGACCTCTTTAAAGACACCTGTCCACCCCACAGTCAGTCAGAAGCCAACTACTACCATGGGTAAGACCAAAGAGCTGTCAAAAGACACCAGAGACAAAATTGTGGACCTCCACAAGGCTGAAAAGGGCTACGGGGCAATTGCCAAGCAGCTTGGTAAAAATAGATCAACTGTTAGAGCAATTGTTAGAAAATGGAAAAGGCTATAGACAACTGTCAGTCTCCCTCGGACTGGGGCTCAATGCAAGATCTCACCTCGTGGGGTATCACGGATGATAAGAAAGGTGAGGAATCAGCCCAGAACTACAAGGGAGGAGCTGGTCAATGACATGAAGAGAGATGGGACAACAGTTTCAAAGGTCACTGTCGGTAGAACACTACGCCGTCATGGTTTCAAATCATGCATTGCACGGAAGATTCCCCTGCTCATGTCATCACATGTCCAGGCCCGTCTGAAGTTTGCCAATGACCATCTGGATGCTCCAGAGAGGCATGGGAGAAAGTCACGTGGTCAGATGAGACCAAAGTAGAACTTTTTGGTCTAAACTTCACTCGTCGTGTTTGGAGGAAAAAGAAGGCTGAGTTGCATCCCAAGAACAACATCCCTACCGTGAAGCATGGGTGTGGTAACATCATGCTTTGGGGGTGCTTTTCTGCGAAGGTCACAGGACGACTGCACTGTATTTAGGATAGGATGAATGGGGCCATTTATTGTGAGATTTTGAGCAACAACCTCCTTCCCTCAGTCAGAGTATTGAAGATGGGTCGTGGCTGGGTTCTTCCAACATGACAACGACCCGAAGCACACAGCCAGGATAACCAAGGAGTGGCTCCATAAGAAGCATATCGAGGTTCTGGAGTGGCCTAGCCAGTCTCCAGACCTAAATCCAATAGAACATCTTTGGAGGGAGCTGAAACTCCGTGTTGCTCAGCGACAGCCCCGAAACCTGACAGATCTAGAGGAGATCTGTGTGGAGGAGTGGGCCAAAATCCCTGTTGCAGTGTGTGCAAACCTGGTCAAGAACTACAGGAAACATTTGACCTCTGTAATTGCAAACAAAGGCTTCTGTACCAAATATTAACACAGATTTTCTCAGGTGTTCAAATACTTATGTTCAGCAGTGCAAGACAAATAAATTCTTTAAAAATCATACAATGTGATCTCCTGATTTTTTTTTTTATTCTGTCTCTTAGAGTCAGAATGCACCTACAATGTGAATTTCAGACCCCTCCATGAAGTGGGAGAACTTGCAAAATCGCAGGGTGTTCAAATACTTCTCTTCCTCAATGTATGTATAAATATATCAAGGGTCGGTAAAGAGATCTCTCCCATCATCTATTTATCCCCAGGACTATGACGAGGGGACATCCTCTGCGTCTGGAGGAAAGAAAGTTTGTACACAAACATAGAAGAGGATTCTTTACAGTAAGAGAAGTGAGACTATGGAACTCTCTGCCTGAGGAGGTGGTGATGGGGAGTTCACTAAAAGAGGGATCTGGATGTATTTCTGGAGTGTGATAATATTACAGGCTATAGCTACTAGAGATGGGTCGTTGATCCAGGGAGTTATTCTGATTGCCTGATTGAAATCTTGAAGGAATTGTTTTTCCCTTAAAGTGGGGAAAATTGGCTTCTACCTCACATTTTTTTTTTTTTTTGCCTTCCTCTGGATCAACTTGCAGGATAACAGGCTGAACTAGATGAACACATGTCTTTTTTCAGCCTTATAAACTATGTTACTATGTTCTGTGGAAAAGCCTTTCTTTTTATCTGAAGCTTTCTCTAGGCTATCATCTAATGATGAACCAAACAGTCTATCACCTTCCCACGGGATGGAACATGATCTATTTTTTGAGGCTCCATCCCCTGACCAAGATCTGAGCCAGACTGCCCTGAGTGAGGCATTTGCCAAAGCAGCAGATCTTGCTGAAAGTTTAACAATATCTGCTGAAGCATCCGCAATAAAAAATTCTGTTTGTTTCAGCACAGGAATAGACGACAGGATGTCCTCCCTAGGAGTACCTGATTCAATGTGTTCCTCAAGCTGAGATAACCATAAGTAAAGGGTACAAGCGGAGATGCCAGGTCTGAATGCGGCTGTGGAGAATTACCAGGTCTTTTTAAAGGGAACCTGTCACCAGTTTTATGGTGTCCTAACTAAGGGCAACATAAATAAGTGACTGATTCTCTTAGCAAAATGTTGGGTCACTTTCTTTAATTGACCCAGTCAATCTGCCAACATCTTCTCTTGAAAAGCTCCAGCTGATAATAAGGAGTCATGAATATTTATGAGCTCCTGACACTCCCCGCCTACCTGCTGCTGAGTGACAGTTTTTTTTCCATATGAATCAGCAGCAGGTGGGCAGGGGAGTGGCTATAGCTCTGAATTAAAAATACGCTGGACTCAATGACATCACGCTGGACTCAAATCAGCTCATTAGCATACTGCATGTGGCATCTTTGTGTGTATATTATGAGATAACCATCTGTTACAGCAGTAAGTGAATACATCTAAGATACTTTTTAGTAGTTAATGATTGTATGTAATTAGTTAGATTATAATCAAATATCCACATAACAGGTTCCCTTTAAGAATAGCCTCACACTTTTTATCCATCGGATCTCTGAGCAGACCCAAATCTTCAAAGGACAATTAAGATTTCTTAGAAATTCTCAATACAGGAGCATCAACCTTTGGAGCTTTATCCCAAAAAGCCTTATGTATAAATGGATATTTTCTTTTCTGTTTTTTTTCTGGGTCTCTCCATTCATTTTGTATCATGTTTTTGATATTACTATGTACCGCAAAAAGTATTTTCTGTCTATCCTCTAATCCCAGAAACATTTTTAGTCTCCACTAAATTAATGTTGCTCTAATATTTTTCAAGAGAGACTGAGTCTCTTCAATAGAGCATAACGGGCGACCAGAGGTATCGTCAAAATCACTAGATCCAGTATCTGAGGAAATTTCCCCTTCATCTAAATCCGACTCACTCTCTTCTATGACATGAGTTAGGGATTTTGAGGTGGACAGACTGGAGTAGCTGAGGCGAGCTTTGCGTCAACAACTGCACCCACTTCTTTCTTAATTAAAGATCTCATGCTTTCTGTTAAGGATGGGGACTCCTCTGAAACCACCTTGTCTGTACATTTAGGACATAACCACTTTTTAGAATAAGCAGGAAGGGTATTTTTACATATGGCACATCTCTTCTTTTTTTATGGCTCTCCACTGGTTTTTGAGCACTCCTAAAGAAGCAAGAGAGACCCTTAAAAGGCCATGTAGACCTTTAGGGGTAATTTTTTATTTATTATTGCACTGTACAGTGACCCTTCAATATACAATGGCCTCAGGATACAATATTTTCAGCATACAATGTTTCAGACTCAAATCCAACCAATCAAGGCCACTTCTCTGGTAAAATAGCTGTATTAGTTGCTACTTTGCAGCTATTCATTATCGTTACCTGTAAGGACATGTTTTATCGGTCTTAATTATCTGCTTATTTTTGTCTTTTCCATCATTTGAGGAGCAGACTGACTTCTTATCTCTGCTCTCTCACATTATAAACACTTATTAAAGCTCAATCCTTATCTTACTGATAAGAATGTGGCTTAATATGTGCTTATGACCTCTTAGTTGTTTAGAGATAAGGCTTATTAGATGACCTTACAAAGTGAAAGTACCAGAAAAACTGTTAACCCTTTGTGACTGAACAGCTCAATATTCTTAATAAATGCCAATTGAAAATATGATTTTTAGCCAAAAATAAGTTAGATGCAATCATTAAAAAAAATTGACTCCAAAGGTGTACATAGCCTTAAAGCTTTAGAAATAACACTTAACCACGAGTCTTCACCAAAGAGCAGATAGAACCTGCATAAGAATCACTCAGTTACTAGAAAAAGCATGTAAGTATGCACATGGACTCTCCGGGAAAAGGCTTACCGGACTGGAGGGCCTGGTAGGATCTGAAGACATCTGGCTAACGTCGCTTTCTGCACCCAGAGACATGTCGCAATCCGAACCGGCGGCTTAGTGTAGCGTGCAGGAAACGCCATGCTAAGCCATTCCCTTCCTGCTTTATGCGGGGCCCGATGCTCACCAACTGACATCATCACGCCGCGAACGTCCTTCCAGCGTGATGACGTCCTGATGCCCCATAGCCACTGTGCATGCGCCCGCCGGAAGTGATGACGTCTGCGGTCCTCAGCCCCAGGAGACACCGCAATCCCCCACGTGCTCTGCTCGTCCGGAGCAGAGATAGAAGCCCGGGGCTGCCGGCACCCGTTGGACTTATACCTAGAGTTAGGAGGGACAATAGTAATCCCAAGTTCCCCGGTTCAAGAACAGGGATAACAAACCCAAAGGCTGTGCGATCCTCTTGCTCTTAAACTATCCTGCACTCCTGAGGGACAGGAAACAACTGGAGCAGGTATATGGGAGGGGGCTTTTATCCACTGATCTAATTATTTCCTGTCCCTAAGGAGGTGGGGTAACCTCCATGTGATGCCGTTGTGGAGGCGAGAGGAAAAAAGTTAATACAAGCCACTTACTACTGTATTGTTATTATCCATATTGCTTCCTATGCTGGCTGGATTCAATTTTCCAAGTGCCTTGTATTAACTTTCTCTATATAATAAATGCTGTTTGCTGAAATGAGACAACCCCTTTAAGCTTTTTCTGATGCTTTTGTGATTATACTTATCGGTAAATGGTTTTACCTGAGCCCATGACAGCACCCTGAGAGAGACCACCTCCAATCCAGGACAGTAAACAGGAACATCTATGGAGAGCTTCAAAAAGGAGGAACTCCCCCTGCAAAATCAGTTAATAGCAAGAATACTGTCCTAAAAAATATATTATTTATATATATATATATATATATATATATATATACATATGCATATATATACATATACACACACATATCTAATGTTCTACATATACTATTTGTTTTGTTTTTTACCTTTAAAAAAGTTATTTTTCTAAATTATTATAAAAAAAAATTTGCAAAGGAAATAAATATCGGTGCTGTCGTGAGCTCACAGAAAAATGATTACCGCTAAGTGTAATTAACTATTTCCTTTACACCCAGATTAGAATAGCACACCACAAGGGAGTGACCACTGCCTGAAGCACTTTTCTAACAAAAGACAAAAGGTCATTGGAAACCATGTTTAGTCTATAATGCTTGAAAAATGTATTGGGGGAGCTCCAAGACAGGAGCCAGTTACCTCCTGCAGGAGAAGAAACCAGCGTACCTGAACAACCTCCTGATCATCCCGGGACTGCTGGGACTTCAAGGCAAGAAGATGCCTCTTTAGGAAGTCTTATGTCATGTCAGGTAACTTCCTTACCAGGCTATGGATTGAGGCTCTGCAGCTCTCCAGAGTCCTTCTCATCCCATGGAGGTCGTCTCTCCCACAATGCTGGAAAATGGCTGTCTTGGCATTAGTTACATGTGTAACAACCCAGAGTTGTGTTACTAAACTCTTTTACCCCGCTAAAACCTGTTAAGAGCATCTACATTGTCATCTAATGTAATTTCATATAATGTTCTCACAAATCTGCATTCAAATCCTTGTTACATATATATTGTTGTCATTCTTCATGTTCACCAGCAGGTGGCAGCAATGTTAGCAGGGACTTAGCTACAGTTTAGTGTTTCTGAGCTGGAATAGTACATTCCAGTTCAGCTCCCCCTTCTGTGAGCAGAAGTGGGCTGTGCCCACATCCTGCCTCATGGAGAGGGAAGGAAGTTAAGTTAGTGTGCCAGCCACCCCTGCTAGAGAAAGGCTGTGTGTGTAGGAGCTCCCAGATATAGGGATCCAAAGCCAGGATCTTGTCTCGGCTGAGACAATTGATCATCATCTCCAGCCTGAGCCCTTCAGCCTCAGCTGGAAGAAAGCAAGCAGCCACCTCCAGTTACAGGAAGAAGCATACCCTGAGACAATAACTGTGAGTACCGTCCAGAGACCCCAGGAGAAGCCAAATTCCTCCTCAGCAAGTCAGTCCCCAGACAGCAGAAGATAAAAAGTGCAGAAGCCAAATTCCTGCCACAGTTTAGAGCTAACAAAGCAGACATCCTTTCCTGCAAAGCTCCAAGTACATGATAGAGCAGAAGATATATTCCTGCCACACATTGCCAATACCTGCTGGGACCAAAGACTAATGCGGTATCTTGCTTGGATGAAAGCTACAACCAGTAAAGACAAGTTTGAACTTTACCAAAGATCTGGATCTCAATTACTGCTGCAAAATCCCTCTATTACTCCTACTAGCACCACACTCATTTTATTGCAAGTGAGCCAGGATCCAGGAGTCCAGCTGTACCCAGGTAGGAGACACCGTTGACACTATTACCACTACCGTACAGAGACATTACACCACTCTGGCATTCCTAACCTGGTACGTGAGTTACAACACCTTAAAGGGCCCTGTGACTGTACCCTGCGCAGGCTGCAATTGGCGTCACAAACAAAACTATAGACTATTATACCCATATCCTGACCCACTGCATAATTTGGCGTCCGTGTAACAGTACCATGGTCCTGCTCATTGCATTAAAGTGGCTTCACTGGAACAGGATATGAACTTAATTGTGTGCCATAACAGGATCGGATTGAATAGTGTGCCTATCCATGCATAACTGGATCTAATTGTGTGCTTAACTGGATCAAACTGCATGTTTTACAGTATTGCAGGATCTGGGAATTGTGCCAAAACCCTGAAAATTGACTTTATTGCTTTGTTGCTGTGCCAGAAAGCGCTAAAACGTGCGCACCAGCACTCCAAGGGTAATTTGCCATATTCGCATAATGGCGCCCCTTCTTCATGCCCTTCCGAAGCGGGAAAACTCAAGAACGCCCTCTCAAGAGCATGAAAATGCCGAATACGCCCCACTAGAAGCGGGAACTCTCAAGCCTGCCCACCAAGAAATTTGAAATGCGAGCCAAGGGAGTGCAGTCCCTCTGGGCTTCACTCTCACTTCCTGAACGCACCGAAGTGGGATCAGATGGCAATACAGGGAGAACTCGTCTATGAGGCTACATTACCAGAGGTCCGGGTCTCCCAGCTCGTGAAGAGAGCTGGCCCATGTACATTCGGAGCGTTACCAGAGCCTGCACATGCCGCAACTAGTGGAGAGACAGCCGCCGCCGACCAAACTGAGATGGCTGCTGTTTCCGAACCCGCTCCCGTAAAAGAAGACGTCGCAACTCCAGTCCAGACCTCGGAGGCAGTGGATCCCTCCGCAGCTATCGACTCAGCAAACCAGACTGCTGCCAGTGCCAAAGACAAGACGTCCCCCAAGATGGTCGCCAGCGTCAAGCCTGCTCCTGCGGATACTACCGCCAGCCAAGCTGTCCAGGCCCTGAACATACCTGCGTCACCGACGGCGTCTGCAACTTTAGAAACAGCCCTGATGACGGCACCTATCGCGGAGGCGCCCGCGTACCACCAGGAGGCATCAGAACCGGCCACCCGGCTGCGACATCATGTAGGAGCAGACGCACTCCTTGAGCCCCAGGCCTGGTCGAAACTGCCCTTGCACCGCTCCCGGTGGTCCCCAATACCTCTAATAGGCCTAAGCCTGCTCCGCTAAGGACACCTACTGGTACGGCGGAGGCGGACGGAACTTCCACTCCGCCGCCCAGAGCCAATACTGCCAGAGCGGGACGTTTAAATCCAGAGGTCCCCACAGAGATCACTACTAGAGTTGAGCGAACACCTGGATGTTCGGGTTCGAGAAGTTCCCGTAAATGTTCGGGTTCGGGATCCGAACCCGAACCGAACTTCGTCCCGAACCCCATTGAAGTCAATGGGGACCCGAACTTTTGGGCACTAAAAAGGCTGTAAAACAGCCCAGGAAAGAGCTAGAGGGCTGCAAAAGGCAACAGGTAGGTAAATCCCCTGCAAACAAATGTGGATAGGGAAATGAATTAAAATTAAAAAAATAAAAATGAACCAATATCAATTGGACAGAGGTTCCATAGCAGAGAATCTGGCTTCACGTCAGCAGAGAATCAGTCTCTTCATGCCATAGCAAAAAATCTGGCTTCATGTCAGCAGAGAATCAGTCTCTTCATGCCATAGCAGAGAATCTGGCTTCATGTCAGCGCAGAATCAGTCTTCATGTCATAGCAGAGAATCAGGCTTCACGTCACCCACCACTGGAACAGGCCACTGTCACACATTTAGGCCCCGGCACCCAGACAGAGGAGAGCGGTCCCGTAACAGAGAATCTGGCCTTATGTCAGCGCAGAATCTGTATTCATGTCATAGAAGAGAATCAGGCTTCACGTCACCCACCACTGGAACAGGCCACTGTCACACATTTAGGCCCAGGCACCCAGGCAGAGGAGAGAGGTCCCGTAACATAGAATCTGGCCTTATGTCAGCGCAGAATCTGTCTTCATGTCATAGCAGAGAATCAGGCTTCACGTCAGCCACCACTGGAACAGGCCACTGTCACACATTTAGGCCCAGGCACCCAGGCAGAGGAGAGCGGTCCCGTAACAGAGAATCTGGCCTTATGTCAGCGCATAATCTGTCTTCATGTCATAGCAGAGAATCAGGCTTCACGTCACCCACCACTGGAACAGGCCACTGTCACACATTTAGGCCCAGGCACCCAGGCAGAGGAGAGAGGTCCCGTAACATAGAATCTGGCCTTATGTCAGCGCAGAATCTGACTTCATGTCATAGCAGAGAATCAGGCTTCACGTCACCCACCACTGGAACAGGCCACTGTCACACATTTAGGTCCAGGCACCCAGGCAGAGGAGAGAGGTCCCGTAACAGAGAATCTGGCCTTATGTCAGCGCAGAATCTGTCTTCATGTCATAGCAGAGAATCAGGCTTCACGTCACCCACCACTGGAACAGGCCACTGTCACACATTTAGGCCCCGGCACCCAGACAGAGGAGAGCGGTCCCGTAACAGAGAATCTGGCCTTATGTCAGCGCAGAATCTGTCTTCATGTCATAGCAGAGAATCAGGCTTCACGTCACCCACCACTGGAACAGGCCACTGTCACACATTTAGGCCCAGGCACACAGGCAGAGGAGAGAGGTCCCGTAAAAGAGAATCTGGCCTTATGTCAGCGCAGAATCTGTATTCATGTCATAGCAGAGAATCAGGCTTCACGTCACCCACCACTGGAACAGGCCACTGTCACACATTTAGGCCCCGGCACCCAGACAGAGTAGAGCGGTCCCGTAACAGAGAATCTGGCCTTATGTCAGCGCAGAATCTGTATTCATGTCATAGCAGAGAATCAGGCTTCACGTCACCCACCACTGGAACAGGCCACTGTCACACATTTAGGCCCCGGCACCCAGACAGAGGAGAGAGGTCCCGTAACAGAGAATCTGGCCTTATGTCAGCGCAGAATCTGTCTTCATGTCATAGCAGAGAATCAGGCTTCACGTCAGCCACCACTGGAACAGGCCACTGTCACACATTTAGGCCCAGGCACCCAGGCAGAGGAGAGAGGTCCCGTAACAGAGAATCTGGCCTTATGTCAGCGCAGAATCTGTATTCATGTTATAGCAGAGAATCAGGCTTCACGTCACCCACCACTGGAACAGGCCACTGTCACACATTTAGGCCCCGGCACCCAGACAGAGGAGAGCGGTCCCGTAACAGTGAATCTGGCCTTATGTCAGCGCAGAATCTGTCTTTATGTCATAGCAGAGAATCAGGCTTCACGTCAGCCACCACTGGAACAGGCCACTGTCACACATTTAGGCCCAGGCACCCAGGCAGAGGAGAGCGGTCCCATAACAGAGAATCTGGCCTTATGTCAGCGCAGAATCTGTATTCATGTCATAGCAGAGAATCAGGCTTCACGTCACCCACCACTGGAACAGGCCACTGTCACACATTTAGGCCCCGGCACCCAGACAGAGGAGAGGTTCATTCAACTTTGGGTTGCCCCGCAATATAATGGTAAAATGAAATTAAAAATAGTATTGAATGAGGAAGTGCCCTGGAGTAGAATAATATATTGTTAAGGGGAGGTAGTTAATATCTAATCTGCACAAGGGATGGACAGGTCCTGTGGGATCCATGCCTGGTTCATTTTTATGAACGTCAGCCAGTCCACATTGGCTGTAGACAGGCGGCTGCGTTTGTCTGTAATGACGCCCCCTGCCGTGCTGAATACACGTTCAGACAAAACGCTGGCCGCCGGGCAGGCCAGCACCTCCAAGGCATAAAAGGCTAGCTCTGGCCACGTGGACAATTTGGAGACCCAGAAGTTGAATGGGGCCGAACCATCAGTCAGTACGTGGAGGGGTGTGCACAGGTACTGTTCCACCATGTTAGTGAAATGTTGCCTCCTGCTAACACGTTCCGTATCAGGTGGTGGTGCACTTAGCTGTGGCGTGTTGACAAAACTATCCCTGCCCTCAGAGGAGCTGGGCGTGACACAGCTGCGTTGGCGACCTCTTGCTCCTCCTCTGCCTTCGCCTTGGGCTTCCACTGGTTCCCCTGTGACATTTGGGAATGCTCTCAGTAGCGCGTCTACCAACGTGCGCTTGTACTCGCGCATCTTCCTATCACGCTCCAGTGTAGGAAGTAAGGTGGGCACATTGTCTTTGTACCGGGGATCCAGCAGGGTGGCAACCCAGTAGTCCGCACACGTTAAAATGTGGGCAACTCTGCTGTTGTTGCGCAGGCACTGCAGCATGTAGTCGCTCATGTGTGCCAGGCTGCCCAGAGGTAAGGACAAGCTGTCCTCTGTGGGAGGCGTATCGTCATCGTCCTGTGTTTCCCCCCAGCCACGCACCAGTGATGGGCCCGAGCTGCTTTGGGTGCCACCCCGCTGTGAACATGCTTCATCCTCATCCTCCTCCACCTCATCCTCGTCCTCCTCGTCCTCCAGTAGTGGGCCCTGTCTGGCCACATTTGTACCTGGCCTCTGGTGTTGCAAAAAACCTCCCTCTGAGTCACTTTGAAAAAACTGGCCTGAAAGTGCTAAAAATGACCCCTCTTCCTCCTCTTCCTCCTGGGCCACCTCCTCTTCCATCATCGCCCTAAGTGTTTTTTCAAGGAGACATAGAAGTGGTATTGTAACGCTGATAACGGCGTCATCGCCACTGGCCATGTTGGTGGAGTACTCGAAACAGCGCAACAGGGCACACAGGTCTCGCATGGAGGCCCAGTCATTGGTGGTGAAGTGGGTCTGATCCGCAGTGCGACTGACCCGTGCGTGCTGCAGCTGAAACTCCACTATGGCCTGCTGCTGCTCGCACAGTCTGTCCAGCATATGCAAGGTGGAGTTCCACCTGGTAAGCACGTCGCATATGAGGCGGTGAGCGGGAAGGCCGAAGTTACGCTGTAGCGCAGACAGGCGAGCAGCGGCAGGGTGTGAACGCCGGAAGCGCGAACAGACGGCCCGCAACTTCATGCAGCAGCTCTGACATGTCGGGGTAGTTGCGAATGAACTTCTGCACCACCAAATTCAGCACATGCGCCAGGCAAGGGATGTGCGTCAAACCGGCTAGTCCCAGAGCTGCAACGAGATTTCGCCCATTATCGCACACCACCAGGCCGGGCTTGAGGCTCACCGGCAGCAACCACTCGTCGGTCTGTTGTTCTATACCCCGCCACAACTCCTGTGCGGTGTGGGGCCTGTCCCCCAAACATATGAGTTTCAGAATGGCCTGCTGACGTTTACCCCGTGCTGTGCTGAAGGTGTGTGGCTGACTGGATGAGCAGGTGGAAGAAGAGGAGGAGGAAGCTGAGTAGGAGGAGGAGGAGACAGGAGGCAAAGAATGTTGCCCTGCGATCCTTGGCGGCGGAAGGACGTGCGCCAAATAGCTCTCCGCCTGGGGCCCAGCCGCCACTACAATTACCCAGTGTGCAGTTAGGGAGATATAGTGTCCCTGGCCGTGCTTACTGGTCCACGTATCTGTGGTTAGGTGGACCTTGCCACAGATGACGTTGCGCAGTGCACACTTGATTTTATCGGACACTTGTTTGTGCAGGGAAGGCACGGCTCTCTTGGAGAAGTAGTGGCGGCTGGGAACAACATACTATGGGACAGCAAGTGACATGAGCTGTTTGAAGCTGTGTGTGTCCACCAGCCTAAATGACAGCATTTCATAGGCCAGTAGTTTAGAAATGCTGGCATTCAGGGCCAGGGATCGAGGGTGGCTAGGTGAGAATTTACGCTTTCTCTCAAATGTTTGTGAGATGGAGAGCTGAACGCTGCCGTGTGACATGGTTGAGATGCTTGGTGACGCAGGTGGTGGTGTTGGTGGTACATCCCATGTTTGCTGGGCGGCAGGTGCCAACGTTCCTCCAGAGGCGGAGGAAGAGGCCGAGGCGGCGGCAGCAGCAGCAGAAGAGGCCGAGGCGGCGGCAGCAGAAGAGGTAGCAGGGGGAGCCTGAGTGACTTCCTTGTTTTTAAGGTGTTTACTCCACTGCAGTTCATGCTTTGCATGCAGGTGCCTGGTCATGCAGGTTGTGCTAAGGTTCAGAACGTTAATGCCTCGCTTCAGGCTCTGATGGCACAGCGTGCAAACCACTCGGGTCTTGTCGTCAGCACATTGTTTGAAGAAGTGCCATGCCAGGGAACTCCTTGAAGCTGCCTTTGGGGTGCTCGGTCCCAGATGGCGGCGGTCAGTAGCAGGCGGAGTCTCTTGGCGGCGGGTGTTCTGATTTTTCCCACTGTTCCCTCTTTTGCTACGCTGTTGGCTCGGTCTCACCACTGCCTCTTCCTCCGAACTGTGAAAGTGGCACGACCTTCATTCCATGTGTGGTCTAGGACCTCATAGACCCCTGCATCGTCTTCCACCCAGTCTTGATCCCTGACCTCCTGTTCAGTCTGCACACTGCAGAAAGACGCAGCAGTTGGCACCTGTGTTTCGTCATCATCAGAGACGTGCTGAGGTGGTATTCCCATGTCCTCATCATCAGGAAAAATAAGTGGTTGTGCGTTAGTGCATTCTATCTCTTTCACCCCTGGGGAAGGGCTAGGTGGATGCCCTTGGGAAACCCTGGCAGCAGAGTCTTCAAACAGCATAAGAGACTGCTGCATAACTTGAGGCTCAGACAGTTTCCCTGATATGCATGGGGGTGATGTGACAGACCGATGGGCTTGGTTTTCATGCGCCATCTGTGCGCTTTCTGCAGAAGACTGGGTGGGAGATAATGTGAACGTGCTGGATCCACTGTCGGCCACCCAATTGACTAATGCCTGCACCTGCTCAGGCCTTACCATCCTTAGAACGGCATTGGGCCCCACCAAATATCGCTGTAAATTCTGCTGGCTACTGGGACCTGAGGTAGTTGGTTCACTAGGACGTGTGGCTGTGGCAGAATGGCCACGTCCTCTCCCAGCACCAGAGGGTCCACTAACACCACCACGACCATGTCCATGTCCACGTCCGCGTCCCTTATTAGATGTTTTCCTCATTGTTTCCGTTCACCACAATTTTGAGAATGGCAAATTTGGGAATGCTTTTTCAACCCAGAACAAAAAGTGTGCTTTTACGGTCACTACAAATAACTTGACCAGCTAAAACTGTGCAGATTTGGTTGAATAGAGATGTGAGACCTGTTTTTTTTTTGCGCTGTGTGACAGTTATAGGTTTAATCACAGAATGACACTTCTATCAGCACGCTAGCGTGTGTCTTAAGTTTTTCTGAATGACACTATCAATACCTTCAATGTAAGATTTTCTTTTTGGGATAGATTTCAAGTAGGCCTCAAATACCACAAACTAGTTATTTCAGAATGGCAAATTTGGGAATGCTTTTTCAATCCAGAACAAAAAGTCTGCTTTTACGGTCACTACAAATAACTTGACCAGCTAAAACTGTGCAGATTTGGTTGAATAGAGATGTGAGACCTGTTTTTTTTTGCGCTGTGTGACAGTTATAGGTTTAATCACAGAATGACACTTCTATCAGCACGCTAGCGTGTGTCTTAGGTTTTTCTGAATGACACTATCAATACCTTCAATGTAAGATTTTCTTTTTGGGATAGATTTCAAGTAGGCCTCAAATACCACAAACTAGTTATTTTCAGAATGGCAAATTTGGGAATGCTTTTTCAATCCAGAACAAAAAGTCTGCTTTTATGGTCACTACAAATAACTTGACCAGCTAAAACTGTGCAGATTTGGTTGAATAGAGATGTGAGACCTGTTTTTTTTTGCGCTGTGTGACAGTTATAGGTTTAATCACAGAATGACACTTCTATCAGCACGCTAGCGTGTGTCTTAGGTTTTTCTGAATGACACTATCAATACCTTCAATGTAAGATTTTCTTTTTGGGATAGATTTCAAGTAGGCCTCAAATACCACAAACTAGTTATTTTCAGAATGGCAAATTTGGGAATGCTTTTTCAACCCAGAACAAAAAGTCTGCTTTTACGGTCACTACAAATAACTTGACCAGCTAAAACTGTGCAGATTTGGTTGAATAGAGATGTGAGACCTGTTTTTTTTTTGCGCTGTGTGACAGTTATAGGTTTAATCACAGAATGACACTTCTATCAGCACGCTAGCGTGTGTCTTAAGTTTTTCTGAATGACACTATTAATACCTTCAATGTAAGATTTTCTTTTTGGGATAGATTTCAAGTAGGCCTCAAATACCACAAACTAGTTATTTTCAGAATGGCAAATTTGGGAATGCTTTTTCAATCCAGAACAAAAAGTCTGCTTTTACGGTCACTACAAATAACTTGACCAGCTAAAACTGTGCAGATTTGGTTGAATAGAGATGTGAGACCTGTTTTTTTTTGCGCTGTGTGACAGTTATAGGTTTAATCACAGAATGACACTTCTATCAGCACGCTAGCGTGTGTCTTAGGTTTTTCTGAATGACACTATCAATACCTTCAATGTAAGATTTTCTTTTTGGGATAGATTTCAAGTAGGCCTCAAATACCACAAACTAGTTATTTTCAGAATGGCAAATTTTGGGAATGCTTTTTCAACCCAGAACAAAAGGTCTGCTTTTACGGTCACTACAAATAACTTGACCAGCTAAAACTGTGCAGATTTGGTTGAATAGATATGTGAGACCTGTTTTTTTTTGCGCTGTGTGACAGTTATAGGTTTAATCACAGAATGACACTTCTATCAGCACGCTAGCGTGTGTCTTATGTTTTCTGAATGACACTATCAATACCTTCAATGTAAGATTTTCTTTTTGGGATAGATTTCAAGTAGGCCTCAAATACCACAAACTAGTTATTTTGAGAATGGCAAATTTGGGAATGCTTTTTCAACCCAGAACAAAAAGTCTGCTTTTACGGTCACTACAAATAACTTGACGAGCTAAAACTGTGCAGATTTGGTTGAATAGAGATGTGAGACCTGTTTTTTTTTGCGCTGTGTGACAGTTATAGGTTTAATCACAGAATGACACTTCTATCAGCACGCTAGCGTGTGTCTTAGGTTTTTCTGAATGACACTATCAATACCTTCAATGTAAGATTTTCTTTTTGGGATAGATTTCAAGTAGGCCTCAAATACCACAAACTAGTTATTTTGAGAATGGCAAATTTGGGAATGCTTTTTCAACCCAGAACAAAAAGTCTGCTTTTACGGTCACTACAAATAACTTGACCAGCTAAAACTGTGCAGATTTGGTTGAATAGAGATGTGAGACCTGTTTTTTTTTGCTCTGTGTGACAGTTATAGGTTTAATCACAGAATGACACTTCTATCAGCACGCTAGCGTGTGTCTTAGGTTTTTCTGAATGACACTATCAATACCTTCAATGTAAGATTTTTTTTTTGGGATAGATTTCAAGTAGGCCTCAAATACCACAAACTAGTTATTTTGAGAATGGCAAATTTGGGAATGCTTTTTCAACCCAGAACAAAAAGTCTGCTTTTACGGTCACTACAAATAACTTGACCAGCTAAAACTGTGCAGATTTGGTTGAATAGAGATGTGAGACCTGTTTTTTTTTGCGCTGTGTGGACAGTTATAGGTTTAATCACAGAATGACACTTCTATCAGCACGCTAGCGTGTGTCTTAGGTTTTTCTGAATGACACTATCAATACCTTCAATGTAAGATTTTCTTTTTGGGATAGAATTCAAGTAGGCCTCAAATACCACAAACTAGTTATTTTGAGAATGGCAAATTTGGGAATGCTTTTTCAACCCAGAACAAAAAGTCTGCTTTTACGGTCACTACAAATAACTTGACCAGCTAAAACTGTGCAGATTTGGTTGAATAGAGATGTGAGACCTGTTTTTTTTTGCGCTGTGTGACAGTTATAGGTTTAATCACAGAATGACACTTCTATCAGCACGCTAGCGTGTGTCTTAGGTTTTTTTGAATGACACTATCAATACCTTCAATGTAAGATTTTCTTTTTGGGATAGATTTCAAGTAGGCCTCAAATACCACAAACTAGTTATTTTCAGAATGGCAAATTTGGGAATGCTTTTTCAACCTCGAACAAAAAGTCTGCTTTTACGGTCACTACAAATAACTTGACCAGCTAAAACTGTGCAGATTTGGTTGAATAGAAATGTCAGGTATATTTTTTAGGCGCTGGGTGACATGCTCAACTTGCCCCTGATGTAATATATGGCCAAAAAATAACCACACTGTTGATGGTTAAATGCACTTGGGTGACACAGGCTCAGCCTGCACCAGATTTAGTATATGGCCAAAAAATAATCAGACTGTTGATGGTTAAATGCACTTGGGTGACACAGGCTCAGCCTGCACCAGATGTAGTATATGGCCAAAAAATAATCAGACTGTTGATGGTTAAATGCACTTGGGTGACAGAGGCTCAGCCTGCAGCTGATGTAGGATATAGCACAAAATAACCACACTATCGATGGTTAAATACACTTGGGTGACACAGGCTCAGCCTGCAGCTGATGTAGTATATGGCCAAAAAAATAATCAGACTGTTGATGGTTAAATGCACTTGGGTGACACAGGCTCAGCCTGCAGCTGATGTAGTATATGGCCAAAAAATAACCAGACTGTTGATGGTTAAATGCACTTCGGTGACACAGGCTCAGCCTGCAGCTGATGTAGGATATAGCACAAAATAACCACACTATCGATAGTTAAATACACTTGGTGATAGCTCCTGCTGGCGCACCACAAGTCACAAAATGTCCGCCGATCACCCCAGAAAAAAAGTGATCTAAAAACGCTCTGGGCAGCCTCAAAAAAGTGAGCAAGTCAATAATAGCACTTCAATGATCCACAGCTGCAGATCGATCACAGAATGAAGTCTTTTGGAGGAGTTAATCTGCCTAATCTCGCCCTAACGTCGCAGCTGCAACCTCTCCCTATACTGATCATAGCAGAGTGACGTGCGGCGCTACGTGACTCCAGCCTTAATAGAGGCTGGGTCACATGGTGCACTGGCCAATCACAGCCATGCCAATAGTAGGCATGGCTGTGATGGCCTCTTGGGCCAAGTAGTATGACGCTTGTTGATTGGCTGCTTTGCAGCCTTTCAAAAAGCGCCAAGAAAGCGCCGAACACCGAACCCGAACTTTTACGAAAATGTTCGGGTTCGGGTCCGTGTCACGGACACCCCAAAATTCGGTACGAACCCGAACTATACAGTTCGGGTTCGCTCATCCCTATTCACTACCCATGCCCAGACAGCCTGGGAATATAAATCAGCCGTGGAAGAATGGGTTAAACAAGTGATAGATGATCCCCAGCCAGGAGACCCAAAGCTTACCAGACGCACTGGGACCGTACTCTGGTTCTCAGTGGAGAGAGGCGTCGGTTTCCTGCAGGACAATCATAGTGGGGAGGAAATATTTGTGGGCCGCTGCTCTGTCAAGCGCCACTACTTGCCCCAGGCCTGTCACAACCTGTACGCAGGGGATCAAGTGGAATATACCCCTATGAGCTCCATCCAAGGCCCATTTGCTGCCGGTGTGACCCTGCTGGCCAAACCTTTGTCCCCTGAAGTTACCCCAGATTCCTGGCAGGAAGATCCAGGCTCTGCAGGCAGAGTACGCTGCCGTCAAGAAACCCAAGATGGCAGGTTGCAGTTCAAAGAACAGCCTCAACCAGAACCTGAACCACTCATCCCTGACCTGGCCGCACACACCAACACTACGGGTTGGCCAGATTAATAACTCTGTCCTCACTTTTAACCCCAGGGTGCAATCATATGTTCTGCTATGAAAGCAGCCCCAGGCACCCTCAAGTTGTCTACCAGAACCCCTTCAGCCGGAGGTATTAACCGCCTCTGCACAGGCTAGGGATCCTGGCTTGCAGCAGGTCACAGCTGCATTCAACAGGCTGTCTGCACAACCACCACCCAAAGACACCACTAGACGGCAGTGGCGTATTACTACAGCTGCGACTTTGAGCTACCAGAGGTAAGAGCGCCCCCTAATGCGCTTCAGCAGCTCTAGCAGCGAGGAGGACCTGGACATCCTTCTCTAAAAATGCATCCTTTTAAAAAATAAGGACTATTGGGAGCCACGTCGTGGACTGTTCCTGACAAGTGAGGACCCGTTGGCAATGTTTTAATGTTTTCTCTTTTCCAGGTTGCCCTATTTCATCCTCACCCTGATGGTCATGTGCAGTAAGGACTCCCCCCATCATCATATAACCCCTCATGTCCAAGTTCAGATTGTTTTATCCCCTTTTTCAGGTTACTTGATAGCCTCATGGAACTACGGTTCTAAATTATGCTGCTTTTATGTGACATTTTATATCTCCCATTGGATTACAATTAACTCTATTATTCCTGTGGATTACAATTGACTTTTTGCCTGTTTCCAGAGGATTCTACATCAAGTATTTCAACTAAAAGGACTCAAGCCTTTTTTGAGCACATTATTGCACTAGTAAAATTGTACTGTTTTCCAAAAATATTTACATGTTATGCAACGTTTAAGTATTACATGCCCATTGTGTGTATTCTCTTTCCTAGGTGCCACAATGTGAATTCATGCACTTTTTGTGCTATTGCACTTAACTTTGCACTTAACCAGATATGTAGCACCTTACTCTTGTGTGCCTTACTTTACAGCTCTTGTTCTCTCCCCCCTTTATATGGACTGCCTATGTGGACACTTAATACTAATGGCCTACACCCGGTGTTATATACCCATAGGTACCCTGGGTAGGACCCAGTGGAAAGTCCCGGCAGGTCTAGTAACTACACGGGTAACCCCGCTTCTTCGGAAATGGTTAGAGGAGTTTTTGACCCCTCCTTCCCGCTTGTTATATGTTCAGGATTGCTCCCATCCTGAGGTGTTTCTTCCAGGAGTTTCATGGGATTATTATACTCTTCTCCTGTGACATTGCCAGAAGTGTATGGAGACGCTAAATACCTCCCCTTCTGAGCCTTTGCCTAAGGTATGGCGCCTCAAACCTTAGAGCCACATTTTAGCTACCCATAGTCACCATAGTGATCGTGCTTTAAGCCATATTTTTCTGACTTTGGTGCAGGGACGGGAATACAGGATAAAGCCACCCTTTCATTTGCGGGCATTCCATTACATAATGGCGGGACTACAGAGTAAAGACCATGCTTCCTTTGGTGTTTAAAGGCCAGAACACTATAAAGTTAGTCAGTAGTGATTGCTTAGTCCAGACCTTTGGTTCACTGGTTATATCGAGAGGGAAAACTGTTACTTAGGGACACCCTACTTATGCGGGCAGGGAACCTCAGGGTAGCCGTTATATGTTTTTGTCTTTTGTTTGTCTTTATATGTAATACATGCAGCACTTTGTACTTATTTGGGTACCCCAGAGCTGGTTCATTCCCTGCCGAGGGCAGCTTAACTCTATGTAAGGGGGAATGTAACACCCCAGAGTTGTGTTACTAAAACTCTTTACCCCGCTACAACCTGTTAAGAGCATCTACATTGTCATCTAATGTAATTTCATATAATGGAGAAGCCAAATTCCCCCTCAGCAAGTCAGTCCCCAGACAGCAGAAGATAGAAAGTGCAGAAGCCAAATTCCAGCCACAGTTTAGAGCTAACAAAGCAGACTCGTTCCTTTCTGCAAAGCTCCATGTACATGATAGAGCAGAAGATATATTCCTGCCACACATTGCCCAATACCCTGCTGGGAACCAGACTAATGCGGTAATCTAGCTTGGATGAAAGCTACAACCAGGTAAAGACAAGTTTGAACTTTACCAAAGATCTGGATCTCAATTACTGCTGCAAAATCCCTCTATTACTCCTACTAGCACCACACTCATTTTATTGCAAGTGAGCCAGGATCCAGGAGTCCAGCTGTACCCAGGTAGGAGACACCGTTGACACTATTACCACTACCATACAGAGACATTACACCACTCTGGCATTCCTAACCTGTTACATAAGTTACAACACCTTAAAGGGCCCTGTGACTGTACCCTGTGCACGCTGCAATTGGCGTCACGAACAAAACTATAGACTATTATACCATATCCTGACCCACTGCATAATTGGCGTCCGTGTAACCGTACCACGGTCCTGCTCATTGCACATGTATATACATACTTTTTTATAGCGTTCACTGATGGTGTCGATTATGTAATAGTTTTTATAGAACTTGTCATTATGACCCAGCGATACCAAATATGTCTAATATTTTTCTATTTTTTTTACAATAATAAATGTTCTGCTGAAGGGCAAGGAGCTTTTTCACACTTTTATTTTTTTATAAAACATTTTTTTCATTTTAACTTTATTTTTTTTCTCTACACTTTGTGCCCCCATAAGGTTATACAAGACCTTTATGGAACATTTCACTTTTTTTTTTGTCACTGCTGATTTCTCTTGTAGCTGGGGCTGATACAATGTATATAAAGGGAATACTGGAGGAGGGTAAATAATGTAGAGGGAAGATTGGAGGAGAGCATCTATATACATTACATACCCTCCTCCAGTCCTCCCCTATATACATTACATACCTTCCTCCATCTATATATAGCTATTTTCACACCTAAACTCTGGATATTTACGGATTATCAGTTCCAGAGATTTACCAGAGTTGGCCTTTCACATGTAGCTATCAGCCCAGAGATGTTCCACATCAGGTGCGTTCTCACTATAGAGGAAATGTTCTAGGTCCCTAGGCAAAAGGTGTGAACTTTAGGCATGGTCCACCGTGATTTTATGGAACATTTACTGCTGTTTTCACACATGTGCGCACTCGACAAAACCCAAAATTAGTACTAGAACTCTGGGGAGAAAAAACTCTGGGTAAAGTCCGGGACAGACGTTGCGGATGTTTGCATCACGCATACAGCCCCTCTGGGAAAATTCCCAAAAATTTCTGGATTCCACTGTAAGTGTGAATGGGGCTTACAATAGATGTCCTCCTCCAGTTATCCTAGATGTACTGTAGCCCTTGTTTTTGGCAACCATGTGCAGAACCCATGCTCCTATTCGAGCTCAAGAAACTGGTAGGGATTGCAGCAGTGAACTCTTTCCAACAGGAGAGGATAGGTCATCATTATCATTTCCTGGATAACCCCCTTAAATTACTCACACATGCTGGGCTGATTTAGCACTACAGAATACAGAAAATAATGATGTCACAATTTTTAAATACGAACATCGTTGGGCTGAAAGAAATCTTATTAATTTGATAATTTGATTAATCGCATAGCCCTAATCACTATATAATGAAAAGTTCAGCAACTTTCTAATATACTTTTCTTTCAATTCAATAGGCACTGGGTAATGTTTAAAGGGGTTCTGCACTTTGTTTAAACTGATGATCTATGCTCTGGATAGATCATCAGCATCTGATTGGCGGGGGTCCGACACACGGGACCCCCGCCGATCAGCTGTTTGAGAAGGCAGCTGTTTACTGCTGGCCCAGTGACGTCACAACTAGTATCAACTTGCCTGGGCGGGGCGAAGCTCCGTTCACTTGAATGGAGCTTAGCACCGCCCAGGCAAGTTGATACTAGTCGTGACGTAACTGGGCCAGCGGTAAACAGTGAGAAAGCCACGGCGCTGCTATAGCGCCGCTGCCTTCTCTAACAGCTGATAGGCGGGGTCTCGGGTGTCGGACCCCCGCCGATCAGATGCTGATGATCTATCCAGAGGATAGATCATCAGTATAAACAAAGTGCAGAACCCCTTTAAAGGGAACCTGTCAGCTGCAAAAAGCCATCCCAAACCGCCAGCAGTTCCTTCAAGTAGACGGCAGTGAGTTTTGAATGATGATTTTCTTACTGCATTCTGATGAGGCAGAAGTATGAAAAATTATCTTTTATCCTCCGTCCGCGCTATTTTCCAGTCAGGCTTGAAGTCAAGGGGGCAGCGGCCTCCTTGCTTCAAGTGAAGGTAACCGCGCCCCCTTCCCTGCCCCTTCATTGTGACTGACTGCGCTTATGCCCCGACAGCCGGTTGGCTTTGCCGAACAGCCAGCTGTCAGTCACAGGATAGGAGAGGGAAGGGGACGCGGTTACCTTGACTTGAAGCAAAGAGGCTCTGCCCCCTTGACTTCAATATAGAACAGAAAAAAAAGCACAAGTTAATTCAGACCCGTTAGGGATCACGACGTATCCCAAAGGAATGAAAAAATCTGGGCGCCGACAGGGGTGGTTAGGATAGTGCAAAAGGAAAAAAGAAGGGAGGGGGAGGCAGCTCCACAAAGTGTTTGTAATTACAGACAATTAACATTAACAGAATAGTATATAAGTGTGCAGGGTGATATATCTACAGTGTGAACAGGGTCAATCACTTGCAATATAGACCCCAGGGGACAAGGTGAGGGAAAGAGAGCGCCCAGACACCCATTTCACAGTACAGTTAGAAATGAAATAGAAAGCACCACTCACCAGTGATGGCGACTATAATGGCAAGATATGTATCATAATAATAATAGCGTGAAGTACAGATAGTAAGTAATCCGGATGTAAGATCCTGAGTACACACAGCTATAGAGAAAGGCCCCGACTAAAACCATATAAAAATAATAATAATAGTATAAATGGTATAGTACACAAGTAACACTCACTTCACTGGGGGGTAGTCATCAGATAAGCATAAAACACTGTGACTTGACCCCCAGCCAGGATCGCATGTAGAGTCGTAGTGATGGAAGGCAGCAAAATCCAGTGCTTCTGATCAATCACCTTAATACACATATGTGGCTCGACGCGTTTCGGGGACAACAATTCCCCTTCTTCAGGAGCATTACATAACCAAATGACAATGAAATAAAGGAATTTATACCTTAATAACCCCTGAAAAGGCGCGTTTTTCGAAAGACCAGAAGTGGTATGACCACATTTCCGGTATTTGGAACGCATATGCGTTCCACATTGTAGTTACAGATAAAGCATCTCAAATAGTGGTAACATAACAACAAATAATAGAATATATAATATATAATAGAGTAGAGTAGGCCGAACGAGCTAGAAACATATATTCAGGGTTGCCCTTTGTATAAAAGAACTATGTCTAACAACTTCAAAATATCAGACCGGAAATGCCCTTGACTTCCGCTCCGTGGAGCGCAAGTGATGCGCTCCACCGGGGGCGAGAGCCAGGGAATCCGGTGAGTGGCAAACGTATCCAACAACCTAGTTAGTATATCTATTAATGGGGATTACTTGCCAGAATATTCGGGCTACTGTGAGTCATTGCGCCAAGGCCAGGACGTTTTGGACCGAAAGTGTTCCCGACTTCCGCTCGTGGCGCGCACCTGATGCGTTCCTACCAGAGACAGGAGCCAGGGTTTCCGTCTGTGACGTGGGGGCTCCTGGTGGCCATGCACAGTGCGGGTCAACAAGAACCCGTGATGGTTTACATTAATGCCCAAAGGAGCAAGGGGCATATTAGAATGTCGGTAGTACGCAGACAAAACCAAAACCCTATATATTATACAATAAAATGGACATGTGAGAGTATGCATAGATAAGGTATAAAGGAATTATTTAAAAGATATACAGTACAGACCAAAAGTTTGGACACACCCTCTCATTCAAAGAGTTTTCTTTATTTTATGACTATGAAAATTGTAGATTCACACTGAAGGCATCAAAACTATGATTAACACATGTGGAATTATATACATAACAAACAAGTGTGAAACAACTGAAAATATGTCATATTCTAGGTTCCTTCAAAGTAGCACTCTTTTGCTTTGATTACTGCTTTGCACACTCTTGGCATTCTCTTGATGAGCTTCAAGAGGTAGTCCCTGAAATGGTTTTCACTTCACAGGTGTGCCCTGTCAGGTTCAATAAGTGGGATTTCTTGCCTTATTAATGGGGTTGGGACCATCAGTGGCATGATGGAGGAAGTCAGGTGGATACACAGCCTGATAGTCCTACTGAATAGACTGTTAGAATTTGTATTATGGCAAGAAAAAAGCAGCTAAGTAAAGAAAAATGAGTGGCATCATTACTTTAAGAAAATAAAGGTCAGTCAGCCGAAAAATTGGGGAAAACTTTTGAAAGTAAGGGCTTCTTTGACCATGAAGGAGAGTGATGGGGTGCTGCGCCAGATGACCTGGCCTCCCACAGTCACCGGACTGAACCCAATCGAGATGGTTTGGGGTGAGCTGGACCGCAGAGTGAAGGCAAAAGGGCCAACAAGTGGCTAGCATCTCTGGGAACTCCTTCAAGACTGTTGGAAAACCATTTCAGGGGACGACCTCTTGAAGCTCATCAAGAGAATGCCAAGAGTGTGCAAAGCAGTAATCAAAGCAAAAGGTGGCTACTTTGAAGAACCTAGAATATTACATATTTTCAGTTGTTTCACACTTGTTTGTTATGTATATAATTCCACATGTGTTAATTCATAGTTTATAAGCCTTCATAGTCATGAAAATAAAGAAAACTCTTTGAATGAGAAGGTGTGTCCAAACTTTTGGTCTGTACTGTATGTATATATATATATATATATATATATATAGATAAAATGCACAAGGACATACATAAAATATATATATATATACAAAATATATAAACATATGGACAAGAATAGACAAAAAAATGGAAATGATAATAATAAAAATAATCGAGTAGAATAAAAATATTCGAGAAGAATAAAAATAAATAAATGAATAAACAAATAAACATAAAATTAAAATATATATATATATATATATATATATATACACTCACCTAAAGAATTATTAGGAACACCTGTTCTATTTCTCATTAATGCAATTATTTAGTCAACCAATCACATGGCAGTTGCTTCAATGCATTTAGGGGTGTGGTCCTGGTCAAGACAATCTCCTGAACTCCAAACTGAATGTCAGAATGGGAAAGAAAGGTGATTTAAGCAATTTTGAGCGTGGCATGGTTGTTGGTGCCAGACGGGCCGGTCTGAGTATTTCACAATCTGCTCAGTTACTGGGATTTTCACGCACAACCATTTCTAGGGTTTACAAAGAATGGTGTGAAAAGGGAAAAACATCCAGTATGCGGCAGTCCTGTGGGCAAAAATGCCTTGTGGATGCTAGAGGTCAGAGGAGAATGGGCCAACTGATTCAAGCTGATAGAAGAGCAAAGTTGACTGAAATAACCACTCGTTACAACCGAGGTATGCAGCAAAGCATTTGTGAAGCCACAACACGCACAACCTTGAGGCGGATGGGCTACAACAGCAGAAGACCCCACCGGGTACCACTCATCTCCACTACAAATAGGAAAAAGAGGCTATACAATTTGCACGAGCTCACCAAAATTTGGACTGTTGAAGACTGGAAAAAATGTTGCCTGGTCTGATGAGTCTCGATTTCCGTTGAGACATTCAAATTGGGGTAGAGGTCCGGAATTTGGTGTAAACAGAATGAGAACATGTATCCATCCTCTGATGGCTACTTCCAGCAGGATAATGCAACCATGTCACAAAGCTCGAATCATTTCAAATTGGTTTCTTGAACATGACAATGAGTTCACTGTACTAAAATGGCCCCCACAGTCACCAGATCTCAACCCAATAGAGCATCTTTGGGATGTGGTGGAACCGGGAGCTTCGTGCCCTGGATGTGCATCCCTCAATCTCCATCAACTGCAAGATGCTATCCTATCAATATGGGCCAACATTTCTAAAGAATGCTATCAGCACCCTTGTTGAAATCAATGCCACGTAGAATTAAGGCAGTTCTGAAGGCAAAAAGGGGGGTCAACACCATATTAATATGGTGTTCCTAATAATTTCTTTAGGTGAGTGTATATATAAATCGGTATATATAGATTCCATTCATATTATGTAGTTTATGATTAAATACAATATAGTTTGTCCATTCATATTCTGTAGTTCATGATTAAATACAATATAATTTGTGTTTACATAGAAAATTTATAATGAATAAATGATAAATAGAGATGGGTGATAAAATCGGTTAGGTAATAGGAATCAGATACCAATGAGATAAAACTACATATAAAAGAATAATCTCGGGTCACATGATCATTTCCTTACAACAGAATGGAACTCCGCCTTGGGTATTTGCACCTAGCTGTAGGTAAAAGGTCGGTTATCGGGCACAGTGTATTGGTACGAAAAATGCAGAGTATAGTGAATACTTAACTCAGAGGAATTGTATTCTTGGTTTTTGGTATTATTTTTTTTTGAGTATTTTTGAGATATTGGTTATCTGAGTAGCACGCTGTTTTAATGGTGGAACTTTAGTAATTGGAATACTCTAGAAATGTATTCAGCCCGAACGGGGTCAGGGTATTTAATTTGAAAATCCAAAACATCTCCTTGCGGCAGAGGGTTTGGTAGGAGTAAGGTACCCACTCCAAAGGCGTGACACGGAGTGAACTAGAGTCCCCGTCGTGATGGATAGAAAAATGTCGGAGAGAAGCTTGTGGGTGACCACTTGTGATGAATATTCAGACTTCGAGCCTGACTGGAAAATAGCGCGGATGGAGGATAAAAGATAGTTTTTCATACTTCTGCCTCATCATAATGCAGTAAGAAAATCATCATTCAAAAACTCACTGCCCGGCTACTTGAAGGTACTGCTGGCGGTTTGGGATGGCTTTTGCCGCTGACAAGGTTCCCTTTAAAATGGGTTATCCTAAAATGTGATATTGATAGCCTATCCAAGTAGTTTTTAGTTTGTTTTTAGTTTTAGCTATTTTAGGGGGATATCTGTGTGTGCAGGTGACTATTACTGTGCATAATTATTAGGCAACTTAACAAAAAACAGAATATATACCCATTTCAATTATTTATTTTTACCAGTGAAACCAATATAACATCTCAACATTCACAAATATACATTTTCTGACATTCAAAAACAAAACAAAAACAAATCAGTGACCAATATAGCCACCTTTCTTTGCAAGGACACTCAAAAGCCTGCCATCCATGGATTCTGTCAGTGTTTTGATCTGTTCACCATCAACATTGTGTGCAGCAGCAACCACAGCCTCCCAGACACTGTTCAGAGAGGTGTACTGTTTTCCCTCCTTGTAAATCTCACATTTGATGATGGACCACAGGTTCTCAATGGGGTTCAGATCAGGTGAACAAGGAGGCCATGTCATACGATTTTCTTCTTTTATACCCTTTCTTGCCAGCCACGCTGTGGAGTACTTGGACGCGTGTGATGGAGCATTGTCCTGCATGAAAATCATTTTTTCTTGAAGGATGCAGACTTCTTCCTGTACCACTGCTTGAAGAAGGTGTCTTCCAGAAACTGGCAGTAGGACTGGGAGTTGAGCTTGACTCCATCCTCAACCCGAAGGCGCCCACAAGCTCATCTTTGATGATACCAGCCCAAACCAGTACCTCCACCTCCACCTTGCTGGCGTCCTGAGTCCGGACTGGAGCTCTCTGCCTTTACCAATCCAGCCCTCGGGCGCATCCATCTGGCCCATCAAGACTCACTCTCATTTCATCAGTCCATAAAACTTAGAAAAAATCAGTCTTGAGATATTTCTAGGGCCAGTCTTGACGTTCAGCTTGTGTGTCTTGTTCAGTGTGTGGTCGTCTTTCAGCCTTTCTTACCTTGGCCATGTCTCTGAGTATTGCACACCTTGTCTTTTGGGCACTCCAGTGATGTTGCAGCTCTGAAATATGGCCAAAACTGGTGGCAAGTGGGCATCTTGGCAGCTGCACGCTTGACTTTTCTCAGTTCATTGGGCAGTTATTTTGCGCCTTGGTTTTTCCACCACGCTTCTTGCGACCCTGTTAACTATTTTGAATGAAACGCTTGATTGTTCGATGATCACGCTTCAGAAGCTTTGCAATTTTAAGAGTGCAGCATCCCTCTGACAAGATATCTCACTATTTTTGACTTTTCTGAGCCTGTCAAGTCCTTCTTTTGACCCATTTTGCCAAAGGAAAGGAAGTTGCCTAATAATTATGCACACATTAATATAGGGTGTTGATGTCATTAGACCACACCCCTTCTCATTACAGAGATGCACATCACCTAATATGCTTAATTGGTAGTAGGCTTTCGAGCCTATACAGCTTGGAGTAAGACAACATGCATAAAGAGGATGATGTGGTCAAAATATCTCATATTGCCTAATAATTCTGCACGCAGTGTAGAGCCACTGTCAGCATGATCAACCCTATTAAACCAGGCATACTGCCTGGAAGGGTTCATAATGTTAATTAAAACATTAAATCCTTTTGTTTGTATGCTAATCAGCATAATCAATCTTACAAGGAAGTATGCCTGATGCCGTGCGGGCATCAGAAAGCGATGCAGGTGCCAGGGAACGAGGTAAGTACAATCTATGTGAGGGGCCTGGGCATTTGGGGGGGGGGCATTTTTGTTGGATAACCCCTTTAATAAAGCCCTATACCCCTTTAATAAAGGCCCTATAGCTGGAGGTGGATCTGCTGGAGTTATGAAGAGGCGCCGGCCTCTCCATAACTTCGGCACAACCAGCGCCATTTCTAAATGTATGATGGCTTTTCGAGCTGTCTTACATTTAGACAATTTTTCTACGCCTAGACATTTAGTCCATTTCATAGGTGTAGAAAATGATGAATGAGATGAACCTGCCAGCCCATGCCCTGGAGCGAGCAGGGCGAAGTCGCAGATATCGGCGCCTCCTAACGGTAGAACCCCCATCTGCGCCTGAAATACGCCTAATTTAGGCGTATTTCACATTAGTAAATGACCCCCCTTTTATTAAAAGAGAGCTTGCCCTATTACTATAAACGGAAACTGCCAGGTAGACAAAAAGAAACCTTGGGGCACATTTATTTAAATGCGGTCATAATAACCCTATAGCTGGTGGTGGATCTGCCGAAGTTATGTAGAGTCGCAGGCTTCCCTTGCTGGCTTACATTTAGAACATTTTCTATGCCTATAACAGGTGTAGTACCTGGCGTGTGAGAGGGGAAAAGTCGCAGATTCCAGCGCAAATAACCTTTACACCACAATTTGCGCAAGGAATACGCCTAACATAGTGTATTTCTGGATAGTAAACAACCCCCCTAGTTTCTACAACAGCTCCAGTGTATCAAGGTAACTGTATTGCTGGTGTGAATGGTAATTTAAAAGAGATAGAGGTCCACTATGGATCTGATCCTCCGTTCTTTTCCATGCTGAGTCCACAGACCCTTTGTATACAGCTTATTGAAGAGATATGCCGCTTCCTGTTCCGGCCTGGGGCCGGGAGACTGCAGAAGCTGCACAGTCTTCCTCGATCAGCCCTGCTGTGAGGGCTGTACAGCATAGTATAGCGCTGTAGTCATCAGTTAAAAAAAATTGATGTTAAATTAAAAATAAATAAAGTGTTTTATAAAAATAAAACAGTAACATCAGTTTTGTTATGCCATCCAGTCCATCCAGTTCGGACCTGTTATCCTGCAAGTTGATCCAGGGGAAGGAAAAAATCCCATGTAAGGTAGAAGCAAATTTTCCTCATTTAACGGGAAAAAAAGTTCCTTCCCAATGCCAATCAGAATAACTCCTTGGATCAACGACCCATCTCTAGTAGCTATAGCCTGTAATATTATTACACACTCCAGAAATATATCCATGCCCCTCTTAACTCTTTTAGTGAACTCACCATCACCACCTCCTCGGACAGAGAGTTCCATAGTCTCACTGCTCTTACTGTAAAGAATCTTTTCTATGTTTGTGCACAAACCTTCTTTCCTCCAGATGCAGAGGATGTCCCCTTGTCGCAGTCACAATCCTGGGGATAAATAGATGATGGGAGAGATCTCTGTACTGACCCCTGATATATTTATACTTAGTTATTAGATCCCCTCTCAGTCATCTTTTTTCCAAAGTGAATACCCTAATTTTGATAATCTTTCTGGGTACTGTAGTGCAACCCATTCGAGTTATACTTAGTTGCCCTCCTCTGAACCCTCTCCAGCTCTGCTATGTCTGCCTTGTTCACAGGAGCCCAGAACTGTACACAGTACTCCATGTGTGGTCTGACTAGTGATTTGTAAAGTTGTCAGGACTATGTTCTCATCTCGGGCATCAATGCCACTTTTGTTGACAACTTATGATCTCATTGGGCCTTTGGCACGCAGCTGTCTGGCATTGGTTTTCTATAATTAAGTTTGCTGATCTCTAAAATTCCTAAGTTATTTTCCATGTCAGTGTTATCCCAGTGTTTACCACTGGGTAGAGCGCCCTCAGGCACACGACAGTATTTTTTTCACGGTCCGGCAAAACGGGGTTCCGTTGGTCCGTGATCCGTGACCGTTTTTCGACCATGGGTTTTCCTTGATTTTTGGAGGGATCCACGGACATGAAAAAAAAAAATTCATTTTGGTGTCCGTCTGGCCGTGCGGAGCCAAACGGATCCGTCCTGACTTACAATGCAAGTCAATGGGGACGGATCCGTTTGAAGTTGACCCAATATGGTGCAATTGCAAACGGATCCATCCCCCATTGACTTTCAATGTAAAGTCAGGAGTTAATATACCATAGGATTGGCGTTTTCTCCAATCCGATGGTATATTTTAACTAGAAGCGTCCCCATCACCATGGGAACGCCTCTATGTTAGAATATACCATTGGATTTGAGTTAGATCGTGAAACTCATATCCGACAGAATATTCTAACACAGAGGCGTTTCCATAGTGATGGGGACGCTTCAAGTTAGAATATACTACGAACTGTGTACATGACTGCCCCCTGCTGCCTGGCAGCACCCGATCTCTTACAGGGGGCTGTGATCAGCACAATTAACCCCTCAGGTGCCGCACCTGAAGGGGTTAATTGTGCGTATCATAGCCCCCTGTAACAGATCAGGGGCTGCCAGGCAGCAGGGGGCAGACCCCCCTCCCTCCCCAGTTTGAATATCATTCGTGGCCAGTGTGCGGCCCCCCCCCGGCCCCCCCTCCCTCTATTGTATTATCTCATTGGTATCCAGTGTGCGCCCCCCCGGCCCCCCTCCCTCTATTGTATTAATATCATTGGTGGCCAGTGCGGCCCCCCCGGCCCCCCCTCCCTCCGTTTATTGTATTATCATTGGTAGCCAGTCTGCGGACCCCCCCGGCCCCCCCCCCCTCCCTCTATTGCATTATCATTGGTGGCCAGTGTGCGCCCCCCCCCCCCCCTCTATTGTTTTAATATCATTGGTGGCCAGTGTGCGGCCTCCCCTCTCCCCCCCCCCCCCGATCATTGGTGGTAGCGGAGAGTTACGATCGAAGTCCCAGTTTAATCGCTGGGGCTCCGATCGGTAACCATGGCAACCAGGACGCTACGGCAGTCCCGGTTGCCATGGTTACTTAGCAATATTAGAAGTATCATACTTACCTGCTGCGCTGTCTGTGACCGGCCTGGGAGCTCCTCCTACTGGTAAGTGACAGGTCTGTACGGCGCATTGCTTAATGAATCTGTCACTTACCAGTAGGAGGAGCTCCGGCCGGTCACAGACAGCGCAGCAGGTAAGATGATGCTTCTATATTGCTAAGTAACCATGGCAACCGGGACTGCAGTAGCGTCCTGGTTGCCATGGTTACAGATCGGAGCCCCAGCGATTAAACTGGACTCCGATCGAACTCTCTGCTGCCATCAATGATCGGGGGGCGGGGGGGAAAGAGGGGAGGCCGCACACTGGCCACCAATGATATTAAAACAAGTAGAAGGGGGGGCCGGGGGGGGCGCACACTTGCCACCAATGATAATACAATAGAGGAGCGGGCGCTACACTGGCTACCAATGATAATACAATAAAGGGAGGGAGGGGGGGCCTGGGGGCCGCACTGGCCACCAATTATATTAATACAATAGAGGGAGGGGGGCCGGGGGGGCCGCACTGGCCACCAATGAAATTAAAACTGGGGAGGGAGGGGGGTCTGCCCCCTGTTGCCTGGCAGCCCCTGATCTCTTACAGGGGGCTATGATACGCACAATTAACCCCTTCAGGTGCAGCACCTGAGGGGTTAATTGTACGGATCACAGCCCCCTGTAAGAGATCAGGTGCTGCCAGGCAGCAGGGGGCAGTCATGTACACAGTTCGTAGTAGTATATTATAACTAGAAGCGTCCCCATCACTATGGGAACGACTCTGTGTTAGAATATACTGTCGGATTTGAGTTTTCGCTCAGCTCTGAAAAAGCTTTTATGCAGACGGATCTTTGGATCCGTCTGTATGAAAGTAGCCTACGGACACGGATCACGGATGCCAATCTTGTGTGCATCCGTGTTTTTTCACGGACCCATTGACTTGAATGGGTCCGTGAACCGTTGTCCGTCAAAAAAATAGGACAGGTCGCGGATGACAAACGGTGCATTTTCCGAGTTTTCAACGGACCGGAGTCTATGAGAATACCAATTCAATGATTTTTTTTTTCATAGTTCTATAACAACAAAGTGTGACAAAAAAATACTTTTATAAATTAAAATATATAAAAATTCAAATCACCCCCCTTTCCCCAGAATGAAAAACAAAACAAAACATGAATAAATAAAAAAATGCATCATGGGTATTGACGCTCGTACTATTAAAATATAAAAATATTTATCCCATGAGGAAAATAGCAAAATGGAAAAAAAGTCTAAATAGCCAATCCACCATTTTTTTCGTTGCTTCTTCTACAAAAAATACACCTCACTATGGTATCAATTAAAAGTGCAGATCAGCTCACAAAAAATGAGCCCTCATACAGCTCAGTACACATAACTACAAAACGCTTACCCCCATCAGATCCTCCCCACCCTCCATTAGCTTCAAATCAGGCCACATCAGACCCCCCCCCCCCCCCCCAGGTGAGTACAGCCAGCGCAGTGCTGTTCTCACCTTTCTGTGCCTCCCACATACTACTGACCACTTTCATAAAAAATTGCACTATATGCTCTGGCAGAGGGGAAAGGAGTCAGAGGTTCACTATCCCTGGTCTATGTGAATGAATAAATAAAAAAGTTATGACTTTGGGAGGGCTGGGAGTAAAAAGCAAAAAAACTGAAAATCACCTTGTCTTGAAAGGGTTAAAGGGCATCTTCAGCAGCTTTGTACATTGAAATTGGCTGACCTGTTGTATGTGCACTTAGCAGCTGAAGACATGTGTTTGTTCCATGTTTTTTTCTTTTTCCTTACCCTTTGATTCCCATAAGGTATACCTCTCCCAATTAGATTTAGGATTGATTGGTCACTATATCCCAGGAGTCCCCAACCTGCACACGTTCTAAACGGATCAAGTTGTATTATCTATAAAATGACCGATATGGATCCGGCACTAAAACCATTGTAAGTCAATGGGTGCCGGATCTGTTTTCTTTCGTGTCCGATAAAATGGATTCAGCACCATTGACTTACATTGTGTTTCATGCTGGATCTGTCTTGATCAGTATCCCATGACACACACAAAAATGCTGCGTGCAGCGGTTTTGTGTCGCGCATGGGAACGCAACAAAGCTGAATGCATTCTGACAAAACTGAAGAATTTTTCTCCGGTTTTGAGATCCTATGATGGATCTCAATTCCGGAAAGGAAAACACAGGTTTGAAAGTAGCCTAACGACCTCATTATGATTTGCCACCTCATCAAATTTTCTTATTACTAAATTTTCTGTGGACTGTTATATTAGGAGGCTTATAGCAAACTCCTATCATGTAGATTGTAAGCCCTCACAGGCAGGGCCCTCTCTCCTTCTGTACCAGTTTGTAACTCATCTTGTTCATGCTTAGTGCAATTGTCTGTATTATGTACAGTATGTATACCCCTTTTCATATTTACAGCGCTATGGAATGAATGGCACTTTAATAATCTAATATAAAAAGCTGAGTGTATGTGAGTATGTATGTCTGCTAAAGGAATCTGCACCGTAGCATTTTCAATCACGAAATTTGGCAAACAGGTATATCAGGTGTCCGGAAAGGTTTTAGACCGGGTCTCAGCTCTCTAGTTAAGATATTCCCAAAAAATACATTAGCCAATAGAAGCCTGCAAGTCTCTCTCTTCATATCCCAATCGCCATACACATGGTCACATGTCCCTTATCAGCCAATAGAAGCTCGCAGGCCCTTAGTCTCCACATACATACAGTTTTACACCAGGTTTCCATAACAACCCAGTAATTTTTCTTCACTGCTGTAGGTCAGCTTTAAAGGGGAAGGGCGCTGTGGGTGACACTATTAAGGAAGCAGAGTGCTGTGGAGGTCACAGTTAGGGGTGCAGGCCACCCTCAAAAGACGTACTTAAAAACCCCGCCCCCAGGTCCCGCTAGGCCATGCCCCCTCCCACTCCGCAGCCGATGGGGATTGAAAAATGAAGGTAAAAATCAACTTCTGTCAGCTGCAGGGGTAGGCGGGAGGGTGACTTTCTCCCTGCAGCTCACACTCAGACAGCACAGTGCTGCTGTCTGAGAGTGAGCTGTTCAAAAGGACATCCCTGTGTCCGTCCAGGCCCTGCGGCAGACGGAGGACAGGGAGTCTGAAAGACGGACTGTTCGGCCTAAAACCGGACCTCTGGCCACCCTAGGGGCAGGCTGCTATAGGCTACAGTTAAGGGGACGGTCCGCTATGGAGATCAGTGTTAGGCCGAGTTCACACGAACGTGTGTTACCCGTGCCTGTGCTGCGGCCCGCAAATAGCGGGCCGCAATGCACGATCGCCGGCCGTAGGTCAGCCGCATCGGATCGCGGACCCATTCACTTTAATGGGTCCGCGATCTGGCCGTTCCGCTAAAAGATAGGACTTGTTCTATCTTTTAGCGGAACGGAAGTATGGGACGTAACCCCACGGAGGCACTCCGTAGTGCTTCCGAGGGGTCCCGTCCCGTGCAGCCGTTCCGCGATTCCGGATTTGCGGACCCATTGAAGTGAATGGGTCCGCATCCGTGATGCAGAATTCAGACGGAACTGTGGCCGTGTATTGCGGCCCGCAATTTGCGGGCCGCAATACGGCCACAGATCACACACGTTCGTGTGAACTTAGCCTTAAGGGGCAGATTGCTGTAGAGGCCACTGTTAAGGGGGCGGGGTGTTGTGGAAATCACTGTTAAGGAGATGAGGTACTGTGGAGGTCACTAATAAAGGGGCGGCCTCTGTGGAGGTAACTGTTAAGGAGGCAGGATGCTGTGGAGGTCACAGTTAAAGGGGCGGGTGCTGTGGAGGTCACAGTTAAGGGGACGGTCTGCTATGGAGATCAGTGTTAAGGGGCGGTGTGCTGTAGAGGTCAAAGTTAAGAGGGCGGGTGTTGTGGAGGTCCCATTTTAAGGGAACAGAGCTCTGTGGAGGTAACTGTTAAGAGGGTGGGTTATTGTGGAAATCACTGTTAATGAGACGGGGTACTGTGGAGGACACAAATAAAGGGGCGGCTGTTGTGGATGTCACTGTTAAAGGGGAGGGCAATGTGGATGTTACTGTTAAGGGGGCAGGCCGCTGTGGAGGTCACTGTTAAAGGGGCAGGCAGTGTGGAGGTCACTGTTAAGGGAGGAGGGGACTAAGGCAGCGGGGTACTGTGAGGTCACTGTTAAGGGAGCGGCGTACAGTGGAGGTCACTGTTAAGGGAGTGGGGTAATGTGGCAGTCACTGTTAAAGAGGCAGTGGCTGTGGAGGTCTCTGTTAAGGGGGACGGGAATGGTGGAGGGAACTGTAACCTATGGTCAGTGTTAAGGGGTGGGTGCTGTAGAGGTCACTGTTAAGGGGGTGGGCCCCTGTGGAGGTCACTGTCAAGGGGGTGGGGTGCTGTGAAACTCACGGTTAAAGGGGCAGGCTGCTGTGAAGGTCAAAGTTAAGGGGGTGGGCTGCTGTGGAGGTCCTATTTTAAGGAGATGGGGCACTGTGGGGGGTCAGTGTTAAGGGGTGGGGGGCTGTGGAGGTCCTATTTTAAGGAGATGGGGCACTGTGGGGGGTCAGTGTTAAGGGGTGGGGGGCTGTGGAGGTCACTGTTAGGGTGGCGGAGTACTGTAGATGTCACTGCAATAGTGGATACTGTCGATATCTTTTAACGACATAGGCACATTAAATGAAATAGATGAAATATACCCGTGCGAAACCGAGTCCTTCTGCTAGTAAATAATAATAATAATCAGAATTTTATTATTATTTTTGCCTCCATATATTTTTACCCATAGTGTCTCCCCATACTCATCTCGCTCACTTATATCTTCCCAAAGGGTGGGCTTTAGACAAGACTTTACATAAAATCCAACCCCTCACCCTCTCCAGTTTTTACAATCTTTTCTAAAGAGACTGTAACCCTGTACGTTAACCCCCAGTCATAGCTATCATCCAGCCATGTCTCAGCTATTTCCACTATGTCATAGTCCTCCTTACACATTACTAATTCCAGTTTTATTAGTTAGGCTTCTGGCATTAGTATTCACACAATTAAAGGGGTTGTCCGGGTTCAGAGCTGAACCTGGAAATACCCATAATTTCACCCAGGCAGCCCCCCCTGACATGAGCAGGGCAAGGGCTCTTTTATTTACTATAACACATTGCCGGGCAGAGGCTTCCGCCCAGCAGTGTGTTCGGTGATGTCACCGGCTCTGATGGGCGGGCTTTAGCGCTGCTCTAGCTGTTTTACAGGCTAGGGCAGCGCTAAAGCCCGCCCATCAGTGCCGATGACGTCACCGGGCTCACTGCTGGGCAGAAGTCTCCGCCTGGCAGCCCGAAGGCACCAGAACTCCACAAAATGCCTTTGCCCTGCGCAATTCAGCACAGGGCAAAGGAGAGCGTCGGAGCATGAACTGCTCCGATGCTCTTGTCAGAGGAGCGGCCTGGGTGAAATTCTGGGTATGTCCGGGTTAAGAAGTTTTTGTATATTTTTTTTTACCCTACACCTTTTCTTACGAACCATTCTAGTCCCTCCCTCCATTTCTCCCCGAGCTTCATTACTCAGGTCTCTATATGCCCTATTTTCTCCTCCTATAATGTAATTAGCCTCCCCCAGTCACTAGTTTAAACACCCCTACAACCTTCTCCTCCGAAACAGCTGCACCCTCGTCCATTTTGCTTTAATTCCTGTGGAATATTCAAAGGGTTAACAACATTTATAAAATCAGCTTTGAATAGTTTGAGGGGTGTAGTTTCTAAAATGGGGTAATTTGTTGGTGGTTTCTGTTATTTAAACGTTCATTTTGGAAATTTTATTTTCAAAAATTGCTTCTAAAATCTAAGCCTTCTAACTTCCTGCAAAAAAAAAATATTACCAAAATGATGCCAACATAAAGTAGACATATGGTGAATGTTAATTAAGTATTTTATGAGTTATCACTATGTGTCTAAAAAGCAGAGAGATTCAAATTGAGAAAAAAGTGATTTTTTCCAAATTTTCAGTAAATTTAGCAAATTTATGAATGCATATAAATATGAATGCATATGAATGCGGACAGCACACAGTGTGCAAAAAATGTGGATCAGATGCTGACAAAAAAAAACGTTTCATGTGTATGAGCCCAAAGACCACATATGGTTGAAAAAACATAGGAGAAATACATTTAAAAATTGCTACGCACTTCCAGTTGCTGTTCCTTTTCATCCAATACCTCCTTTTGGGATTGCAGGAAATCTGAAAGCATTCTTGTAAGTTGTTTCCGGTCATCTATCTCTGCTGCTAATCTGCCATTGTAATCTGCAAGCAGCATGCAGGCATCATCCACCATTTTTGAAAGTTGATCGCCAGAGGCTTTATCTAGAAATACCAAAATATAATATTAGCTGCATCGGTTTTGGAAATGTCACTGTTTTATTATTATTTTATTATTATTGTTTAATATGGCTAATTCAGGTTTAATAATAGGTCCTCTTACCTGCTTGCTGATGATGGAGAGTCACATGACCAGTTCTGTTCACCAGCAGCCTCCATTCACTTACATTACAGATAGGCAGGGGAATAAGCAAATGCGCAGTCCATCCACAATTTAGGTGAATGGAGGCTGCTGATGGATGTGACCAGTTACGTTACCCTCCAGTAGCTATTTTGGGACTACAGTGGCAGCAAGCAGGTAAGTGGACCTGCTAATAAAAATAAATGAGGAATATTAAACCATCGGACATCTACGCTGATGGTTTAATAATTCCTATCACTACCTGCATGTATGTGCTTTTTCCCGCACATGTGCAGCTAGTAATATACAGTAACCCAGTCGAAGTATTCATTATGCTTACTAACAAAATAAATAGAAAGATTGTAAGTTTAAGTACTATAATCACCAGTAATTTTATCCAAAAGTGACACATCTTGTACTTCAACAGGTAAAGAACCTATCCTCTGGTGTACAGCTGCATCTCCAGAAGCTGCATTTTCAAGTTCTTGCATTGCACGGATTAGATCTGTTGTCTAAATGAGACAAAGCAGGTAAAGTTATTGACGTAAAATTGTAGAGTACAATTGTGATGCTACATTAAAGAGGTTTTCAAAGACTTTTCCACAGCCTTTCCTAGGCCAGTGATGACACGTTCACATGGCCTAGGCACTGCTCAACCCCATACAAGTGAATGGGGCTGAGCATGATACATAGCACAGCTGCTGTACAATGTACTGCACTGTGCCTGTTAAGCACAGAGAAGGCCACGGTGCTAACAGGAGCGTCAGTGCCTTCTCAAACAGCTGATCTGCAGGTGTATCAGGTGTCGGACCCCCACCAATCAGATACTGATAACCTATCCAGAGGATCAGTCATCAGTTTTTGGAAAACTCTTTTAAAGAGATTGTTCAGCTTTCTGTAAGTTTTTTAATTGTCCTTCCTCGCTGTTGGTCCTGTGGGGTTGAGCATAATTATCTGCACCTCATCTCTCTGTTCTTTTAATACACTGCTCTTCTTGCTGCTCTCAAATCCCTACACCTAAACTTCTGGTATGGACAAGGATCGCATGCGCTGCTACTTACGTGCCACTTGAGGGACAAGTCACTCCTGCAGCCAGCCATTAGTATGCACGGATTGGAGTGCAGCAAAGAGAGCAGTGGACTGGAAAAAAAATGGATAAAAAGCCTGACAATACCTTTAACCATTTAAGGACATTGGCATTTTTCACCTTAAGGACCAGGCCAAATTTTGGAAATCTGACATGTTTCACTTTATTTGGTAATAACTTTGGAACACTTTTACTTATCCATGCCATCCTGAGACAGTTTTTTTTGTGACACATTGTAGTTCATAATAGTGGTACAATTGAGTCAATATAAATCACCTTTATTTTTATTTATTTTTAAATCCTAAATTTACAGAAAATTTTAAAAAATTCATAATTTTCAAAATGTGAATTTCTCTTCTTTTTAAGGCAGATAGTGATACCTCACAAAATACTTATTATTTTACATTTCCCATATGTCTACTTATTTTTTAGAAGCAATTTAAGAAAATTTTCAAAACCCACTGTTTTATCAACTTCAGATCCACCTATAGTATATAAACATCCTATGGGTGGATGTTTATTTCTGAATGGACGTTCTGGAACATCCATTCACAGATGGCAGCTGCACACATAATTTTTTTTCCCAATTAAGTAATTTAAAAAAATGTTAAAAATAGAAAAAAAATATAAAATAGACATATTTGGTATTTCCGCGTCCGTAACGACCGGCTCTATAAATATATAACATGATCCGCCTCGTCTGCTAAACACCATAAAAATAATTAAAAAAAAACTGTGTAAAAAAAAAACATTTTTGTCACCTTACATCACAAAAAGTGCAACTCCAAGTGATCAATAAGGCGTATGTCCCACAAAATGGTACCAATAAAACACCTCATCCTGCAAAAAATAAGCCCCTACATAAGAAAATTTGTTTCAAAACCGTTTTGTTTCAAAAATGCTTTTATTGTGTTAATGTGAAAAAAGTATACATATTAGGTATCGCCGAGTCTGTAACAACCAGCTCTATAAAACTATCACATGACCTAACTCCTCAGGTGAACACCGTGAAAAAAAATTAAAATTAAAACAGTGCAAAGCCATTTTTTGTCACCTTACATCACAAAAATTGCAACACTAAGCGATCAAAAATGCGAAAATTAGACCCTACCTAAGACACTAAGTTAAAAAACAGTTTTAAAAAAATATATAATATGATAAAAAATGGACATATTAGGTATCTCTGCATCCGTAACAACCAGCTCCATAAAAATATCACTTGACCTAACCCCTCAGCTGAACACCGTAAAAAAATTAAAACAGTGCCAAAAAAGCCATTTTTTGTCACCTAACATCACATAAAGTGATCAAAAAGGCGCATGCCCCCCAAAATAGCAGCAATAAAACAGTCACCCCATCCTGCAAAAAATTAGATCCTAACTAAGACAATCGGTTAAAAAATAAAAAAGCTATTAAGCTCTTAAGACTATGGAGACACTAAAACATCATTTTTTGGGTTTCAAAAATGCTATTAATGTGTAAAACTTAAATAAATAAGAAAAAGTATACATATTAGGTATTGCCACGTCCGTAACGATCTGCTCTATAGAATTATCACATGACCTAACCCCTCAGGTGAACTCTGTAAAAATAAATAAATAAAAACTGTGCTAAAACAACCAATTTTTAGGTCACCTTGCCCCATAAAGTGTAGTAATGAATGATCAAAAAATCATATGTACCCAAAAATGGTACCAATAAAAACGTTAACTCTTCCTGCAACAAATGAGCCCCTGAACTAAACAATCGGCAGAAAAAGAAAAAAATATGGCGTTCAGAAAATATTTTTTTTTTCCAAAAATTTGTAAAACTGAAACAAAAAAAAGAAAGTCGACATATTTGATATCATTGTGTCCGTAACAACTTGCTCTATAAAAATAACACATTATCTACCCTGTCAGATGAATGTAGTAAAAAATAAAAACAGTGCCAAAATAGTACCAATAAAACTGGCACCTTATCCCCTAGTTTCCAAAATGGGGTCACTTTTTGGGAGTTTCTACTGTAAGGGTGCATCAGGGGGGCTTCAAATGGGACATGGCATCTAAAAACCAGTTCAGCAAAATCTGCCTTCCAAAAACCATATGGCGCTCCTTTTCTTCTGCGCCATGCCGTGTGCCCTTACATCAGTTTATGACCACATGTGGGGTGTTTCTGTAAACGGCAAAATCAGGGTAATAAATATTGAGTTTTGCTTGGCTGTTAACCCTCGATGTGTTAAAGAAAAAAAAATTAAAATGGAAAATCTGACAAAAAAGTTAAATTTAGAAATGTCATCTCCATTTTCCCTTAATTTTTGTGGAACACATAAAGGGTTAACAAAGTTTGTAAAATCAGTTTTGGATAACTTGAGGGGGTGTAGTTTCTATAATGGGGTCATTTGTGGGGGGGTTCCACTATGTAAGCCCCACAATGTGACTTCAGACCTGAACTGGTCCTTAAAAAGTGGGTTTTGGAAACTTTCTAAAATTCTAAGCCTTTGTCACGGCCACGGTTTTGGCCATGACTCCTTGGGAGCCGCATACAGTTGCCCGCGGTTTGGGTTGTTGTTTCAACCGCAGCTTGAGGCTTGATGTTGTATGCCTCAAGTGCGGTTGCCGCGGACAACAGGTATGTGTGCGGTCCCTTTGGAGTTTGTGTGCGTGTATGTATGCACTGTTGTTAGTCTGTGTGCACTCTGTGTATTGTTGTGGTGTGCACGGACACCTTTCCTGCACTGTGGTTGCCCGTGGCAACGTTTGGTGATGTGTACATGTGGTGGCAGTGTCCCGGCCTTTGGGGCTGACTCCCAGGACACGGTTGCCACCCATGTCGTTGCCTGCGGCAACAACCACAGTGTGTTTGTTGTGTTGGACACTGTCCCTTTAAGTTGGTGTTTTCCCTTTCCTGTGGTGCTGGAAGGGTTAACTCCCTTCCCAGTGTGTGTGATGTCACTGGGTGTGTCTGACCGTTGGGTGTGGCCTCTTAGGCCTATATAGCCTCTCACTTTGGCATGGCTCAGTAGGTTGCTTCAGTCATGCTTTGCTGTTGCAGCCTCCTGTGATTTCCATCTTCTTGTAAGGGCCACCCTTCCGGTCATAAGTTCTAATACCGTGATGTGTTGTTGATGTCTTGTGTCTTTGGTTTTTGTGCAGCTATGGATGTCCTGGTCCCTGTGTGCCTTCATGTGTGTGCTGTTTACCTTTTACCTGTGTGGACAGCCTTTCCTTAGCACGGGTTCCAGTCAGCAAGGCTGAGACAGGTTTGTGTGGAACTGTTTGGTTCACCTGTCTTATCCATAGTCCTGTTTATGTACCCCCTTCTTCATGCTGCTTGGCCAGTGAGACTCCTGCTCCTCCGTGCCTAGGAGGAGTGGGTTGTCTTACCCTGCTCCTTAGCCCAGGGACCGATCGGAGGGTAAGTCAGGGATCCGAGGTTCCTGCGCATGGGTCCTCCTACCATCAAGGTCGGCCCATGCAGGTAGGAGACAGGGTCAGCGTTAGGGACGCAACAGGAGGTGATCTGCTCCCTAATTCTGTGTTCTGGCGAGTAGCGACTGGACATCTCCCTTCACCGCACGGCTCGAGGATTTCCCCCATCTTCAGCCGTGATAGTATGACCGTGAAAGGCTCCTTGCTTGGAGGTTCCCTCGAAAGAGGGGGCAGCATGTACCCGCCATCTACGGATGGGGTGCATGCGCGTTCTCCGGAGGGAGAGCGTTATAGGGGTATCACCGGTTACGGCGCGGTGAGTGGCATTCCCCGCCATTCCTTTCTCACCGTGTCCGTGTTGGTGTCCTCCTTGTTTGTCATTCCCCCTCCCATTGTTTTTTGTGCCTCACCAACCTTTCCCTTTTGTTGTTGGGAGGGGCTTTGAGGGGTGGGAGTATCCGTTCTCCCTCGAAAGAGGGTGAAGCATGTACAGCCGTCTGCGAAAGGGGTACATGCGCTCCTCTTCAGAGGGAGAGCGTTCTGGGGGTTTCGCCTCTGACGGCGCGGTGAGTTGGCGATTTCCCCGCCCATCTCCTTCACCGTTGCCTCATTTGGCGTCCCCTGATTTTATGGCACCGCGTGTGTTTGTTTGGTGTGCGGGTGCACACCTTCCGAAGAGGGTGCAGCATGCAGTTGCCATCCCCTTGTGGCCTGCATGCGCGTTCTCCGGAGGGAGAGTGTTCCGGGGGATCTCCGTTAACGGCACGGTTGGTGGCTTTTCCCCGCCACCTTACTTCCGTGTCGTTGTTGGGGATCCCTCGTCCCTCTCCATGTTCCCATCTCTGGTCGTTTGCTGGCAGCACTCCGTAAGTGGTCCGGCTGCGTGCTGGTTAGGAGTGTCTGCTGGCAGCGACTGGAGTGGGACGTGTGTGGAGAGTCTCCTCGTTCATCTCTCTGTGGTTCTACCACCCCCTGTGTCGCTGGTGCGGGCTGCAGGCCTCGTCGGACTGGCTGAGTTGTGTGTTGGGGGGGGATGCAGCTGACAGCGACTTTTTGGGAACCGTGTCTGAGAGTGGACGTCCCTTCTCCCATCCCCTTGTGTGAGTCCCTCACGTGTTTTTTTTTTTTTGGTGGGGGGGGCTTTGAGGGGTGGGAGTGTCACTGCCACGGTTTTGGCCGTGACTCCTTGGGAGCCGCATACAGTTGCCCGCTGTTTGGGTTGTTGTTGTTTCAACCGCAGCTTGAGGCTTGATGCTGTATGCTCAAGTGCGGTTGCCGCGGACAACAGGTATGTGTGCGGTCCCTTTGGAGTTTGTGTGGCGTGTATGTATGCACTGTTGTTAGTCTGTGTGCACTCTGTGTATTGTTGTGGTGTGCACGGACACCTTTCCTGCCCTGTGGTTGCCCGTGGCAACCGTCTTGGTGATCGTGTACATGTGGTGGCAGTGTCCGGCCTCTTTGGGGCTGACTCCAGGAACGGTTGCCACCCATGTTGTTGCCTGCACACAACAAACACACTGTGGTTGTTGTGTTGGACACTTTCCCTTTAAGTTGGTGTTTTCCCTTTCCTGTGGTGCTGGAAGGGTTAACTCCCTTCCCAGTGTGTGTGATGTCACTGGGTGTGTCTGACCGTTGGGTGTGGCCTCTTAGGCCTATAAAGCCTCTCACTTTGGCATGGCTCAGTAGGTTGCTTCAGTCATGCTTTGCTGTTGCAGCCTCCTGTGATTTCCATCTTCTTGTAAGGGCCACCCTTCCGGTCATAAGTTCTAATACCGTGATGTGTTGTTGATGTCTTGTGTCTTTGGTTTTTGTGCAGCTATGGATGTCCTGGTCTCTGTGTGCCTTCATGTGTGTGCTGTTTACCTTTTGTCTGTGTGGACAGCCTTTCCTTAGCACGGGTTCCAGTCAGCAAGGCTGAGACAGGTTTGTGTGGAACTGTTTGGTTCACCTGTCTTATCCATAGTCCTGTTTATGTACCCCCTTCTTCATGCTGCTTGGCCAGTGAGACTCCTGCTCCTCCGTGCCTAGGAGGAGTGGGTTGTCTTACCCTGCTCCTTAGCCCAGGGACCGATCGGAGGGTAAGTCAGGGATCCGAGGTTCCTGCGCATGGGTCCTCCTACCATCAAGGTCGGCCCATGCAGGTAGGAGACAGGGTCAGCGTTAGGGACGCAACAGGAGGTGACCTGCTCCCTAATTCTGTGTTCCTGGCGAGTAGCGACTGGACATCTTCCGTCACCGCACGGCTGAGGATTTCCCCCATCCTCAGCCGTGACAGCCTTCTAACGTCCTAAAAAAAAAAAATGACATTTCTAAAAAGCTGCCAACATAAAGTAGACATATGGGGAATGTTAAGTAATAAATATTTTATAAGGTATCACTTTCCGTTTTAAAAGCAAAGAAATGTAAATTTTGAACATTGCGTTTTTGTTTTTTTTGTAAATTTTGGATTATTTTTTAAATAAAGGTTAAATATATCAACTCAAATTTACCACTGTCATAAAGTACAATGTGTCACATGAAAACAATCTCAGAATGTTATTATCACATAAAGTGACAGATTTGCAAAATTAGGCTCTGTCAGGAAGGGGGAAATTGGCCAGTTGTGAATGGTTAAGCACCAGTTCAGTTATGAAGTCAATTGATAATCAATGGCCGACTCTTAGTTAATAATATGTCACATATTACTTTCTAAGTTCTAAAAAATATACCTAAAATACCACAGAACAATATAAGAACACTAAATAAATGAACATAAAATAAAATGTGTATAAATAAGCATAAAATAAAATACAGCTCTCTAAAGGCAATTGGTGCGGAGCTCACGCACCACTGCTAATTAAATACGTTCCACACAGTGTTAGGAGAAATTCATATAATGTCTTATTCAATGCAGACTTTCCCGTAGTGCTGTTTTTAGTTAATTTGCCATAAGATCGATATGGCCATATGTGTATCCAAATGTGGCAGTTGTAAAGTTTTCAGTTTGCCACTTATTGAGACAGTTCCTTAGGACACGCGATTGTAATCAAGTAAATTTGCAGTCACTGTTTGACATGTCTGGCAGACAGTGCAGTTGCTGTATGTACTGATCGAACTAACTGCGATGTCAATTGCTTACCAGACTTGCTACTGCTTTCAATAGTGGCTCATACATACATGACTTTGCTCCGATTTAGCTCGTCCTGTAGAGCGCTTGTTACCTCGCTGATATGTGCGCTAGTGCCGACACTTGTCTCTGGCGCATGCGGGTTGATGTCCTCACAACGCTGTCCTTATTCTTTGGCTAGGGGATTATATTCTGGCATAGAAATTTATACTCCATGCACGCTGCTGTGTTCAGAATTCCCAAATGCGTTTAGAAACCGCACTGGTTTCTTCTTCAGTGGGCAAAAGTATAAGTTATGAAGTAACTTTGTGGGACTTACATAACAGAAACTACCCATAAATGGCCCCAATTTAGAAACTACACCCCTCAGGTTATTAAGAACTGATTTTACAAACTTTGTTAACCCTTTAGGTCTTCAACAAGAATTAACCCCTTAAGGACCCATGACGTACATGTACTTCATGGAAAATCGTGGCGGTGCAGGAAGCTGCGCCCGCCCAGATCAGCACGGGCCGGGGTCCGGCTGTTACAGATAGCCGGACCCCTGCTGCATGTGCCGGCATTGGTGAAATTACCGATGCTGGCGCATAACCTCATGTACCGCGGTCAGCAGCGATGTCGGGCGGGGATTCGGCGCTACCATCGGGTCCCCCGTGCGGCCTGTTGACGGGGACCCGATGGCATGGGAAGGCTAGCCCCGATGCTTCCGATGACGAGCCTGTGAGATACAGCCCCCTGGATTCTCACAGGCAAGGAAGCTGTTGAGTATTACACACTGTATAACTCTAACAGCCAATGCAATACCAATACAGAAGTATTGGAATGCATTGTAAAGGGGATCAGACCCCCAAAAAGTTGAAAGTCCCAAAGTGGGACAAAAAATAAAGTGGAAAAAAAAGTTGAAAAAATTGTTTCCCCACCCAAAATGTAAAGTTTTAAGTAAAAAAATTTTGTCAAAAAGAAAAGGAAGACATATTAGGTATCACCGCGTCCGTATCGACCGACTCTATGTCTCAGAATATGGAGACACTAAAACATTGTTTTGTCATTTTAAAAATGCTGTTATTGTGTAAAACTTAAGTAAATAAAAGAAGTATACATATTCGGTATCACCGCGTACGAAGAACCTGCTCTATAAAAATATCGCATGAACTAACCCCTCAGGTGAACACCGTAAAAAAAAAAGTGTAAAAAAAAGGTGTAAAAAAAGCTATTTTTTTGTCATCTTACATCACAAAAATGTGTAATAGCAAGCGATTCAAAAAGTCATAAGCATCCCAAACAGTGCCAATCAAACAGTCATCTCATCCCGCAAAAATCATACCCTACGTAAGATAATCACCCAAAAACTGAAAAAACTATGGCTCACAGACTATGCAGACACTAAAAACATGATTTTTTTTTTGTTTAAAAAAATGAAATAATTGTGTAAAACATACATAAACAAATTAAAAGTAGATATATTAGGTATCACCGCATCCGTAATAACCTGCTCTATAAAATATCACATGACTTAACCCCTCAGGTGAATTACCGTAAAAAAATAAAAACGGCGTCACCTTACATCACAAAAAGTTGTAATAGCAAGCGAAAAGTCAAAAAGTCATACGCACCACAAAATAGTGGCAATCAAACCGCCATCTCATCCCGCCAAAATGGTACTCTACTAAGATAATCGCCCAAAAACTGAAAAAAAAAACTATGGCTCTAGACAATGGAGACACTAAAACATGATTTTTAATTGTTTCATAGTTGTTTCATAGACATATTAGTGTATCGGCGGCATCCGTAATAACCTGCTCTATAAAAATATCACATGAACTAACCCCTCAGGTGATACCGTAAAAAAAAAGGTGTAAAAAAGCCTTTTTTGTCACCTTACATCACAAAAAGTGTAATAGCAAGCGATCAAAAATTCATATGCACCCTATAATGTACAATTCAAACCGTAATCTCATCATCTACGCTTTCAGAATGTGGAGACACAAATTTGTTTTTGGGTATTGTCGCGTCCGTGACAACCTGCTCTATAAAATACCACATGAAAAGGGTGCCAAAACAGCTATTTCTTGTTACCTTGCCTCACAAAAAGTGTAATATAGAGCAACCAAAAATTATATTAACCTAAAATAGTACCAACAAAACTGCCACCTTATCCCGTAGTTTCCAAAATGGGGTCACGTTTTTGGGTTTTCTACTCTAGGGGTGTATCAGAGGGGCTATCAATGGGACATGGTGTCAAAAGACCAGTCCAGCAAAATCTGCCTTCCAAAAACCGTATGGCATTCCTTTCCTTCTGCGCCCTGCCGTGTGCCCGTACAGCAGTTTACGACCACATATGGGGTGTTTCTGTAAACTACAGAATCAGGGCCATAAATATTGAGTTTTGTTTGGCTGTTAAACCCTTGCTTTGTAACTGGAAAAAATTGATTCAAATAGTAAATCTGCCGAAAAAGTGAAATTCTGAAATTTCCTCTTTATTTTCCATTAATTCTTGGGTGTAGTTTGTAAAATAGGTTCATTTTTGGGTGGTTTCTATTATGTAAGCCTCACAAGTGACTTCAGAACTGAACTGGTCTTGAAAAAGTGGGTTTTATCAAGATTTGCTTCTAAACTTCTAAGGCCTTCTAACATCCCAAAAAATAAAATAGAGTTCACAAAATCATCCAACATAAAGTAGACATATGGGGAATGTAAAGTAATAATTATTTTTGAAGATATTACTATCTATTATAAAAGTAGAGAAATTGAAATTTGGAAATTTGCTAATTTTTTCAACATTTTTTGTAAATTTGAATTTTTTATAAATAAAAATAATATTTTTTTTACTCCAATTTTACCAGTGCATGAAGTACAATAAGTGACGAGAAAACAATCTCAGAATGGCCTGGATAAGTAAAAGCGTTTTAAAGTTTTACCACATAAAGTGACACGTCAGATTTACAAAAAATGTCCTTAAGGGGTTAAAGGAAGATTGGAGATGAATTTTTAAATTTCACTTTTTTGGCAGATTTTCCATTTTAGGCTAGGGCTACACGACAACAATACGTTGCGTGACACATAGGGCACAACTACACTGCGACACTGATGTCGCGCAACAATTTTTATATTGATAGTCTATTGTGTCACACTGCGACATGCTGCAAACTGCGACAGTCCGCAGAAAAATCCATCTTGCTTGGATAGTGTCACAGTCGCAGCATGTTGCAGTGCGACACCATAGACTATCATTATAAAATTGTCGCGCGACACATAATCCATTTTTTTTTCTGTAACAGATCAAGGGTTAAGAGCCAAACAAAATTCAATATCTATTACCCTGATCTGCAATTTACAGAAACGCCCCGCATGTGGTGGTAAATTGATGTAAAGTCACACGGTAGGGCGCAGAAGGAAAGAAAGTATGGATTTTGAAGGGCAGATTTTGTTGGACTGGTTTTTTAGACACATGTCAGATTTCATCAGCCCCTGATGCACCCACAGTAGAGACAATCAAAAAGTGACCCCATTTGGAAACTACGGGATGAGGTGACAGTTTTATTGATACTATTTTGGGGTACATATGATTTTTGGTTGCTTTATATTACGCTTTTTTGTGAGGCAAGGTACCACAAATGGCTGTTCTGCCACAGTTTTTATTTTTACAATGTTCACCTCACAGGTTAAATCATGAGATATTTTTATAGAGCAGGTTGTTACGGACATGACAATATTAAATATGGAAAATACAAATGTGATCGCACACTACATCCAGCACTCTGCCCTGCCTCCATGCTGCATGAGACATTGGTGTACATTTTGGCCAAAGCGGTAATAAGCCACTCACCGCGTCAAGTCGTCTCATTTGAGTGCTACCTATATGCTAGTTCCTACCTGTTCATGGGCCATGACAGCCACACAAAGTCCAGGGAATGCAGGTCAGCATGCAAGCCAAGCACACATCTGCTTTTAACCCCGTCCGGTGCCATTACAGCCTTTCATCGGATCCAGGGATGCAAGTACCAACTGCATGCTGAGTCCCACCATATACTTCTCCTGGAGCCAAATGGCTACTGGTAGGTTCTATATAAGCAGACTCAGTTTTATACTGACTTTAAAACCAGCCTCCAGGACAGATTGACTGGTCAGGTGTGCATGACTCAAAGGAGATCGCCACGCTCCAATATATGCTACAAAGAAAAAATGTGGGGGATTGGGTCAGCACAACCCGTATGAAGGTGCTATCACTATGGCGAAATACATATACAAACGGAAAATACAAATGTGATCGCACACTACATCCAGCACTCTGCCCTGCCTCCATTGCTGGATGAGACATTGGTGTACATTTTGGCCAAAGCGTAATAAGCCACTCACCGCGTCAAGGTCGTCTCATTTGAGTGGTCCCTAACGCTAGTTCCTACCTGTTCATGGGCCATGACAGCCACACAAAGTCCAGGGAAATGCAGGTCAGCATGCAAGCCAAGCACACTCTGCTTTTAACCCCGTCCGGGTGCCATTACAGCTTTCATCGGATCCAGGGATGCAAGTACCACATGCATGCTGAGCCCACCATATACTTCTCCTGGAGCCAAATGGCTACTGGTAGGTTCTATATAAGCAGACTCAGTTTTATACTGACTTTAAAACCAGCCTCCAGGACAGATTGACTGGTCAGGTGTTGCATGACTCAAAGGAGATCGCCACGCCTCCAATATATACTACCAAAGAAAAAATGTGGGGGATTGGGTCAGCACAACCCGTATGTAGGTGCATATCACTATGCGAAATACATATACAAACGGAAAATACTATGTGATCGCACACTACATCCAGCACTCTGCCCTGCCTCCATGCTGGATGAGACATTGGTGTACATTATGGCCAAAGCGTAATAAGCCACTCACCGCGTCAAGGTCATCTCATTTGAGTGATCCCTAACGCTAGTTCCGACCACTCAAATGAGACGACCTTGACGCGGTGAGTGGCTTATTACGCTTTGGCCAAAAATGTACACCAATGTCTCATCCAGCATGGAGGCAGGGCAGAGTGCTGGATGTAGTGTGCCGATCACATTTGTATTTTCCGTTTGTATATGTATTTCGCCATAGTGATATGCACCTACATACTACGGGTTGTGCTGACCCAATCCCCCACATTTTTTCTTTCGTACAATATTAAATATGTCTAACTTTGTTTGTTTGTTTTGTTTTCAGTATTACAAATAAAGCATTTGAAATTTGAAAAATTATGTTTCTTGGTCTACAATTTTCTGAAAGACATATTTTTTTCTATTTTCTGCCGATCATCTTGTGTAGGGGCTTGTATTTTCAGGAAGAGTTGACATTTTTATTGTTATCAATTTGGGTAATAAGAGTTTTTTTTGTTTTTTTTACAGGAAGTCACCTTCTGGGGTAGATCATGTGATATTTTATTAGAGCAGGTCGTTACGGACGCAGCAATACCTAATATGTCTATTTTTGTTTATTTGTTTCGGTTTACATAATAAAAGAATTGCGTCTCCATTTTCTGAAAGACATATCTTTTTTATTTTATTTTTTTTATTGTCTTATGTAGGGGCTAATTTTTTTGCGGGAAGAGAAATGTTTATTGGTACTATTTTGGGTACATATGTCTTTTTGATCACTTGGTATTACACTTTTTTCTGATGTAATGGGACAAAAAATGACTTTTATAGCACAGTTTTTTTATTTTAAATCTTTTTATGGCATTTACCCTTTGGGGGTAGAGTTGTGAATTTTTTTATAGAGAACATCATTACGGATGCAGCGATACCTAATATGTCTATTTTTTTTATTTATTTATTTTGGTTTTACACAATAAAAGCATTTAGAAAAAAAAATAATTTGTGTCTCCATTTCTGAAAGCCATGTTTTTATTTTTAGGGCTCATTTTTGCAGAACTAGGTGACGGTTTGAATTGGTACTAATTTTGGGTACATATGACTTTTTTGATCACTTTTAATACCATTTTTTGGGAAGTTAGGTGGGCAAAATTTCAATTCTATCATAGTGAAAGTAACTTGATTGTTTTATAGATCAGGTCGTAACGGACGCGGCGATTTCAAACTTGTTTTTAATTTTTAATCAATTATAAATGTGCCGATATAGGAAGAAATTACTGTATTTTTCACCCTATAAGACGCACTGGCCCATAAGATGCACCTAGGTTTTAGAGATGGACAATAATAAAAATAATAAAAAATTTTATTAGACCTCAGATCAGCAATCAGACTCCCAATATTAATCAGACCTCAGCTCCTGGCCCCAATCAGACCCCCAATGTTAATAAGACCCAATCAGACCTCATATCATTCCCCTGCTATATCTCATAACCCCAGCCATATTTCTTTGCCCCAGCCATGTTTGATCAGCCCCCAGCCATGTTTGATCAGCCCCCAGCCATGTCTGATCAGCCCCCAGCCATGTTTAAGCAGCCCCCAGCCCCAGATCACAAAATAAATAAACCACTTACCTCTCCTGCTCCCGGACGCAGCTGCTCCTCACTGCCAGCACATTTATAATTGATTAAAAATTTAAAAAAATAGCAAAAAAACAAGTTTGAAATCGCTGTGTCCGTTACGACCTGAATTCTATAAACAATCAGTTACTTTCCCCCCGCAGGTCTTCCTTCTCCATCGGCTGTGCTGTGAACCAGCGAGCACAGTGTGAGGTCACAGAGCGCCCTCACGCTGTGCGCAGCCACTGCACAGCCGACAACGAGGACCAGGAAGCAGTGAGTACAAGCAGCCTTCACCGGCTTCCTGGTCCTCCGGGACTAATGAGCACTGCTCCACTTTGGGGGAAAAGAAAGCATCTCATGGGGGCGAAAATACAGTAGATATTTTTTTTACTCTTTTTTTTTTTTACACTTTTTTGGAACCAAACCCACTTGGTTCTTGAAGATCCAGTGGGTCTGATGGCTTTCCAATACACTGCAGTTCACTGTATAGTGTACTGCAGTGTATTTGCATGTACAGTCGTGGCCAAAGTTTTGAGAATGACATAAATATTAGTTTTCACAAAGTTTGCTGCTAAACAGCTTTTAGATCTTTGTTTCAGTTGTTTCTGTGATGTAGTGAAATATAATTACACGCACTTCATACGTTTCAAAGGCTTTTAATCAACAATTACATGACATTTATGCAAAGAGTCAGTATTTGCAGTGTTGGCCCTTCATTTTCAGACCTCTGCAATTCGACTGGGCATGCTCTCAATCAACTTCTGGGCCAATTCCTGACTGATAGCAACCCATTCTTTCAAAATCACTTCTTGGAGTTGTCAGAATTAGTGGGTTTTTGTTTGTCCACCCGCCTCTGAGGATGACCACAAGTTCTCAATGGGATTAAGATCTGGGGAGTTTCCAGGCCATGGACCCAAAATGTCAACGTTTTGGTCCCCAAGCTACTTAGTTATCACTTTTGCCTTATGGCACGGTGCTCCATCGTGCTGGAAAATGCATTGTTTCTTCACCAAACTGTTGTTGGATTGTTTGGAAGAAGTTGCTGTTGGAGGGTGTTTTTGGTACCATTCTTTATTCATGGCTTGGTTTTTTGGGCAAAATTGTGAGTGAGCCCACTCCCTTGGATGAGAAGCAACACCACCATGAATTGTCTCAGGATGCTTTACTGTTGGCATGACACAGGAATAATGGTAGCGCTCACCTTTTCTTCTCGCGGACAAGCCTTTTTTAAGATGCCCCAAACAATCGGAAAGAGGCTTCATCGGAGAATATGACTTTGCCCAGTCCTCAGCAGTCCATTCAACCATACTTTCTGCAGAAGATCAATCTGTCCCTGATGTTTCTTTGGAGAGAAGTGGCTTCTTTGCTGCCCTTCTTAACACCAGGCCATCTTCCAAAAGTCTTCGCCTCACTGTGCGTGCAGATGCGCTCACACCTGCCTGCTTGCCATTCTGAGCAAGCTCTGCACTGGTGGCACTCCCGATCCCGCAGCTGATCCTCTTTAGGAGACGATCCTGGCGCTTGCTGGACTTTCTTGGATGCCCTGAAGCCTTCTTAACAAGAATGAACCTCTTTCCTTGAAGTTTCTTGATGATCCTATAAATTGTTGATTGAGGATGCAATCTTAGTAGCCACAATATCCTTGCCTGTGAAGCCATTTTTATGCAACGCAATGATGGCTGCACGCGTTTCTTTGCAGGTCACCATGGTTAACAATGGAAGAACAATGATTTCAAGCATCACCCTCCTTTTAACATGTCAAGTCTGGCCATTTTAACCAATCAGCCTGACATAATGATCTCCAGCCTTGTGCTCGTCAACATTCTCACCTGAGTTAACAAGACGATTACTGAAATGATCTCAGCAGGTCCTTTAATGACAGCAAAGAATGCAGTGGAAAAGTTTTTTTGGGATTAAGTTAATTTTCATGGCAAAGAAGGACTATGCAATTCATCTGATCACTCTTCATAACATTCTGGAGTATATGCAAATTGCTATTATAAAAACTTAAGCAGCAACTTTTCCAATTTCCAATATTTATGTAATTCTCAAAACTTTGGCCACGACTGTACACTTAGGCCTCTTGCACACGACCGTGGTTTGGTTTCCGCATTAACTTCAATGGGGCCGCAAAAGATGCTAACAGAATTCCATGTGCTGTACCCATTGTTTCTCCGTACCGAGGCCCCGCTAAAATTATAGATCATGTCATGGCATTTCTATAATGGGCCGTCTGTTCCATTCCGCAAAATTGCAGAAGACACACGGGCAGAACCGCAATTTGCGGACAGCAAAACACGACATGTTCGTGTGCAAGAGGCCTTAGCGTGATCAGGCTCAGATATACAATGGCAAGCCGGATGCCTGTGAAGGCGTCCAGATGCCTCTGAAGGCGGCTGGATTCATGGTAACCATCAGGACGCTATCACAGCAGAACGGGTGTGGACCCACTGCACCACTGACTGGGTATATCCGGAGGGGCGTAACTAAGCAGCTACCTGGTATTCACTAGAGCCCCCGATGGTGGGGATAGGCTTGGGCCGTAGGCTAGTTGCCAGGTGCCTCTCCAGAGTAGTCCCCAAGTCAGTGGCAGCTGACCAGGGGGTCAGAGTGCTCGGTGCAAGCACCAAGGGGACGTACGAGGCCTGGAGGTACGGGTCAGGACAGGCGGCAATCAAGCGAAATCAGCAAACAAGATCCGAGGTCAGGGGTAGGCGGCAAACAGGCAAAGTCCATAAACGAAGTCTGAGGTCAGAGGCAGGCGGCAGAAAGCAAAGTCCAGGAGTACAATAGCAGGATTCGGTACACAGGAAGCCAGACAAGATAAACACCTTTGCACAGGGACTAGACAGGCTAGACACTGAGGTTGCTCAGGCAACTTCCGGTAGTATGAAGTGCCTTTAAATACCTGCTGCAATCCAGCCATAGGCTGCTGAGACAGAGGGCGTGTGTGTGTTGCCTCTTAGGTGAAGAGAGACACACCCATGCAAGCTTCAACACTAATGCAAGTCTCCAGCAGGAAGGAAACTCTGGCATGGAACATATGTCAAAGGAAAGGTACGTGTAAGGTTTGGTCTATAGTGTTCTTGACCTTCTTAATTACCAGTTACACAGAAAAGCGCCTAATCCCCACAAACATGAATGATAAAAATCAATAAAACTTCTGTATAGTATTTTTAAAAAACATTATTAGCGTCATGGATGGCAAATTTGTATTATAAAACCACACTATGGAAGTTGCTACTCACTTCACTGAGGGGCTGTCAAACAGGTATATATTCGCCTGAGACAGCACCCCCCCCCCCCCCCCCCCGGCCAAGGTCGCTTAAGGAAATCACACGAGATCTTGGATAAATATGCACTATGGAAAAGGTTCTTACTCACTTCACTGACTGAAACATATGTAGCAGAGTTAAGTTAGTTGCTGCCCGTGTTTGTCAGCTGGGCAGCAGGAGGGAAAAGAGGGAGCCCGGCGCCCGTGCCTGCTGATGATAGGGGCAGCGGCGCCGGCACAGGCCGCTGGGCTAACAGCGGCCCAATGGGGGAGGGAGCTTTCCCTGTTACCCCTTGCATACAGTGGTCCCTATAAACTGCAGCATGGAAGGGTTTAAACGCCGCACCGATGCCAACACAATGTCGGCCGTTTCAAGCAGAGTGTCAGCTGACACTCTGCACACCATTTGGCCATCCTGAAAAAAAGGGAGAGGTGGGGGGTGGGCTGTATGCCGCTTGCCGCTGGCCATCCTGAAAGGGAAGGGGCACATTGAGGGCTGCAAAAGGGGGCTATCATATATGATATATATACACACACACACCACACCATTTTACAAGGTTCTTATTCCCACAGCCATGAACTGTGGGGATCAGAACCTTCCACCAGCATTATTATGGTCTGATTGGCTAGTCACCAGCGATCACCGCCCTCATAGGTCCAGGGCCGGTAAGCTGAGGATCCCTGGCTGTGTTAACAGCCAGAAGTCTCAGCACTGTCCACCATGTCTGCAGACATGGTGACAGTTTAGTGCCATGACATGTATACTCCTCATGGAGCACTAAGTAGCAGTGCTCCATGACGAGTATATTTGTTCATATAGTACTAAGGGGTTTAAAAGGGGTGTTCTGGGATTTAAATATTGATGACCTATCCTCAGATTGTCCGGGGTCCAACACCCGGCACTCCCATAGATCAGCTGTTTGAATAAACAGGCTGCGCTCGTGAGAGCACTGCCTTCCTTTCATTGTTTACCTTGCTCTCAGTCAACATCACATGGCGGTGAGCAGGTGTAATTACAAAAAGCCGTCTCATTCACTTCTATGGGATGGCTCGTTCCTATCAAGGGTATAGGACGAGCCGCCCCATAGAAGTTAATGAGACGGCTTTTTGTAATTACACCTGCTCGCCGCCATGATGTTGCAAGCGAGCAGGAAAACAATGAAGGTAAGGCAGCACTAGCATGGCGCTCGGCCATCTCTTCAAACAGCTGATCAGGGGGGTGCCAGGTGTCGGACCCCGCAGGTCTGATATTAATGACCTATCCGAGAATAGGTCAATCAATATTACAATCCCGGGAAAACCCATTTAATGGAACAGTCCAGGCAAAGCATTTAGTTATGCTAAGAGAACTGAAGATTTTGTATCTCTTAGAACTATCATGACCTGTAAATGAACTGAAGATTTGTTTGGAATTGTTGTGGAAGTCCATCCGCATGTTTCTAAGGTTCTCTTGGGATTCTGATTTATTGTGGATCTTGAAGTTGGCCACTTCATGATCTGGAAATGATAACAGATGATCAGGATGTACACAGTTATCCTAATACTGTGCATGTCCTGGCTACATTCCACAAAGAGTTAAGTTATTTGCTTAATTATATAAAAGCAGTAACCCTTCAGGGAATAAGCCAAAAGCACACCTACAAAGGAACGCCTTGTGTAATCAATCTAAGGGTCCATTCACACGTCCGTATGTGTTTTGAGGATCCGCAAAACACGGACACTGGCAATGTGTGTTCCGCATTTTGCGGACCACACATTGGCGGCACTCTCATAGAAAATGCCTTTTCTTGTCCGCAATTGTGGACAAAAATAGAACATGTTCTATTTTTTTGCAGAACGGAAGTGCGGATCCGCAAATGCGGATAGCACATTCCGGCCCCATTGAAAATGAATGGGTCCGCACCTTTTCCGCAAAAATGCGGAATGGATGTGGACTAGGGCTGCACGATATGGGAATTTTGTGTGATTGCGATCAGGGCCCTAAAAATTGTGATAATGATATGCTCTATTTGCTTGGATTTTCCCATATGAGCCACTGACGCGGCTGGGTATGACATAGTTAAGGGGGATCTGTGGATGATGCACTGTTATGGGGGATCTGTGGATGATGCACTGTTGTGGGGGATCGGTGGATGGTGCTGTTATGTGGGGGATCTGTGAATGGCGCTGTTATGTGGGGGATCTGTGGATGGCGCTGTTATGTGGGGGATCTGTGGATGGCGCTGTTATGTGGGGGATCTGTGGATGGCGCTGTTATGTGGGGGATCTGTGGATGACGCTGTTATGTGGGGATCTGTGGATGACGCTGTTATGTGGGGGATCTGTGGATGACGCTGTTATGTGGGGGATCTGTGGATGACTTTGTATGTGGGGGATCTGTGGATGACGCTGTTATGTGGGGGATCTGTGGATGACGCTGTTATGTGGGGATCTGTGGATGACGCTGTTATGTGGGGGATCTGTGGATGACGCTGTTATGTGGGGGATCTGTGGATGACGCTGTTATGTGGGGGATCTGTGGATGACGCTGTTATGTGGGGGATCTGGGGATGACGCTGTTATGTGGGGATCTGTGGATGACGTTGTGTATGTGGGGGGATCTGTGGATGACGCTGTTATGTGGGGGATCTGTGGATGACGCTGTTATGTGGGATCTGTGGATGACGCTGTTATGTGGGGATCTGTGGATGACGCTGTTATGTGGGGGATCTGTGGATGACGCTGTTATGTGGGGATCTGTGGATGCGCTGTTATGTGGGGGATCTGTGGATGACGCTGTTATGTGGGGGGATCTGTGGATGACGCTGTTATGTGGGGATCTGTGGATGACGTTGTTATGTGGGGGATCTGTGGATGACGCTGTTATGTGGGGGATCTGTGGATGACGCTGTTATGTGGTGGATCTGTGGAGACGCTGTTATGTGGGGATCTGTGGATGACGCTGTTATGTGGGGGATCTGTGGATGACGCTGTTATGTGGGGGATCTGTGGATGACGCTGTTATGGGGGATCTGTGGAGGACCCTAGTTAGGGGGATCTGTGGAGGACATCTTATGGGGGACCTGTGGATGACGCTGTTATGGGGTGGATCTGTGGATGGCACTGTTATAGGGATGTGTGGCTATGACACATAGGGCCATGAGGGGGGCCAGCATAAGACACACATATAGCATCTTATGCTGGTCCCCCTCATGGTCCTATGTGTCCCCTCATGTGTCCTAAACTGTGCACTAACTCTCCTTTGATAAAATGGCCAGCCTCTGTACTCACTTTCACTATGAATGCATGGTAGCGAGCGGGCCGGCGGCGTCGTGACTGACGTCACTATCACGCTCCTCCCACTTAATTCAGGAAGCAGGAGGCGTGACTAAGTGACGTCAGTCACGCGCCGGCCGGCTCGCTCGCTGCAGTGCATTGATCGTGAAAGTGAGTACAGAGGCTGGCCATTTTATCAATAGGAGAGAGGCCATTTTATCAATAGGGGCCCCTTCATATATAATCGCGGCATTTTCGGGTCGGCCAAATCGCCATATCGCATTTGGCGATTATCGCGATTCGATTATTTTTTCGATATATCGTGCAGCCCTAATGTGGACCAATTTATGCAGCGATGTGAATTGGACCCTAATTGGGCTTTCCCAATCGAGCTTCTGCTGCTTTAGTTGAAATGGGCTTCCCAGCTAATGTTATGTTGCTATCAGATGATGCACACTCTTTTGGTGATGTAAATACCTTCATTCTGATGTAGTCAGGACTCCAGTTGAAGTGTTAATGTAATTTTCTATTATTTTCTATCCTTTGTATATACTAAATTTGAAAAAGGAGGACATTAAATACTTCAGTAACAAATTTGATGAAGACGATCTGTGCGAAACGCGTTCCTTCGAGGACACCATGGAGTTCTTTTAATCATGTGATTAAAAGTTATGCTTTTTTCTAAATTCAAAGGCACTGGCTCCATTGAAAATTGTTGCTGAAGTTTCTCACGACCCCAGATCCGGGGGATTCATCTGTTCTGCCTTTTCCTTCACATTACAGGAATGTCTGGATTACGTAAATTCAGGGTGAGCTGTGCAAAAGTTTTTAGTTTTTTTCTTGTTATTTTTTATATACATTACCATTACTATTTTTATATACTATTACTATTACTATTTTTACTATACTATATACTATTGTTGTTATATTTAATACAATCATATTATTAAAGGGAGTCTTTCACCTAATCGCTTAGACCGCTCTTTGAACCTCTTACAATTACAATGGTACCTTTGTTTCTGTGTCCCTCGTACAGATACTGAAAAAAACACAGTTTAAACGTATGCAAATGAGCTTCTGAAGGTGCCCAGTGGCGGCGTTACTGGGCGATGTGCCCAGAAAAACACACCTCTTTCACAGCCCTCTGGCCCGCCCTTCTGTCCTATAATTACCTCCCTCCTCTGCCTCCAGCCGGCGGATGTCACGAGCGTCAAGAGAAGAAGTCAGGCTGGGAACTGGCCCGCACCTGCGCACTGCTCTGCCCATTATAGCATTAAGGCATCGAGGTTCCCTCTATCTAAATGTTTGTGTAAAGGCGCATCACACTTTGGTAGTGTATGCTTGGCAAACGTGCAGGAAAGTTGCTGGCATACATCAAACATAACCATTGATTTTCATTCACCCAACAGAAGCCAAGAGAGTCCCCAATGACCTCCATCTGGCTGGTATACTTTTTAGTGTCCAGTAAATAAAGCACACTGAGCATATACTTTTTTTTCTTTTTTTAACCTACAATAGTTAATAAGTTTGGAAAGAGACACAGGTGGGGCACCAGCATAGGATAAAAAAATTAAAATTAGGATAGTTGCCAATTGCCCCATGTTACAGGAAACTGCTTCCTTCCCAACTCCAAATATGGCAATCAGAATAAATCCCTGGATCGGCATCCCATCTTTAGAAATCTAATACTTCTCACCTGCAATAATTTTCTTTCAGAAAGGCATCGAGGCCCCTCTTGATAATCTTATGATCTTACAGTAAAGAATCCTCGTTTATGCTAATGATAAAACTTTCTTTTATAGAGGACGACCCTTGTCATCATTACAAGCCTAGGTATAAGGTATTCCTGTTAAAGGAATAAGGGACTTATGTCACCCACAAGCTCCCATGGGAAACAAAATTAGAAAGATCTCTGTAAACTTTTTTCATGAGAACCTATGGGTGACATATGGGTGACATATGCCACTGTATTCCTATAACAGAGGCATTTGTCAAAGGAAAGGCATCTATCAAGGGTGTACGTTGGGAAGCCCTCCGGAAGTATACTTCTGATACAGTGTCAATGCACCCTAACACATTCTGGTTAGTTTAACTTTCTCACTGGATATATATCTCTGCAGCTGACATCAGCAAGTCATTCAAGGCTATTTTTATTTTAAACATGAACTAGCAGCTTGAATTTTTTTAATGAAGAACACCATTAACTCATGCAATACCTGTGGAGGTTCCTCTGGAGTCATCTTAGAAAAATCTTCATCCTCATCATCCTCATCTTTGTCAACCTTTACATCTTCAAATGGTCGTTTTTTTGTTTTTTTCTCACCATCTTTAAAGCCAAAAGTTAAAGAGCAATATTACAAAGTACGGCATTGGGGCATACTATTGCTGATCAACAATATGAATGAGAACGTAACTGTCCATATCTTGCAAAAATTATTCACTGAAAATGACCAAATACCAAACATAAATATGCTTGTAGATATTGTTTTTCTCCATTTATTTTCCCTAAAAGCCTCAATTCTTCTTTAAAACACTTAGAAACCACTTGGGTGCCTGCACACAATGTGGGTTACGCAATTTTCCCCCTGCACTGATTTTTGTGCTGGTAAACCATAGCATAAGTCTACTTTCACACTGGCGTTTTGGCTTTCCGTTTGTGAGATCCGTTCAGGGCTCTAACAAGCGGTCCAAAACGGATGTTTGCATTCTAATGCATTCTGAATGGGAAAGGATCTGCTCAGAATGCATCAGTTTGCATCAGTTCAGTCTCCATTCCGCTTTGGAGACGGACACCAACCGCTGCTTGCAGCGTTTTGGTGTCCATCCGATGAAACTGAGCCAAACGGATCCATCCTGACACACAATGTAAGTCAATAGGGACGGATACGTTTTCTTTCTTTCTTTCAAATCTTTATTTATATATCAAGGCAAAAATATACAGGGTCAACGTTTAAAATGGTATACATTGTAGTGCAAACGTTTACAACAATTGCAATGACTTTGTCCTACCCTATATATTATACCTCTTATCATAACGTGAAAGGCAATAGTGCCCATAGAGAGAAGACATACAAACAAACAAACAAACAAACAAACATACATAACCTGGATCACAGGAAGGTGTGCACATTGGTACTACTGCAACTGGCAAGGTGCGGTTAAGTACTAAATATTGCTGAGACAAATAAAGCAAGACGTATAAAACTATGGCCGATGTATTATTGAAAAGAGCTATCAGCTGCTGTATTTACAGATCGTATCCATAAATGAGGCCTAAGTCTAGGTGAGAGTGCTAAAAGGCAAGGAGATGCTAGGTGATTAGTGGAAAATTAAGGTTTGGGAGCTAACCCACTGGATACACACCACGTGAACCAAGGCGCCCAGCGTTTAAGGTATTTATCGTGGGAGAGAGTTTCCCAGCTAGAAAGTTCTTCAAATCTGCAGATTTCCCTTACTCTCTCTATCCATTCCCCTCTAGTTGGAGCTTCTATCGAGAGCCAGTGACGTGGGACAAGGATTTATGCCGCTGCCACAAGGTGTGATACCAGCGAGAATCTGGAAAGAGGATAGTCCCTATTAGGAAGATTCAGGAGTACTATCTTGGGGGTTAATGGAGTGCCTATAGAGCATATAGATTGAATGTCTTTCGACACCATTCCCTAAAACCCAGTGATTTCTGAACAAGCCCACCATATGTGGTAGTTCGTGCCTAAATCTCTAACAAACACGGAGAGGAGGTGGGGTCCATTTTGTGCAGAATAGTGGGAGCCCTGTACCATTGGGTCACTAGTTTGTAAGAATTCTCCTGGATTTGGACACACCGAGAGTAGCTGTGAGAATTACGGAGAATCTCCTCTATATCTGTTGCCACCAGAGGAACTCCCATATCTCTTTCCCATTGAGAAATGAAATGGGGTATATCCTTAGAATTAGCCGCTAGAATCTTATTATATATTAAGGAAAGTACCTTCTTCACTGGGGAGCCAGATGTCATAAGCACGTCGTACCAGGAGGGGAGGTAATTAAGGCAAGTCAGGTCCAAGTATTGTCTGCAGAAAAAACTAAAATGAGCATATTGCAAAGTGGACCAATTGTCCAACTTAAGTGACGCCAGTAGATCACTTTCTTGTGGGACTAATCTGTTTTTCAATATGTCACCTATAGTATGATTACCAAGTCTCCTCCACATATTGTATGTATCCGAGTATCCATTCAGCAGGTAGTATGGGAGGAGTTTAATCGGCATGAGTGGTGAAGGCTGTGAGTGTAGTTCGAGTAGGGTCGACAAGGTCCGCCATGTGGAAAGAACCCCTTGATAAAAGGGTGAGGCGTTTGAGAAAGCCCGGCGATGACCCTGTGTGTTTGGGGTATTGGCTGTCTTAGCTTTCCATAAGCTAGCTACATCAGTTGGGGAGAGAACCTGTCTTGCGATTTGACATCCTAATTTGTGGTTGTTAGGGTTTAGTATTTCTGAGTGAAGCCGGAGGAAAGAGGATAGGTAGTAAACCTTAAAGTCCGGCATACCGATACCCCCTTTGTGTTTCTGGCGAATTAACAGGTTATACGATAAACGTGGTTTGGCTTGTTTCCAAATAAAGGAAGAGAAAACTCTGCATAAAGCTTTAAAGTAGGGATCAGGTACAAATACCGGGAGCGTCTGTATGGTATAAAGGATTTTAGGGAGAATATAAGTCTTAATCATGTGAACCCTACCTAGCCAGGACATGAAGGGAACCCGCAGGTCATCCAGTTGTTTTTTAATCTATATCAGGATAGGGGTGTAGTTGAGGTCACAAAGTTGTGAAGGTTTTGAGGAGATATTTAATCCCAAGTACTGAATATGCGATGTAGCCCACTGAAAAGGGTAGTGAGCAGCTAAGTTTGTAACGGTACTCTGGGGTATATTGATGGCTAATGCATTACACTTTGCTAAATTTATTTTTAAGTTGGACATATCCCCAAATTTCTCCAATAATTTGAGTAGAGCTGGGAAAGCTTCCGTAGGGTTTGACAACATCAGGAGCATGTCATCTGGAAATGCTGCCACTTTATGCAGAACTGGGCCTACATGTAAACCTACCACTCTCTCATCCTGTCGTATCGCCTGGATCAGTGTCTCCAGGCAAAGGATAAAAAGCGAGGGAGATAATGGGCAACCTTGTCGAGTCCCATTAGCAATAGGGAACGATGTGGACAGTATTCCATTAACCCGAACTCTTGCATAGAGGAAGGAGTACAGGGAGAACACCGCTGAGACAAAGGTTTGGGGAAAGCCGTACCTAAGCAGGGCAGCTTGCATAAAACCCCAATCCACTCTATCAAATGCTTTTTCAGCATCCGTACTGAGCAGGGCAAGAGGGGCCTTAAATTTTAAAGCAAAGTCGATGGCCTGTAAAACACGGAATGTACTGTCCCTGCACTCCCTCCCCCCCCACAAAGCCTGTTTGCTCAGGAGACACCAATCCAGGTAACAGCGGAGCCACCATATGAGCTAGGATTTTTGCCCATAACTTCAGGTCAATGTTGAGCAGTGAAATCGGCCTATAGCTTGCTGGAGAAACAGGGTTTTTGTCAGGTTTAGGAATGACAACTATATAGGCTTCCAAATTTTGTTTCGCTAGGAGGGCTCCTGAGAGCAGCGAGTTGAAATATTTGACTAGATAGGGGCCAATGGTTGGGAAGAATTTCTTATAGTAATTCACAGGTAGCCCGTCAGGGCCCGGGCTCTTGCCTGTAGGGACAGAAGATAAAACGTTACTAATTTCCTCTAAGGTGATTGGCGCAACTAGAGGATCTTTGGCTTCCTCAGGTATAACTGGTAGGTCGAGTTCATCTAAAAAGGATTTTATCGATTGGGATCTGGAAGTAGTCTCAACCTCGCATTCTCCTGATCTAATGTTATAGAGGGACTTGTAATATCTAGCAAAGACATTTGCTATGCTTGAGGAAGAGGTGTGTTCTTTGCCTTCTGCATCCACCATCTGACCAATGAAAGAGCGTTGAAGGCTTGAGCTGCTTTCACATTTAAGACCGCTTTTAACTCATTCCTAATTGCAGACAACTTGTTGAGCAGTTCAGTGGTCAGGGAGCTTTTGTGTGTTGCCTCTAACTCTGAGATTTTAGTAAGTAGTGAGGTGATTTGTTACTGTCGTTTCTTTTTAAGATGAGAACCTAGGGAGATGAATTCGCCCCGGATTACAGTCTTATGGGCTTCCCAAATGGAAGCTGGAGAGACGTCAGGTGTTTCGTTAGTCTGGAAGTAATTTAACAGTTTCTCGCCTAAAGCTGTGATATGCGAAGTAGACTCTAAAATCGTGGGGTTTAACCGCCAGGTCCACTCACCACCCTCCGTTCCTGGAATGGTGATAACACACACTACAGGGGCATGGTCAGAAACTGTGATCCCAAGTATGTCTGACCTACTTACATTAATAAGTGTTCTGTCAGGTATAAACATGTAGTCTAGTCTGTGATAGGACTTATGAGGAACTGAATAGAACGTGTAATCTTTGGTGTCGCCATGTGTAGACCTCCACACATCACAAAGCCCCATATCAAGCAACTGCCTATTTAGTTTCCTCAAGGACGAGAGTGGAATACTTGATCTGCCTGCTGAGGAATCAAGAGCTGGGTTCAAGGTGAGATTGATGTCTCCTCCTATTAGTCCTGACGACAACTGCGAGATGGTGTTGAGCATTTTGCACAGCCATCTCACTGTACCATTATTTGGTGCATACAAATTGCAGATCGTGAGCTCCTTGGAGCCCAATTTACCCCTTAATAAAATATATCTCCCCTCTGGATCCGATATAATAGCTGTCTTAACAAAAGCTAGGTTTTTATGAGTACCTATACTAACTCCTCTGGATGCTTTATCAAAGCAGGCGTGGTACCAAGTGGAGTAGCCCGATTTGTTCATATTAGGGGTACGCCCTTTCTTATAATAGGTCTCCTGTAATAGTAGGATGTCAGCCGACTCCCTCCTCAATAATTGCATAATCCGGCTCCTTTTGACCGGATGATTGCAGCCCTTAACATTAAGGGAAGATATAGTTAAATTTATTGGGGCCATATTAGTCTCACTAAAAAGATTCCGCTTGCCAGTGATATGCTCACCACAGAAGTGATCCTAAACTGTGATAATACATAGATAAACAATGTAAACAGTATGAACATAATGAACAGTACAGTATGTGAATAATAAGACATAAGGCTCCGATAGAGCTGGAGTGGGGGCAGAGAATACAAAAAAGTAGCCTGATCCGCCCAACCTCTCCACTTTTAAACCCGCTAATGTTTGCTAACAAAAGGGTTCTCCTCCATGGTGAATTATTTAAAACAGATAATTTAGGCCCATAGAACTAGTCTACAACTCTAGGTAATCTCAGATCACATGGATATGCAGGGAGTGATAATGTTAGGGGCGGGAAAAAGGAGGGGGGGAGGGGGGAAGGGTATAGCGACAAAGAGGGAGGGAGGAGGGGGGGAGGGGGACCTGATCAATTCAATACTTTCCTACTTAATATGGACAGGCAATAATATGCTAAAAGGTGAAATAGCACACATTATGATGCTCTGTATGAGTTGTGTCTGGACTTAATGTAAAAATCAGAAATCAAATAACAAACAGGTGACAATTAAAGCAAAAGGGGGTCACTGTTGGTAAACAGTAATATGGATATTCCTTTCTATAATTCCTTAAACGGAGAAACTAGGAACATTAAGGTTGACAATATTACTGCGATTAGATGACTCCAGTATAATTGACAATAAGAGTCTAACCAAGAAAAACGGAACTCTGGATCTCCGCTGATCCGGAGTGGAAGAAGGCCGTAAAACTCTTCCATCTGCTGCTCAATCGTTGGTGTCTGGCAGAGCAGAGCGCTGAAGATTGTGGGGTCTTTGTCTCCTAACTGTAGACCACTCTGTCGGGATCTTGATAACAGGTAATTCAGGCTCAAGGGAGACCGGTAACCAAGATGCAAGCTTATCGGAGTTAGTCCCAGGGGCTCCCAAAGTTGTTCCAGATCACTTGGAATTCTGACGGTGTATCTTTTATTCCTTGCGGTGTTCAGGAGTCCGAACGGGAACAGCCAGCGGTAATTGATCCCGGCTTCTCTAAGTGCTACGGTTATGGGCTTCATCATCCTCCTCTTCTGTAGCGTGGCGGGCGAGATGTCCTGGAACGCCTGGACCTCTGCACCGCCAATAAAGATGTCGGGTAGGTCCCGCGCTTTTTTCAGTAGGATCTCTGTGTCCCTATAACTCAGTAACCCACAGATGATATCTCTTGGGTTATCAGAGGGTAAAGGTTTGGGCCTGAGGGCTCGGTGAACGCGTTCGACCACTATGGAAGTGGCTCGATCAGCTCCCACCAAGAAAGTAAAGAGGTCTTTCATAGATTTGACCAAATTTTCCTTATCAGGAGCCTCTGGATAGCCTCTTATCCGTAGATTCTTCCTACGACTCCTGTTTTCTTGGTCTTCTATCAATGCAAAGGATTCGTTCAGGGCTGACTGATATGAAGTCAGGGATTTACTAACCGCAGCGTTAAAGGCTTGTTGGACCTCATGTTGCTGTTCCGGGTTTTCTACCCTGTCACCAATATGGCGGACGTCAGCTTTTATATGAGAAAGATCCGCAGCCAGCGGGGCTAAGGCTCTGCTTAAGGCTCTATCTAGGTAAGCTGTGGTTAAAGGGGCCACTGCACTCACCCCCGATGAGACAGCCGAAAGATCCTCTTCAAGATCTGATCCATCTAGTCGGCCTCCTGCCTCTGCATCTTGCGGCATTGCGCCGGCCGGCGCTATCTTAGGTTGTCCTCTATCTGCTCGAGGTCTCGTTTTGTTCAGGAATTTCTCCATGGATTTATCCTGTTTGAGGTTTTTGCTGGTGCTGAACATCGCCCCAGTTAGTTCTTTAGGCTGTATTTTCACCATAGTAGGCAGAACGTGCTAATAATGGGTTTATGAAGAGCTTGGTGGCAGGAGCTCTATTCAGATGAAACCGTCATGAAGCGAGGTCAGGCTCCGTTCCCCGGATCCGTTTTCAACGACACAATCTGGCACAATAGAAAAGGGATCCGTCCTCCATTGACTTTTCTTATAGTCTGAAAAACACTGTAGGTTGAATGACTAGTTCCACTGTAGATATATGGAATTTCTTTTTAGAGAACTACATGGCTTTATGCTTGATTTTATGCATTTGTAAGCAATGAATGTGGATGAACTAGTGAAACTAACTTTACCATTTTGTTTTTTGCCTAAATCAGTACTGCACATGATTATATAAACACTAGCAGAATTACCTGGCTTCACACGGGTCTATTTTGTTTGTGGCTTAGTTGCTATGGAAATCTGGTGAAAAGCTGTGTTTATTTTAGTGAGGCAAAGCCTGGAGGACCTGTGAGCTTCTATTGGATAATACAGGTCATGTGATGGTGCCCATATTTAAATATATATATATATATATATATATATACACACACACACACACACACAGTTGAAACCATAAGTTTACATACACTATATAAAAAGACACATATGCATGTTTTTCTCAATATCTGACATGAAATCAGAATAAACCTTTCCTGCTTTTGGTCAATTAGGATTACCATAATTATTATTATTTGCCAAATGCCAGAATAAAGAGAGAGAGAGAGAATGTTTTAAAGGGTTTCTACCACCAGAAATACTGTTATGTAGCTGACTGACAGTAGCGATGCGCTAATGTCAGCACTACATAACAGTATGTTTCTAACGTTAGTCCCTGCAGCCGTTTTTGTTAAAAAAGCACTTTTATAATATGCTAATGAACCTCTAGGTGCTATGTGGGCGTAAAATCAGAACCTAGAGGCTCCGTCCACTCACCCATTATACCGCCCAGGTCCAGTGTTGTGCCCGCCCAGCTCCTATTGATTGATGCCACTTTTCCCTGCATCGTTGGCGAAATCCCGCGCCTGCACCGTTCACTTCTGTCTTCGGCGCAGGAGCAGTGAGTGAATGATGCGATCCTGGTGCCGGATTCCTCACTGCGCCTGCCCCGACCACGTCACAGTGAGAAAGCCGGCATCAGGAGAGCGGCCTTCACTCACTGCGCCTGCGCCGAAGACAGAAGTGAACAGCGCAGGCGCGGGATTTCGCCAACGATGCAGGGAACAGTGGCATCAATCAAGAGGAGCTGGGCGGGCACAACACTGGACCTGGGCGGGATAATGGGTGAGTGGACGGAGCCTCTAGGTGTTGATTTTACCCCCACATAGCACCTAGAGGCTCATTAGCATATTATACAAGTGCTTTTTTAACAAAAACGGCTGCAGGGACTAACGTTAGAAACATACTGTTATGTAGTGCTGACATTAGCGCATCGCTACTGTCAGTCAGGTACATAACAGTATTTCTGGTGGTAGAAAACCCTTTAAGGCATTTTTATTACTTTCTGCAAAGTCAAAAGTTTACATACATTTCATTAATATTTGGCACCATTGCCCTTAAACTGTATGACTTGGGTCAAACGTTTTGGATATCCTTCCACAAGCTTTTCACAATAGTTGGTCGGAATTTGGGCCCATTCCTCCTGACAAAACTGGTGTAACTGAGCCATGTTTGTTGGTCTCCTTGCTCGCACCTGCCTTTTCAGCTCTGCCCATACATTTTCAATAGGATTGAGATCAGGGCTTTGTGATGGCCACTCCAAAACATTGACTTTGTTATCCTTAAGCCAATTGGTAACCAATTTGGCAGTATGCTTCGGGTCATTTTCCATTTAAAAGACCCATTTCCGCCCAAGCTTTAACTTCCTGGCTGATGTTTTGAGATGTTGGTTCAGTATTTCCACATAAATTTCTTTCCTCATGATGCCATTTTGTGTAGTGCACCAGTCCCTCCTGCAGCAAAACAACCCCACAACATGATGCTGCCATTCCCGTGTTTCACAGTTGGGATGGTGTTCTTAGGCTTCCAAGCTTCTCCCTTTTTCCTCCAAACGTAACAATGGTCATTGTCACGTGCCGGGGACCAGACAAGTCCACAGCATCATGTGACAAGGGTTGCCCAAGCCCTTCAGGCCGATTCACCTCACGCCCTCACACGCTGTTTCGCCCTACGCCGGGCCGTAACTTGAGCATAAATAGCCACCTGAAGCCTGCAAGCACACCCACGCACTACGCAAAACTTTTACTGCCACCACCCGTCAGTTATAAGGTCGACAGGACACCCCTGAGTGTTCCATTCGCAAGCAGACACACACACACACGGTTTTAAGCCTCACGGAAAAACAACATACAGCCTCAGACTGCACACACACTCTTCATGGAGCTAACAGGTTCTTAAGGTTACAAGACAAACCATCAAACTTTTAGGTTTAATGTATGAAAAATAGACAGTACTTGGTTACAAAAAATGATTAACAAGAGACATACATAAATGGCAAACAATTGTAAAATAAAAAGGAGAAAACAAAGAAAGTTCTAATACTTAGCAGTTGCGTGGTAAAAGTCCTTTCCTCCCAGGAGATTTGGGCAGAGTAATGGTGCACAAACCAATTCGATTGGATCTCCCACTTTGTGATATCCAGGTATTGCATGTTTATGCCTTTCCTCCAGGGGCAGGCCTGAGGGGGATTTTCCCTCCAACCTCTGACTCAGCCCCTCTGGCCGAGCTTCATTACCCATGCAGCGGCCCACTGGCCATCTAGGGAACAGGTATGAAAATATCAAAAAAAATTCTTCACCAGGGCAACTGGGAAACTACAGACCCCAGACCTTCTTCATAATTCATATCTCAAAGTTCCGAGTCCTAGCATATCAAACGAGACACGTCCAGGACGCTTGGAAGATGACATCCTTATTTTAAGAAGATGAAGGCAAGTTTATACGCCATGTCTGGTGTCCATGCGATGCCCCCATCATACCAGATATGATGAGCTGGGTTTTGGAGACGTCAGCCCCATCCTGAACAAGTTATGAAGGATTACCACTTATTGTTCATTGTCTGGTATGAAGCCCCCCATGCTGACACACGGCGCCAGAGAGTCTGCTGTCCCCTGTCCTGAGTGTGACCAGCAAACGAGCCCATCCTGGTTAGCATCTCTGTGCTAATTAATCCCCCAGGGAGCAGTTTGCTGTTTTCACAGGTATGAGACAGACATCTCGGCACTATATGCAACCTTCAACCAAATCATCAATGGCTGCTGGCCTGGCTATACAAATACATAGATACATACTGTATATGAATGTAAATCACACTGGACTATTGTAACGGTCGCGTACACACACACACAGGGGAGGGAAGTTACCACTGCGCTCCACCCTTACCCCTGGCCCTGCCTACTTGCCTCACGAGTCCTAATGACAGGGGACAACTGGACAGCAATCCCTAACTTGGAATAAGTGCAGGGATGACAGACAGACAAACAACATGACGTGAACGGACCGAGTCAATACCAGGAAAGCTACAAAGTACAAATGGAGCAAGCAGAGAATTGTCAGGAGAAGCCGGGGTCATAAATACCAGGAGAGACGTGAAGTACCAAAGGAGTCAGCAGAGGATCGTCAGGAGGAGGCCGGGGTCAGAATACCAGGAGAGCAGCAAAGTATACAAGGAGCAGGCAGAGGATCGTCAGGAATTCAGCAGGAGGTAAGTACGCCAGGAAAGACCAAATCACAGGTGGAACCTAAATTAACAGGCAACCTGTGGCCAGCAGGCTGCCTGTATTTATAGTGGGGAGTGAGGGTTATGTGACGTGGCCAGCGTCACATGACCGACAGACCAACCAGTCGAGCACCGAGTGATCAGCTCGGCGCTCAAGGCAGACTTAGGAGCAGGGAGCCACCCAGCTGGTAAAGCCGCCCTGGGTACGAGGTAAAACACAGATCCTCGTTCTCGAAGCTAAGCAGCAGGTCTGCGGCTAATGGGGGACCGAGTGCACCTTCGGAACCCCGTTACAGTACCCCTACTTTTACGAGGGGCCACCGGACCCAAGACTTCAGGCGATGGCCTTTCAGGGTGTTCTAAATGAAATTTTCGAACAAGTCTAGGAGCATGAACCTCCCTGGCAGGTACCCAAGATCTCTCTTCAGGTCCATACCCCTTCCAGTGAATCAGGTACTGCAAGGAATTACGCACCTTCCTGACATCCACTATTTTAGACACCACATACTTGACAGCATCATTAACAAGAACTGGCGGAGGCGAGGCTTTCGATGGTACTACCGGTTCAAAATATTTTTTAAGTAGAGATTTATGGAACACATTATGAATGTGGAATGACTCGGGCAGCTCCAACCTAAATGATACTGGGTTAATCACCTCCGTGATCTTATATGGTCCAACAAAATGAGGAGCAAACTTTTTAGAATCTACCTTAAGAGAGATATTCTTGGAGGACAACCATACCTTATCCCCAACCTGAAAATTCACTCCCCTTGAACGTCTACTATTGGCCTTGAGTTTTCTAAGTTCGATTGAACCCGGGCCCAAACTGTGCACAGTTCAGAGGAGAACCTATCCGCCTCAGGGTTAGAGGAGGAGACGGATGACCCAGAATGAAAACGGGGATGGAAACCATGGTTACAAAAGAAAGGTGAAACCCCAGCAGAAGAATTGACACGGTTATTCAAAGCAAATTCAGCCAATGGAAGAAATTTCACCCATAATTGCTGGTCATCAGAAACATACAACCTCAAGAATTGTTCCACAGACTTATTAAGGCGTTCAGTCTGCCCATTACTCTCAGGGTGGTAGGCAGAGGAAAAAGACAATGAAATTTTACATTTTTGACAGAAGGCCCTCCAGAATTTGGACACAAACTGCACACCCCTGTCAGAAACAATATTTTCCGGGATACCATCGAACAATTTCTTTCACAAAAAAAGACGCCAGGGTTTTGGCATTCGGGAGTTTAGACAGGGGAATGAAATGGACCATCTTGCTAAACCTATCGACCACTACCCAAATTACAGTCTTACCCTCTGCCGGCGGTAGGTCAGTTATAAAGTCCATCGAGATATGGGACCAGGGTCTACTGGGAATGGGTAGGGGTCGTAGGTTACCAGCAGGGCGAGTCCTAGGTGTCTTGGACCTGGCACAAACCTCACAGGCTGACACGTAGGACTTGACATCCCAATAAGATCTAGAAACCAGATCCTTAGTGCCCTCAACACCCGGATGTCCACAAAAAGGCAGAATCGTGACACTCACCCAACAGCTGGAGACGAAATTGTACGGGAACAAACAACTTATCTGTTGGGGTGGATACCGGTGCCAGATGTTGTTCCGACCTAATGCGAGCCGAGATATCCTGGGTAAGAGCTGCTAAGAAGATTTTTGCTGGTAGGATGGATTCAGGTGGTACCTCAGTAGGTTGAAAAGCCTGGAAGCTCCGAGATAATGCGTCAGCCTTCACATTTTTACTTCCCGCCCTGAACGTAATGGAAAAATCTAACCGAGTAAAAAACAGAGCCCACCTGCTTGACGGGGATTCAACCTCTTAGCAGACTCGAGAAACATAAGGTTTTTATGGTCAGTGACAACAGTTACACAATGCCTTGCCCCCTCCAGAAAATGCCTCAACTCCTCAAAAGCCCATTTAATGGCCAGCAGCTCCCTATTCCCTATGTCGTAGTTTCTCTCCGTGGGAGAGAATTTCCTGGAGAAGAAGGCACATGGTCTCAGGTTAGTGAGGCTAGCAGCACCTTGTGAAAGGACTGCTCCTGCGCCGTCCTCGGACGCATCCACCTCCACAATAAAAGGTTTCTCCTGATCAGGCTGGATCAGAATGGGAGCGCTACTGAATGCCTTTTTTTTATTTTTCAAATGAAGAAATGGCCTCAGTAGACCAATTCTCCAAATCCGCCCCTTTCTTAGTAAGGTCGGTCAACGGTTTAGCAATTCCAGAAAAATTCATAATAAATTTACGATAGTAATTGGCGAAACCTAAGAACCGTTGTAAGGCCTTTAAGGATGAAGGTCTTACCCATTCCTTAATTGCTAGTACCTTACCAGGATCCATCTTGAAGACGTGAGGAGTCAGAACATGCCCTAGAAACAGAATCTCCTGTACACCAAAGACACATTTCTCTTGCTTAGCGGATAGCTGATTCTCCCTCAACACCTCTAATACTTGTTTAACATGAGACACATGGGATTCGAAGTCAGTAGAGAATATCAAAATGTCGTCAAGATAGACAATAACAAATTTACCTAAGAACTCCCTAAGAATGTCATTCATGAAGTTTTGGAACACAGCTGGGGCATTGCTGAGTCCAAAAGGCATCACCTGATATTCAAAGTGTCCTACCGGGGTGATGAACACCGTCTTCCATTCATCTCCCTCCTTGATTCGGATTAGATTGTATGCCCCTTTCAGGTCAATTTTGGAAAACCAGGTTGCCCCCAGAACCTGCTTAAATAAATCCGGAATCAATGGGAGGGAGTATCTATTCTGGACAGTGTGTTTTTTTTAAATCGCGGGTAATCGATACATGGCCTAAGACCACCATCTTTTTTCTTAACGAAGAAAAACCCCGCCCCCCATAGGAGAGACAGAAGGTCTAATATGCCCTTTACCAAGGCTCTCCTTAATATAATCTTCCATGGCCTTGCGTTCGGGCATAGAAATATTATAAATTCGTCCCTTAGGAAACTTGGCCCCCTCTACTAGCTCTATGGTACAATCATAAGGTCTATGGGGGGGGGGGGTAGAACCTCCGGGGTTGGTGATGAGAATACATCAGAATATTCTCTAACAACAGAGTTTAAAGTATCAGACTTTACTGAGACCCCAGCCTGTACCATGGACAAGCACGAGTCACACTTAGGCCCCCATCTCACCAACTCCCCATTGGACCAATCTATAGTGGGGTTATGTAGTCGGAGCCAAGGCAACCCTAGTACCACCTCAGCCGGTAGGTTCTCCAGGACTAAAAGCGAACATCTCTCTGAGTGGCACACACCCACGGTTAGAGAAATCTCTGAGGTACATAAGCTCACCGTACCACCAATAAGAGGAGTAGCATCAATAGCCATGACATGAATAGGAGTTGGTAAGGCAAACATAGGAATACCCAATCTTACAGCATACTCAGAGTCAATAAAGCTAGCCGCTGAGCCAGAATCAATAAAGGCCTTACCCGGCCATTTATCTACTCCCAGAGAACTCGTAATGGGTACCGAAAGCTAACATTTAGAAAATTCAGGGTGTACCTGGTCTTTAGGTTGCCTTGCCTTAGGAGACTTGACAGAGAGGACCTTCTTAGGACACTGGTTGATCCAATGGTCAGGATCTCCACAGTAAAAGCATTCTCCACATCTGCGGCGAAGATTCCCTCGGGTCATGCCAACCTGCATGGGTTCCTCGGTGGAAACCTCAGCATTGTCTCTGGGATAGGCCTCTGGCTGGACCACCATCTGGGAAGAGAACTGTTGTTCCTGTCGTCTCTCTCTAACCCGTCGGTCAAGTCGGACAACAAGGGTCATCATCTCCTCTAAGGTCTCTGGAAGTTGATAACTGACCAGAAGATCCTTTAATTTATCAGACAGACCTGACCTGAACTGACTCTTCAGGGCTGGTTCGTTCCATCCTGAGGGGACACACCACCTTCTGAATTGGGTGCAGTAATCCTCCGCTGGTAGATTGCCCTGAACCAGTGCCTTTAGAGCCATCTCGGCTACTAGAGCCCTGTCTGGTTCATCATAGAGGGTACCCAGGGTCTGAAAGAACCCCTCCACAGAAGATAAACAACTGGCGCCAGCAGGTAAAGAGAACGCCCAGTCCTGGGGATCACCCTGTAATCGGGAAATGATAATGCCCACGCGTTGACTCTCGGGGCCAGATGACACGGGGCGCAAACGGAAGTAAAGTTTGCAATTCTCCTTAAAAGAGAGAAACTTCTTCCGGTCTCCAGAAAAGGGTTCTGGGAGCTTAATCTGGGGCTCAAAATGCGGACTGGAGGCCTGAGGAGTGGAAGAACCTTGCCCTAACTCAAAAGAACTGAGTTTTTCCCCTAATTCCTGCACCATCTGCATCAGATTAGAGACATGGTCAGTCAGGGTCACCAAAGGATTCATTATACAGTGGTTATTGGGCCTGTTAATCTGTAACGGTCGCGTACACACACACACAGGTGGGAGGGAAGTGACCACTGCGCTCCACCCTTACCCCTGGCCCTGCCTACTTGCCTCGCGAGTCCTAATGACAGGGGACAACTGGACGGCAATCCCTAACTTGGAATAAGTGCAGGGATGACAGACAGACAAACAACAGGACGTGAACGGACCGAGTCAATACCAGGAAAGCTACAAAGTACAAATGGAGCAAGCAGAGAATTGTCAGGAGAAGCCGGGGTCATAAATACCAGGAGAGACGTGAAGTACCAAAGGAAACAGCAGAGGATCGTCAGGAGGAGGCCGGGGTCAGAATACCAGTAGAGCAGCAAAGTACACAAGGAGCAGGCAGAGGATCGTCAGGAATTCAGCAGGAGGTAAGTACGCCAGGAAAGACCAAATCACAGGTGGAACCTAAATTAACAGGCAACCTGTGGCCAGCAGGCTGCCTGTATTTATAGTGGGGAGTGAGGGTCATGTGACGTGGCCAGCGTCACATGACCGACAGACCAACCAGTCGAGCACCGAGTGATCAGCTCGGCGCTCAAGGCAGACTTAGGAGCAGGGAGCCACCCAGCTGGTAAAGCCGCCATGGGTACGAGGTAAAACACAGATCCTCGTTCTCGAAGCTAAGCAGCAGGTCTGCGGCTAATGGGGGACTGAGTGCACCTTCGGAACCCCGTTACAACTATGTTACACTACGACATATACCCATAAAACATATAATATCACAGCAAACATTATAACTAGGAATAAGGCAGTCCTTATTCCTGACACCTCCCCCTTTTAAGAGATGGCAATGGAGATCGATTCACAGATCATCTCCCAAACCCATCTCAATGCCTTCTCCAGGACAGGATTGTGCGTGGAGATCAGCCGACCTCTCACACAAAGGTCAATCATATCAAGATCACTGGGAGCCCTCATAGCTAAGCTCACATTACAATGGTACAGTAGATGTCCCATGATCTTAAGCAAGTCCTCATCCCTTTCTTCAGGAAATTTCTTAAGAAGAGGGCTCACCCCGGTTACCCCGGAACTGTGGATATCTGGTGGGTCAGTTTTGATGTTGAAAGGCCTATCATCTCTGACCCCCCTCACAACTGGTGACAACATCCGCCACAGCACATCTTGACGTTGATTCTCCGCTGCTACATCCAGTGAGGTATCAGTCACTAGGTTCAACATTATCAGTCCATAGTTTGGGTGCTGTGGACCTGCATTCAGTACGGTCTCTATGACGACGGCTGGACAAAGTGAAGGGGCTTTACTGGTTAGCTCCACCATGCTCTGCTCAATGTTTGACTTCTTGACAGGGAGATTGTCCTTCTCCCCAACATTAACACAATTTACAGTGTCTGCCTCTGAAAATTCTTTTGTGGCTTCACTGTATTCCATGTTGTCCTCAGCTATATTAACAATGTCCATGCCTTTATCAACAAATTCCATACTTTTATCAGCAATGTCCATACCTCCGTGTCCAGGGTCTTGGACACTAGAGTTCTCCGCAGGATATGCATCCAGGTCTGCAACATCAGCAGAATCTTGGGCCCCTGCATCAAGGGACCCTTTAGTTAGGTCACTGTCCCCCACTGCATCGCCTCCGTCAATGGGATCCTCACCGACAGTGTCCATGCATCCATTTCCCGGCCCTGGGACAATGTCATCTTTAATAACGTTTCCCTCTTGGAACTCACCTGTCTTTTCTGAAACACTGCAATTTTCCTCTGAAGATGCATGTTCACAAGAAAGACCCTCCTAAGACAGTCCATTTAACTCCGGGGGTGTCTTCAGAAAGGAATTATGCAGAGAGATAGGGGTTTCTGAGACTTCTGTGGTTTTGAAGCCGTCCCACAAGTCTCCACAAGCCTTTAAATCACAGTCCTGGTCATAATCCCCACACAGCACCTTGCTAGTTCTGCAAGTCTCCTCCTCAGGTGCTGCTGTGTTGTCCACAACTGGGGTATCCACATGCTGGGGTGTCCTCTGCCCCACATTGGTTCCAAGCCACACAGTGGTAGTCACCTCTTACACAGGCAAAGTTCGCTTAAGAACAGTGTCCTTGGGTTTGACCATCTTGGCGCGATGCAACTCACCCTGTCGGATGTAAGCGCTTTTTATGGTGTTATAATCCAGCTAGGTCTCTGGAGGCAAATGCGCCAAAGTTTCCAGACTAAGGACGAAGAAGTGTGCCCAGTGCTCCGAGGCCAAGTGGAATCGTCTGCAAATTTCCTCAAACAGGGCCCAGGGATGTAGTTCCTCATCTGTCTCCATGAGGGGGAAATTTTCTGGATCGGGCTTGTACTATGCTATCCTCTCGGTGCTCCCACACATTTGTGCCATCTTCCTGCAATATTCTCTCTTCCTTTTTATAGAAGACTGGAGAATCTCCAGGCGCTGTTGAGGCTCCCATCCGCTCAAACTCTGTAAGACCAGGCCCATGTAGAACTTCATGCTCTTCAGTGGTTGCCAATTAAAAAAATAGAAAAAAGAAAACCAAGAAGGGCGAGGGGAAGGGGGTTGTTTGCGATTACAACTTATTGTTCATTCTCTGGTATGAAGCCCCCATGCTGACACACGACGCCAGAGAGTCTGCTGTCCCCTGTCCTGAGTGTGACCAGCCCAGCAAACGAGCCCATCCTGGTTAGCATCTCTGTGCTAACTAACCCCCCGGGGAGCAGTTTGCTGTTTTCACAGGTATGAGGCAGACATCTCGGCACTATATGCAGCCTTCAACCAATTCATCAATGGCTGCTGGCCTGGAAATACAAAAACATAAATATATACTGTATATGAATGTGAATCACACTGGACTATGTTACACTACGACATATACCCATAAAACATATAATATCACAGCAAACATTATAACTAGTAATAAGGCGGCCCTTATTCCTGACAGTCAGGAAAGTTCAATTTTAGTTTCATCAGACCACAGGATAGGTCTCCAAAAATGTAGGTCTTTGTTCCTGTGTGCATTTGCAAACATTAATCTGGCTTTTTTATGTTTCTTTTGGAGTAATGGCTTCTTCCTGGCAGAGTGGCCTTTCAGCCCATGTTGATACAGTACTCGTTTCACTGAGTTAAAACCATACCGGGTACCCGAGGCTTGGCGACAAGCCATCGCGGAGGAAGTGCAGCTAATGCTTCAGCTAAGTGTCATTGAGGAATCAAAAAGTAATTGGGCCAGTCTGATAGTCTTAATACCCAAGCCGGACAGGCTGTAATAATTTCCGCAAACTGAATGAGGTGTCCAAGTTTGACGCGTATCCCATGCCCCGAGTAGATGAGCTTAGCAAAGGGTACTGGCAGGTACCCTTGACGGAGGCTACCAAGGAAAAAAACGTCTTTCATCACGCCAAAAGGGGCTGTATCAGTACAAGGTATTACCCTTTGGTCTACATGGCGCTCCGTTTCAAAGGTGTACCTGGAAAATATCGTGGAATGATAGTCGCCGCACCATTAACAGACTTTTTGAAGGGACGCAAGTCAGTGACAGTCCAGTGGAATGAGCAGGCAGAAAAAACTTTCTCCGCTTTGAAGTCCCAGATATTGGTGACGCCCGACTTCAAGAGGGAGTTTGTGGTACAGACCGATGCCTCTGAGGTAGGCCTTTGAGCTGTACTCTCTCTGGACATCAATGGGGAGGAACATCCCGTTGTTTTCCTGAGCCGAAAGCTTACCCCAGCCAAGACTAGGTACAGTATAGTGGAGAGAGAGTGCCTGGCCATCAAGTGGGCACTCGAGTCTCTCCGCTATTATCTGTTGGGGAGAAAGTTCCATCTGGTGACTGACCACTCCCCTCTCAAGTGGAGGAGCCAAGCCAAAGAGAGGAATGCTCGGTTCACCAGGTGGTTTTTGTCTTTACAAAACTAAGTTTTACGTGGAACATAGGGCAGGCAGGTTACAGGGAAACGCAGATGTCCTGTCCCACATACACTGTCTGGCAAGTGTTCACCCCCTCAGCGGCAGTTAGTGCTGACTGACACTATTTGTTATTTAGTATGGCTGTAGAGCCGATCCGGGCTGGCTCTTACTGGGAGCAGCCAAAGTGCAGGGTGGGTGGCTTCTCCCCATGTTCCAGGCCGGGTTTTGGTTTGGTATATAAAAACCCAGCCAGCAGTCTCAGCTGAGTGGAATTTCCTCCACTTCACAGTGAAGCTGTGGAGACGGTGTGGTTTTGGGATCTGCATGAGGTGTGCCGTGCTAAAGGGTTGAGAGCCACATTGCTGGAAAACAGGCCCCCTAAAGCCTGCAGTGGATGGCTGATGAAAAACTGCTAACCAGGTGAACGTTTGTGTTCTGTGGACTTTCCATGGTGTGAACATACACCAATACTGAGAACTGTTATTTTGTTTTGCCTTTTGTGTGAATAAACACTGAACTATTTAAGTTAAAGACTTTGTGATTGCCTCTATACTGTGTCCGCTAAGCTGCCTACCAGAGCAAATCCCCACAATATATATACAGTATATAAATATACAGTGGATATAAAAATGTATAACAGGAGGAGGCGGCTCTCCACTGGTTTTCTGGAGAAGGTGCTCTTGCTCAATTTGACTCACCCTTGTCAATTAAAAGTAGGTTTAAAAATGAAATAAATATGAGCAGGCACTCTATTTATGGGCTCATGAAAAAGGCAAATTTATTAAATATTAGAATGGAGTTTAAATAGGCATATAACCTACAAAATAACGACAATTCATATAAATAGTCTAACAGTAATAACAATATTTTAGCAGCAGTATCAATATATAGCAGTTCATAAATAGCAGCAAAATCGGTTATTAAATATCGATTAGAGGATAATAGCAAATATAAGCAACATTAGTAATAAATAACTAATTATATATAAAAATGCAGGAGTATCCTTTAAAATGGAATTGGTGGAATATAGTTCAATATGACAATCCCCATATAGTGTAATCCACTATTTGTTCAAGGATCAAATGGCTATATGGTATAGCAGCAATGTTCTTGGTTTTAGCTATTTATGCGCATGCCGCTAATAGCGTAACTGTAGTTAGTCACTGAATGACTCTTTTTTCTTTCTTCTTATACGAAAAAGATATTCAGATGTAGTCTCATATGGTGCACATTTGTTTTACTCACGGTTCAGCTGTGTTCAGAAGCGGCGTCCCGCTCTTGATCTGAGAACAAACTGACCTTTCTAGCTCGGGACCTCCGGTAACAGCTTGCTCTAAAAGTCGGCGTGCCACATGTTATGGCGGCGTCTCTGTTCAATGTTTGCAACGCCCCTTCAGTGTTCCGATCGCCTTATCACTTTTTTATTCCAGCTGCCGGGGTTCCGCTTTGTAGATATTCGTGAGTGTCTTTAGGTTCAATTCTTCCTGAAGCGCTCCAATAGTGTAATTTCAGTCTTCATATGCTTGTTCACCCAAACATGTTTCGGAGCTCAAACTCGCTCCTTCCTCAGTGGTCAAGCATATTGTTCGTCATGTTCCCCTTTTATCCTGTGTCGGTCTATCAGAAAGACCGGACTTTAATCCGGAATAGCATCTTTGTAAAATCCATTGTTAAATTAGCATTCTCTGTTATAGAGATATTTAAATCATTTATTAATTGCTCCTATTCATAATACTGTTGTTCATAGATTTTCATTTCATATGTAGTCATTTTATAAGTATACAAAATATATATATTTTTATTAAAAATAAAAAAACAAAAATTATTAAAACATAACTATAAAACATCACAATAAAATATCAAAGGGATATGTCAATATATCAATTATTACGAGGAAGGACTATCACCATAAGCGTAAAATATAAAATATATAATATATAATATATAATATATAAAATATGAAAGTGAATTTACGCATATAAAAATCAGTTTTGCAAGGTAGGTATATATATGCATTTTATAAATTTTATAAAATATACATATAAATTTTCTTGAAGATATATATAGACTTCTAGATAGTGTGTTGTTTTGTGGGGGACTCCTAGTTAAGGGAAGACGGGGCTGCTGATTTAAAACAGAAACCACCGTCGTCCGTCAACTAGGGGTACCCCAATTTACAGGAAGCCAAAAATCTCGAGTTCCGCATTTAGGCCATTAGGTTGAATGGAATCGAACTCAAAGATTTTTCTTGATTCCTGTCGGGACATTCTGGATATGTGGTCCCCTCCCCTCCAGTGTTTATTAATTTTTTCAAATGCTGTAAACACTAGGCCAGCGGGGTTCTGGTTATGATATTGTTTAAAATGTCTCGACAGGACATGTTTTTCGTAACCTTTCTTTATATTGCCAATATGCTCAGCTATCCTGATTTTCAAAAGTCTTTTCGTGCGGCCTATGTACTGTTTGCCGCAAGGGCACTGGATCAAATATAATACATTATCTGAGTTACATGTAAGCAGGTCATTTATTTAAATTTTTAAATTATTTTGTGTAGACTGTACCTCTATTGTTTTTCTTGGAAAAGTTGTTTGTTTGCAGTTTGAACATTTTCCACACCTAAAAAACCCTTTTAAGTGGTCCCAATGTTGTAGAATTCCTTTCTTTTTTGTTATAGTTTGTTTTGTCGTCGGTGCTATTTTGCATCCTAGATTTTGTGCCTTTGTATGCACAAATTGTGGGTTTTTTGATATTGATGCACCTATCGTTTTATCCTCTAGGATATGATGCCAATAGCGTCTAATGATTCTTTCAACTTTTTTATATTCTGAATTAAAGGGTAGAATAATTCTTGGTGTTCCATCTTTTAAGTTGCTACTGACATTATCTTTATTTTTATTTTTATCAAAAAAGGAATTTCTCTCTTTTTTTCTTATTTTACATAGTGATTCTTCCACTATGTCTATTGGATCATTTTTATCTAAGAAACAAATTTTCATATTCTCAGCTTCCTTTTCAAACTGCTCCACTTTTGTACAATTACATTTAAGCCTACCAAATTGACCTGTTGGAATGTTCAGCAGCCATCTAGGTAGATGGCAGCTGCTAAATAAAATATAACTATTTCTTGATATTGGTTTTTGGAAGGTGCTGATTATGTATCTTCCCTCTTCATTCCTTATTAATAGATCCAAATATTCAATTTCCATATTATTCACATTACTGGTAAATTTTAAATTAAATGTGTTCATATTAATATCTTCTAAAAACTTTAAAAGTTCCTCTCTTCCACTTTTCCAAATAAAAATAATGTCATCTATAAAGCGTTGCCAGAGCACCAGATCTGTCCCCAGTCTTGGACCAATATAGATGTCCTCCCAATCTGTCATAAATAAATTTGCGTAACTGGGGGCAAATCTGGTGCCCATGGCAGTCCCCCTTGTTTGAAGATAAAAATCGGATCCAAAATAAAAATAATTATGTGATAAGATAAAATTTACCCCATCTTCTAAAAAATCTATCTGTTCAGTATGTAGTCCACTGTTTTTCTGTAATTGACTTTTCATTGCTGCCACTCCCTGTTCATGATTTATTATAGTATATAGGGAGTTCACGTCTAGCGTCCCCATAATCCAATCAGGATTACATTCCAATTTTTCCAGGGTTTCAATGATTTGTGTACTATCTTTTGTATATGACGCGCTTTTCTTTACTGACGGTTGTAACATTCTGTCTATGTATTGTGATAGATTTGAAGTTAAGGATCCGATCCCTGAAATTATAGGACGGCCGGGGGGATTTTTGGGATCTTTGTGGACCTTAGGGAGACAATAAAACACTGGCAGTCTCCGTTGTGTTTTAGTAATAAAATCATATTCCTGCTGTAATAAAATATTGCTGTCTAATCCTTTTTTGCAATACTGTAGGAGTTCCTGATAACATTGTTCTCCTGGGTCCCCTTTTAATTTAATATAGGTGTTTGAGTCTGTTAATTGTCTCAAACATTCGTTATTATATTTTTCTGCATCCATTATTATTATAACTCCTCCTTTATCGACTGGGCGTATAACCAAATTTTCTTGTTTTTGGAGCTGTTTAATTGCCTGTCTTTCTTGATTCGTTATATTGTTTTTGGTGTTTCGTCCGTTCTTCAATTTCCTTATGTCTGAACTAACACACTGTCTAAAAGCTGCAATTTCCTGACCTATTTCTTGTCTAGGGAATTTTTTTGAAGTTTCTTTTAGTTCTGTATGTATGTACCTATAATTTTTCTCCACCTGTTGTAAGATCGGATTTTTTAGAAAATACTTTTTTAAGCAAATTTTTCTTATGAATTTTTCTACCCCGATGTAAGCCTCAAATTTATTCATTTTAAGTGTTGGTGCGAATTTTAAACCTTTATTTAATACCTTAATTTGTGTATCGGACAGTTTGATATCACTCAAATTGATGATAGCATCTGCTCCTTTTATATCCTGTGATGATAATTTCCTTCGTCCTCTCCGTGTTTTCTTCTGTTTTTGTGTTGTGCTTTTTCTTTGTGATAATGTGTGTCACCATTGTCCCTTATCGGTGTCAACCACTGTGTGTCCTGTGAGTGTTGTGTTCTGTTCGATTGATAATTCCTGTACTGTTGGTGTCTGTGACATAGATTGTATTGGTGTTTCAACGGTGGGGGTGAATAGTGTCTCCTCATTACTGGTGAGTGTTGACGTTCTAGTGATCTTTGTGATCTGTGTCGTGTCCTTGTTCTGTGATGAGGGGGGGTCCCATCTAAAAAATGTTGTTCATTAGAAAGGGCTTCATATTTATTTGTGAAAATTCGGAAAATAGAGATAACATTCAGAGAAGAGAGGACAAAGAAAAAACACAAGAGAATACTCAAAAACCACAGCAGACTAGATACAATATACCAGTCACAAATAAATATGAAGCCCTTTCTAATGAACAACATTTTTTAGATGGGACCCCCCCTCATCACAGAACAAGGACACGACACAGATCACAAAGATCACTAGAACGTCAACACTCACCAGTAATGAGGAGACACTATTCACCCCCACCGTTGAAACACCAATACAATCTACGTCACAGACACCAACAGTACAGGAATTATCAATCGAACAGAACACAACACTCACAGGACACACAGTGGTTGACACCGATAAGGGACAATGGTGACACACATTATCACAAAGAAAAAGCACAACACAAAAACAGAAGAAAACACGGAGAGGACGAAGGAAATTATCATCACAGGATATAAAAGGAGCAGATGCTATCATCAATTTGAGTGATATCAAACTGTCTGATGCACAAATTAAGGTATTAAATTAAGGTTTAAAATTCGCACCAACACTTAAAATGAATAAAATTGAGGCTTACATCGGGGTAGAAAAATTCATAAGAAAAATTTGCTTAAAAAAGTATTTTCTAAAAAATCCGATCTTTTAACAGGTGGAGAAAAATTATAGGTACATACATACAGAACTAAAAGAAACTTCAAAAAAATTCCCTAGACAAGAAATAGGTCAGGAAATTGCAGCTTTTAGACAGTGTGTTAGTTCAGACATAAGGAAATTGAAGAACGGACGAAACACCAAAAACAATATAACGAATCAAGAAAGACAGGCAATTAAACAGCTCCAAAAACAAGAAAATTTGGTTATACGCCCAGCCGATAAAGGAGGAGCTATAATAATAATGGATGCAGAAAAATATAATAACGAATGTTTGAGACAATTAACAGACTCAAACACCTATATTAAATTAAAAGGGGACCCAGGAGAACAATTTTATCAGGAACTCCTACAGTATTGCAAAAAAGGATTAGACAGCAATATTTTATTACAGCAGGAATATGATTTTATTACTAAAACACAACGGAGACTGCCAGTGTTTTATTGTCTCCCTAAGGTCCACAAAGATCCCAAAAATCCCCCCGGCCGTCCTATAATTTCAGGGATCGGATCCTTAACTTCAAATCTATCACAATACATAGACAGAATGTTACAACCGTCAGAAAAGAAAAGCGCGTCATATACAAAAGATAGTACACAAATCATTGAAACCCTGGAAAAATTGGAATGTAATCCTGATTGGATTATGGGGACGCTAGACGTGAACTCCCTATATACTATAATAAATTATGAACAGGGAGTGGCAGCAATGAAAAGTTAATTACAGAAAAACAGTGGACTACATACTGAACAGATAGATTTTATAGAAGATGGGGTCAATTTTATCTTATCACATAATTATTTTTATTTTGGATCCGATTTTTATCTTCAAACAAGGGGGACTGCCATGGGCACCAGATTTGCCCCCAGTTACGCAAATTTATTTATGACAGATTGGGAGGACATCTATATTGGTCCAAGACTGGGGACAGATCTGGTGCTCTGGCAACGCTTTATAGATGACATTATTTTTATTTGGAAAAGTGGAAGAGAGGAACTTTTAAAGTTTTTAGAAGATATTAATATGAACACATTTAATTTAAAATTTACCAGTAATGTGAATAATATGGAAATTGAATATTTGGATCTATTAATAAGGAATGAAGAGGGAAGATACATAATCAGCACCTTCCAAAAACCAATATCAAGAAATAGTTATATTTTATTTAGCAGCTGCCATCTACCTAGATGGCTGCTGAACATTCCAACAGGTCAATTTGGTAGGCTTAAACGTAATTGTACAAAAGTGCAGCAGTTTGAAAAGGAAGCTGAGAATATGAAAATTTGTTTCTTAGATAAAAATTATCCAATAGACATAGTGGAAGAATCACTATGTAAAATAAGAAAAAAAGAGAGAAATTCCTTTTTTGATAAAAATAAAAATAAAAATAAAGATAATGTCAGTAGCAACTTAACCACCTCAGCCCCCAGTGCTTAAACACCCTGAAAGACCAGGCCACTTTTTACACTTCAGCACTACACTACTTTCACCGTTTATTGCTCGGTCATGCAACTTACCACCCAAATGAATTTTACCTCCTTTTCTTCTCACTAATAGAGCTTTCATTTGGTGGTATTTCATTGCTGCTGACATTTTTACTTTTTTTGTTATTAATCGAAATTTAACGATTTTTTTGCAAAAAAATGACATTTTTCACTTTCAGTTGTAAAATTTTGCAAAAAAAACGACATCCATATATAAATTTTGCTCTAAATTTATTGTTCTACATGTCTTTGATAAAAAAAAAATGTTTGGGTAAAAAGAAATGGTTTGGGTAAAAGTTATAGCGTTTACAAACTATGGTACAAAAATGTGAATTTCCGCTTTTTGAAGCAGCTCTGACTTTCTGAGCACCTGTCATGTTTCCTGAGGTTCTACAATGCCCAGACAGTACAAACACCCCATAAATGACCCCATTTCGGAAAGTACACACCCTAAGGTATTCGCTGATGGGCATAGTGAGTTCATAGAACTTTTTATTTTTTGTCACAAGTTAGCGGAAAATGATGATTTTTTTTTATTTATTTTTTTTTCTTACAAAGTCTCATATTCCACTAACTTGTGACAAAAAATAAAAACTTCCATGAACTCACTATGCCCATCACGAAATACCTTGGGGTCTCTTCTTTCCAAAATGGGGTCACTTGTGGGGTAGTTATACTGCCCTGGCATTCTAGGGGCCCAAATGTGTGGTAAGGAGTTTGAAATCAAATTCTGTAAAAAATGACGAGTGAAATCCGAAAGGTGCTCTTTGGAATGTGAGCCCCTTTGCGCATCTAGGCTGCAAAAAAGTGTCACACATCTGGTATCGCCGTACTCAGGAGAAGTTGGGGAATGTGTTTTGGGGTGTCATTTTAAGTATACCCATGCTGGGGGAGATAAATATCTTGGTCAAATGCCAACTTTGTATAAAAAAATGGGAAAAGTTGTCTTTTGCCAAGATATTTCTCTCACCCAGCATGGGTATATGTAAAAAGACACCCCAAAACACATTCCCCAACGTCTCCTGAGTACGGAGATACCACATGTGTGACACTTTTTTGCAGCCTAGGTGGGCAAAGGGGCCCATATTCCAAAGAGCACCTTTCGGATTTCACTGGTCATTTACCTACTTACCACACATTAGGGCCCCTGGAAAATGCCAGGGCAGTATAACTACCCCACAAGTGACCCCATTTTGGAAAGAAGACACCCCAAGGTATTCCGTGAGGGGCATGGCGAGTTCCTAGAATTTTTTATTTTTTGTCACAAGTTAGTGGAAAATGATGATTTTTTTTTTTTTTTTTTTTTCATACAAAGTCTCATATTCCACTAACTTGTGACAAAAAATAAAAACTTCCATGAACTCACTATGCCCATCAGCGAATACCTTGGGGTCTCTTCTTTCCAAAATGGGGTCACTTGTGGGGTAGGTATAATGCCCTGGTATTTTAGGGGCCCAAATGTGTGGTAAGGAGTTTGAAATCAAATTCTGTAAAAAATGACGAGTGAAATCCGAAAGGTGCTCTTTGGAATGTGGGCCCCTTTGCCCACCTAGGCTGCAAAAAAGTGTCACACATCTGGTATCTCCGTACTCAGGAGAAGGTGGGGAATGTGTTTTGGGGTGTCATTTTACATATACCCATGCTGGGTGAGATAAATATCTTGGTCAAATGCCAACTTTGTATAAAAAAATGGGAAAAGTTGTCTTTTGCCAAGATATTTCTCTCACCCAGCATGGGTATATGTAAAAAGACACCCCAAAACACATTCCCCAACTTCTCCTGAGTACGGAGATACCACATGTGTGGCACTTTTTTGCAGCCTAGGTGGGCAAAGGGGCCCATATTCCAAAGAGCACCTTTTGGATTTCACTGGTCATTTACCTACTTACCACACATTAGGGCCCCTGGAAAATGCCAGGGCAGTATAACTACCCCACAAGTGACCCCATTTTGGAAAGAAGACACCCCAAGGTATTCCGTGAGGGGCATGGCGAGTTCCTAGAATTTTTTATTTTTTGTCACAAGTTAGTGGAAAATGATGATTTTTTTTTTTTTTTTTTTTTTCATACAAAGTCTCATATTCCACTAACTTGTGACAAAAAATAAAAACTTCCATGAACTCACTATGCCCATCAGCGAATACCTTGGGGTCTCTTCTTTCCAAAATGGGGTCACTTGTGGGGTAGTTATACTGCCCTGGCATTCTAGGGGCCCAAATGTGTGGTAAGGAGTTTGAAATCAAATTCTGTAAAAAATGACGAGTGAAATCCGAAAGGTGCTCTTTGGAATATGGGCCCCTTTGCCCACCTAGGCTGCAAAAAAGTGTCACACATCTGGTATCTCCGTATTCAGGAGAAGTTGGGGAATGTGTTTTGGGGTGTCTTTTTACATATACCCATGCTGGGTGAGAGAAATATCTTGGCAAAAGACAACTTTTCCCATTTTTTTATACAAAGTTAGCGGAAATTGATATTTTTTATTTTTTTCTCACAAAGTCTCCCGTTCCGCTAACTTGGGACAAAAATTTCAATCTTTCATGGACTCAATATGCCCCTCACGGAATACCTGGGGGTGTCTTCTTTCCGAAATGGGGTCACATGTGGGGTATTTATACTGCCCTGGCATTCTAGGGGCCCTAAAGCGTGAGAAGAAGTCTGGAATATAAATGTCTAAAAAATTTTACGCATTTGGATTCCGTGAGGGGTATGGGGAGTTCATGTGAGATTTTATTTTTTGTCACAAGTTAGTGGAATATGTGATCCGATCCATCTATCAGTGCATCCGTAAAAATCATGCGGACATCTGAATGGAGCTTTACAGGGGGGTGATCAGGGAGTCTATATGGGGTGATAACCACAGTCATTGATCACGCCCCTGTAAGGCTTCATTCAGACGTCCGGATGCGTTTTGCGGATCCGATCCATCTATCAGTGCATCCGTAAAAATCATGCGGACATCTGAATGGAGCTTTACAGGGGGGTGATCAGGGAGTCTATATGTGGTGATCACCACAGTCATTGATCATGCCCCTGTAAGGCTTCATTCAGACGTCCGGATGCGTTTTGCGGATCCGATCCATCTATCAGTGGATCCGTAAAAATCATGCGGACGTCTGAATGGAGCTTTACAGGGGGGTAATCAATGACAGGGGGGTGATCAATGACAGGGGGGTGATCAGGGAGTCTATATGGGGTGATAACCACAGTCATTGATCATGCCCCTGTAAGGCTTCATTCAGACGTCCGGATGCGTTTTGCAGGTCCGATCCATCTATCAGTGGATCCGTAAAAATCATGCGGACATCTGAATGGAGCTTTACAGGGGGTTGATCAATGACAGGGGGGTAATCAATGACAGGGGGGTGATCAGGGAGTCTATATGGGGTGATCAGGGAGTCTATATGGGGTGATCAGGGGCTAATAAGGGGTTAATAAGTGACGGGGGGGGGTGTAGTGTAGTGTAGTGTAGTGGTGCTTGGTGCTACTTTACTGAGCTACCTGTGTCCTCTGGTGGTCGATCCAAACAAAGGGGACCACCAGAGGACCAGGTAGCAGGTATATTAGACGCTGTTATCAAAACAGCGTCTAATATACCTGTTAGGGGTTAAAAAAAACACATCTCCAGCCTGCCAGCGAACGATCGCCGCTGGCAGGCTGGAGATCAACTCTCTTACCTTCCGTTCCTGTGAGCGCGCGCGCCTGTGTGCGCGCGTTCACAGGAAATCTCGCGTCTCGCGAGATGACGCGTATATGCGTCCAGGAGGAATGAATCAACCACCTCCAGGACGCGTCTGTGCGTACAGCGGTCCGGAGGTGGTTAAAAGATGGAACACCAAGAATTATTCTACCCTTTAATTCAGAATATAAAAAAGTGGAAAGAATCATTAGACGCTATTGGCATCATATCCTAGAGGATAAAACGATAGGTGCATCAATATCAAAAAACCCACAATTTGTGCATACAAAGGCACAAAATCTAGGATGCAAAATAGCACCGACGACAAAACAAACTATAACAAAAAAGAAAGGAATTCTACAACATTGGGACCACTTAAAAGGTTTTTTTAGGTGTGGAAAATGTTCAAACTGCAAACAAACAACTTTTCCAAGAAAAACAATAGAGGTACAGTCTACACAAAATAATTTAAAAATTTAAATAAATGACCTGCTTACATGTAACTCAGATAATGTATTATATTTGATCCAGTGCCCTTGCGGCAAACAATACATAGGCCGCACGAAAAGACTTTTGAAAATCAGGATAGCTGAGCATATTGGCAATATAAAGAAAGGTTACGAAAAACATGTCCTGTCGAGACATTTTAAACAATATCATAACCAGAACCCCGCTGGCCTAGTGTTTACAGCATTTGAAAAAAATAATAAACACTGGAGGGGAGGGGACCACATATCCAGAATGTCCCGACAGGAATCAAGAAAAATCTTTGAGTTCGATTCCATTCAACCTAATGGCCTAAATGCGGAACTCGAGATTTTTTGGCTTCCTGTAAATTGGGGTACCCATAGTTGACGGACGGTGGTTTCTGTTTTAAATCAGCAGCCCCGTCTTCCCTTAACTAGGAGTCCCCCACAAAACAACACACTATCTAGAAGTCTATATATATCTTCAAGAAAATTTATATGTATATTTTATAAAATTAATAAAATGCATATACTGTATATACCTACCTTGCAAAACTGATTTTTATATGCGTAAATTCACTTTCATATTTTATATATTATATATTATATATTTTATATTTTACGCTTATGGTTATAGTCCTTCCTCGTAATAATTGATATATTGACATATCCCTTTGATATTTTATTGTGATGTTTTATAGTTATGTTTTAATGATTTTTGTTTTTTTATTTTTAATAAAAATATATATATTTTTTATACTTATAAAATGACTACATATGAAATGAAAATCTGTGAACAACAGTATTATGAATAGGAGCAATTAATAAATGATTTAAATATCTCTATAACAGAGAATGCTAATTTAACAATGGATTTTACAAAGATGCTATTCCGGATTAAAGTCCGGTCTTTCTGATAGACCGACACAGGATAAAAGGGGAACATGACGAACACTATGCTTGACCACTGAGGAAGGAGCGAGTTTGAGCTCCGAAACATGTTTGGGTGAACAAGCATATGAAGACTGAAATTACACTATTGGAGCGCTTCAGGAAGAATTGAACCTAAAGACACTCACGAATATCTACAAAGCGGAACCCCGGCAGCTGGAATAAAAAAGTGATAAGGCGATCGGAACACTGAAGGGGCGTTGCAAACATTGAACAGAGACGCCGCCATAACATGTGGCACGCCGACTTTTAAAGCAAGCTGTTACCGGAGGTCCCGAGCTAGAAAGGTCAGTTTGTTCTCAGATCAAGAGCGGGACGCCGCTTCTGAACACAGCTGAACCGTGAGTAAAACAAATGTGCACCATATGAGACTACATCTGAATATCTTTTTCGTATAAGAAGAAAGAAAAAAGAGTCATTCAGTGACTAACTACAGTTACGCTATTAGCGGCATGCGCATAAATAGCTAAAACCAAGAACATTGCTGCTATACCATATAGCCATTTGATCCTTGAACAAATAGTGGATTACACTATATGGGGATTGTCATATTGAACTATATTCCACCAATTCCATTTTAAAGGATACTCCTGCATTTTTATATATAATTATTTATTTATTACTAATGTTGCTTATATTTGCTATTATCCTCTAATCGATATTTAATAACCGATTTTGCTGCTATTTATGAACTGTTATATATTGATACTGCTGCTAAAATATTGTTATTACTGTTAGACTATTTATATGAATTGTCGTTATTTTGTAGGTTATATGCCTATTTAAACTCCATTTTAATATTTAATAAATTTGCCTTCCATGAGCCCATAAATAGAGTGCCTGCTCATATTTATTTCAGTGGATATAAAAAGTCTACAAACCCATGTTAAAATGTCAGGTTTCTGTGCTGTAAAAAAATGAGACAAAGATAAATAATTTCAGAACTTTTTCCACCTTTAATGTGACCTATAAACTGTACAACTCAATTGAAAAACAAACTGAAATCTTTTAGGTAGAGGGAAGAAAAAATATAAAAATTTAATAATATGGTTGCATAAGTGTGCACACCCTTAAACTAATACTTTGTTGAAGCACTTTTTGATTTTATTACAGCACTCTATATTTTTGTGTATGAGTCTATCAACATGGCACATTTTGACTTGGCAAGATTTGCCCAATCTTCTTTGCAAAAACACTCCAAATCTGTCAGACTGCGAGGGCATCTCCTGTGCACAGCCCTCTTCAGATCACCTTAAATATTTTTAATCGGATTCAGGTCCGGGCTTTGGCTGGGCCATTCCAAAACTTTAATCTTCTTCTGGTGAAGCCATTCCTTTGTTGATTTGGATGTATGCTTTGGGTCGTTGTCATGCTGAAAGATGAAGTTCCTCTTCGTGTTCAGCTTTCTAGCAGAAGCCTGAAGGTTTTGTGCCAATATTGACTGGTATTTGGAATTGTTCATAATTTCCTCTAGCTTAACTAAGGCCCCAGTTCCAGCTGAAAAAAAAAAACAGACCCAAAGCATGATGCTGCCACCACCATGCTTCACTGTGCGTATGGTGTTCTTTTAGTGATGTGCAGTGTTGTTTTTGCACCAAACATATCTTTTGGAATTATGGCCAAAAAGTTCAACCTTGGTTTCATCAGACCATAACACCTTTTCCCACATGCTTTTGGGAGACTTTAGATGTGTTTTTGCAAAATGTAGCCTGCCTTGGATGTTTTTCTTCGTAAAAAAAAGGCTTTCGTCTTGCCAATCTAACCCATAGCCCAGACATATGAAGAATACAGGAGATTGTTGTCACATATACCACACAGCCAGTACTTGCCAGATATTCCTGCAGCTCCTTTAATGTTTCTGTAGGCCTCTTGGTAGCCTTCCAGACCAGTTTTCTTCTCGTCTTTTCATCAATTTTGGAGGGACGTCCAGTTCTTGGTAATGTAACTGTTGTGCCATATTTTCTCCACTTGAAGATGACTGTCTTTACTGTGTTCCATGGTATATCTAATGCCTTGGAAATTCTTTTGTACCCTTCTGACTGATACCTTTTAACAATGAGATCCCTCTGATGCTTTGGAAGCTCTCTGTGGACCATGGCTTTTGCTGTGGGATGCGACTAAGAAATTTTTAGGAAAGACCAACTAGAGCAGCTGAACTTTATTTGGGGTTAATCAGAGGCACTTTAAATGATGGCAGGTGTATGCTGACTCCTATTTAACATGATTTTGAATGTGATTGCTTAATTCTGAACACCGCTACATCCTCAGTTATAAGAGGTTGTGCACATTTATGCAACCACATTATTTTTGTTTTTTTTGTTTTCTTCCCTCCACCTAAATGATTTCAGTTTGTTTTTCAATTGAGTGGGACAGTCTATAGGTCACATTAAAGGTGGAAAAAGTTCAGAAATTTTTTATCTTTGTCTCATTTTTTTTTACAGCACAGAAACCTGACATTTTAACAGGGGTGTGTAGACTTTTTATATCCACTGTATATATATATATATATATATATATATATATATATATATATATATATATATATAAGGAATCCGCACCATCGCGTTTACAAATCACAAAATTTGGCACACAGATACATCAGGTGTCCGGGAAGGTTTTAGCACGGGTCTCAGCTCTCTAGGACGTACCGTTCCTGAAAAATTCACCATCACATCACCTGCATCAGCTAATAGAAGTCCACAGGTTAGCTACCCTGTGGCCCCATCACCACCTCCTCAGGCAGAGAGTTCCATAGTCACACTCTTCTTACAGTAAAGAATCCTTTTCTGTGTTGGTGTAGAAACCTTCTTTCCTCTAGACAGCCCTGATATAACTATACATAGTTATTAGAGCTCCCCTCAGTCCTCTTTTTTCTAAACTCAATAACCCTAATTATTTTAAAGTTTCTAGGTACTATGGTTGTTTCGGGCAGGGGTCAAGTCCTGGGAAAAAAAGTGTGGGAGCTCACCCAAGATCCACTGCCACCCCTACCCCCCCCCCCCCCCCCCCCCAAAAAAAAAAAAGTTAACAAAAACTGGAATTTGCGCTATATGTCTGTTCAGGCGCAATTCATCTCTTTCATATTATAAGCTCCCCTTATATATAATTTACTTACAGTTCTAAAGACTCAGGGGTGCTGGCTGGCTTGGCCTCAGGGGTGCTGCCAGCCTTGGCCTCAGGGTTGCTGGCAGGCTTAGCCTCAGGGGTGCTGTCAGGCTTTGCCGGGCAGAAGGAGTGTGGGAGACTGTTAGGTCTTTTTTATCCAAGCTGCTCCGGAAAAAAAATATTTTTCATTACACCTCAGGTCAGACCACCAATCAGACCCCCAATGTTAATCAGACCTCAGCTAAACAGCCCCAATAAGATCCCCAATGTTAATAAGACCCCAATAAGACCTCAGATCACACCTCAGCTCGGACCCCAATATGAATGTCCCCCAATCAGACCTCAGATAAGAGCCCCATGCCTCATAGCAGCCCCCAGTAGCCTCATAGCAGCTCCCAGTAATCTCACAGCAGCCCCCAGTAGCCTTATAGCAGCCCCCAGTAGCATCTCCATCAGCCCCAAGTGCCTTTCCATCAGCCCCCTGTGCCTCTCCATCAGCCCCCAGTGCCTCTCCATCAGCCCCAAAATATTCACAGTGGTTTCACGCTACGCACTCATCTGCCTCTAGAGGCGTATCTATTGCTATCAGTTAATCTATCCCCTTTCAACTAGTCAAATCCTTCATTGACCCAGAGGGACGTTTACTTATTATCCAAGGCACCATTTTTAATTACAAAGTCACCATAGCTAATATGTATGCCCCAAACGCCCGTCAGATCCCCTGGTTGATTAAGTCACTTAAGAGGATTAACCCCTTAAGGACCGGGCTCATTTTCACCTTAAGGACCAGGCCATTTTTTGCAAATCTGACCAGTGTCACTTTAAGTGCTCATAACTTTAAAACGCTTTGACTTATCCAGGCCATTCTGAGATTGTTTTTTCGTCACATATTGTACTTCATGACACTGGTAAAATGAAGTCAAAAAAATTATTTTTTTTGCACAAAAAAATACCTAATTTACCAAAAATTTGAAAAAAATTAGCAAATTTCAAAGTTTCAATTTCTCTACTTCTGTAATACATAGTAATACCCCAAAAAATTGTGATGACTTTACATTCCCCATATGTCTACTTCATGTTTGAATTGTTTTGGGAATGATATTTTATTTTTTGGGGATGTTATAAGGCTTAGAAGTTTAGAAGCAAATCTTGAAATTTTTCAGAAATTTACAAAAACTCAATTTTTAGCGACCAGTTCAGGTCTGAAGTCACTTTGCGAGTCTTACATAATAGAAACCACCCAAAAATGACCCCATCTAAGAAACTACACCCCTCAAGGTATTCAAAACTGATTTTACATACATTGTTAACCCTTTAGGTGTTGCACAAGAGTTATTGGCAAATGGGGAGGAAATTTGAGAATTTCATATTTTTGTCAAATTTTTCATTTTAACCCATTTTTTCCACTAACAAAGCAAGGGTTAACAGCCAAACAAGATTGTATCTTTATTGCCCTGACTCTGCCGTTTACAGAAACACCCAATATGTGACCGTAAACTACTGTACGGCCACACAGCGGGGCGTAGAGTGAAAGGTGCGCCGTTTGGTTTTTGGAAGGCTGATTTTTATGGACTGGTTTTTTGACACCATGTCCCATTTGAAGCCCCCTGATGCACCCCTAGAGGAGAAACTCCCTAAAAGTGACCCCATCTAAGAAACTACACCCCTCAAGGTATTCAAAACTGATTTTACATACGTCGTTAACCCTTTAGGTGTTGCACAAGAGTTATTGGCAAATGGGGATGAAATTTGAGAATTTCATTTTTTTGCCTAATTTTCAATTTCATCCCCATTTTTTCCACTAACAAAGCAAGGGTTAACAGCCAAACAAGATTGTATCTTTATTGCCCTGACTCTGCCGTTTACAGAAACACCCCATATGTGGCCGTAAACTACTGTACGGGCACACAGTAGGGCGTAGAGTGAAAGGTGCGCGGTTTGGTTTTTGGAAGCCAGATTTTGCTGGACTGGTTTTTTGACACCATGTCCCATTTGAAGCCCCCCTGATGCACCCCTAGATTAGAAATTCCATAAAAGTGACCCCATCTAAGAAACTACACCCCTCAAGCTATTCAAAACTGATTTTACAAACTTTGTTAACCCTTTAGGTGTTGCACAAGATTTAATGGAAAATAGAGACACAATTTCAAAATTTCACATTTTTGGCAGATTTTCCATTTTAATATTTTTTTTCCAGTTACAAAGCAAGGGTTAACAGCCAAACAAAACTCAATATTTATGGCCCTTGTTCTGTAGTTTACAGAAACACCCCATATGTGGTCGTAAACTGCTGTACGGGCACACGGCAGGGTGCAGAAGGAAAGGAATTCCATACGGTTTTTGGAAGGCAGGTTTTGCTGGACTGTTTTTTTTGACACCATGTCCCATTTGAAGCCCCCCTGATGCACCCCTAGAGTAAAAACTCCAAAAAAGTGACTCCATTTTAGAAACTACGGGATAGGGTGGCAGTTTTGTTGGTACTAGTTTAGGGTACATATGATTTTTGGTTGCTCTATATTACACTTTTTGTGCAGCAAGGTAACAAGAAATAGCTTTTTTGGCACGTTTTTTTTTTTTGTTATTTACAACATTCATCTGACAGGTTAGATCATGTGGTATTTTTATAGAGCAGGTTGTCGCGGACGCGGCGATACCTAATATGTATACATTTTTTTTTATTTATGTAAGTTTTATACAATAACTTCATTTTTAAAACCAAAAAAATGTTTTAGTGTCTCCATAGTCTAAGAGCCATAGTTTTTTCAGTTTTTTGGCGATTATCTTGAGTAGGGTCTCATTTTTTGCGGGATGAGATGACGGTTTGATTGGCACTATTTTGCGGTGCATATGACTTTTTGATCGCTTGCTATTACACTTTTTGTGACGTAAGATGGTAAAAAATGGCTTTTTTTACACTGTTTTTATTTTTATTTTTTTACGGTGGTCATCTGAGGGGTTAGGTCATGTGATATTTTTATAGAGCCGGTCGATACGGACGCGGCGATACCTAATATGTATACTTTTTTTTTATTTATGTAAGTTTTACAGAATGAGTTCATTTTTGAAAAAAAAGAAATCATGTTTTAGTGTCTCCATAGTCTAAGAGCCATAGTTTTTTCAGCTTTTGGGCGATTATCTTGAGTAGGGTCTCATTTTTTGCGGGATGAGATGACGGTTTGATTGGTACTATTTTGGCGTACATGCGACCTTTTTGATCACTTTTATTACCTTTTTTGGGAAGTAAGGTGGGCAAAATTTCAATTTTCTCATAGTTTTTATTTTTTTATTTTTATGGCGTTCACCGTGCGGGGAAAGTAACATGACCATTTTATAGATCAGGTCGTTACGGACGCGGCGATACCTAATATGTGTAGTTTATTTTATTTTTTTAATTTTTATTCAGTGATAAATGTTTTTTTTTATCTTAACTTTTTTTCACTTTTTTTTACATTTTTGTGACCCAGACCCACTTGGTTCTTGAAGATCCAGTGGGTCTGGTGTCTGTATAATACAGTACATAACAATATATATTGTTCTGTACTGTATTTTACTTACACTGAACAGATCTGTGCTTTTAGCATAGATCTGTTCAGCACCATGGACAGCAGGACGCCTGAGCAGGCGTCCTGTTGCCATGGGAACCCTCCCCGTCTGCTCAGAACTTCGCAGACGGGGAAGGGTAAGCACGGGGCTGAGGGGGGCTCTCTGGGGGCTCTCTCCCTCTCCATCGGGGGGCTGCAAAGGCACAGCAGCCCCCCGATGGAGAGGGAGGGAGCTCCCTGACCGATGACAGTTAACTTTTTCCATACAGCGGTCCGTACGGACCGCGGTATGGAAAGGGTTAAACGGCTGACATCTTCACAGATGTCAGCCGTTTATACCAGGGTGCCAGCAATGTGCTGGCACCCTGGTACAACCACTAGAAGCCAACGATCGTTCATGGGGAGGCGGGCGGGGGATCGCGATCCCGCCTGCCGCACCGCCCGCCTCCCGCAACGCCCCCACCGCCTGCGACACCCCCCCCCGCACCACCCTCTGGCATAAAATCGTGCAGGGGTGCAGGGGGGGGTGAAAAATATTTATTTTAGCCACTCTAAAGTTTCTGATCCCCGCGGTCAGGGACCGCGGCGATCAGAAACTGCAAAAAGCGCAGCAAACCGCAGGTCTGAATTGACCTGCGGTTTGCTGCGATCGCCGATACGGGGGGGTCAAATGACCCCCCCCCTGCATTGTTACGGGATGCCGGCTGAATGATTTCAGCCGAAATCCCGTTCCAATTAACCCCTGGGGCGCCGGAATACAGATTTTAAGTCAGGACGTACCGGTACGTCCTGGGTCCTTAAGGACTCGGGAAATAGGGCGTACCGGTACGTCCTAGGTCCTTAAGGGGTTAAAGAATTCTCAGAGGGTATGCTGTTAATGGGGGGAGATTTCAATGTTTCACTTGATATTGCCACCCCAAGGTCCAATAACATCACCAAGAAACAAATGGGGAAATTAATGATGGCATTAGCAGAGATGCGTCTGATGGATGTATGGAGAACTATCCACCCATCAGAGGCGGACTTCACATATTTCTCCCATGTCCACAACCCATATAGTCGGATAGACTATCTTTTCTTGCCAGATACACATATCATCTGTGTGAAAGGAGCGGGGATAGGGAATCTAGTGATATCCGATCATGCACCTGTTACAATGTCACTCTCACTCCATTGTATACCATATAAGGCTTGGTCGTGGAAGTTAAACACCACGCTTCTGGAAACCCAATCTTATGTGGACACACTGGGAGACAAATTAGAAAACTATTTTAAAATAAACGCTACACCTGACACATCTACCCCAATGCTTTGGGAGGCCCACAAGGCCTATATAAGAGGAGAATTGATAGCTCTTGGCTCATATGTTAAAAATAAATCTACAAAGGAATTGATGTCACTACTCTCTCAGATCCAAACACAGGAGAAATTTCACAAACTAACACATTCCGAGACCCACAAAGAGGCTTTAGTCACGCTTAGGCGTAAAGTTAAAGATCTCCTAAATATTAAAGGAGCCAAGTTCCTACTGGGTTTAAAAAGTAGACTATATGAACATGGGGATAAGGGAAATAAAATGATATCCTACTTAATTAAAAAAAAGAAGGGAAAAAACCTTTGTCTCTTCGATAAAGTTTGACTCCTCCCTAAGATTGACTTCAACCCCTCTCATAGCCAAAGCCTTCCAGTCATTTTACACTAAACTTTACAACCTCCTTGTATCAAAAGCAGACCCAGACCTGAGTTGAAAAACAAACACCTCCCTGATTGAAGAGTTTTTAGCCTCAATCCCCCTCACTATCAGAAGAAAAGCGTGAACTACTCCTTAAACCTTTTTCCATAACAGAGGTTGAAAAAGTCCTTAATTCTATCCCTATAGGGAAGAGCCCAGGCCCTGATGGGTTTCCTATTATTTATTTCAAGAAATTTAAAAAGATTCTGCTTCCCCACTTCACAGGTCTCTGCAATTTGCTGTTGGGAGGGATGTCTTTGGCTCCACAGGCCTTGAGGGCGCATATTACTATCCTACAGGACTTGAGGACTGCGGGAGCTACAGACCCATATCCCTGCTCAACTGCGACTTGAAATGGTGGTCCAAATTGTTGGCGTACAGGATCTCTCCCATGCTAAACAAGCTCATCGACCCTGAACAGGTAGGGTTTGTCCCTGGGAGAGAGGGGAAGCTCAGATCTTTTATTTCCTCCCTAAAAGTCCCATACATGTCATGGTTTGGCAGGAAAAATTTGTTGTCTACGTTTGTCCAACCCCCGCTTCTGTACTTATTTCAGGCCCTCCCGATACATATACCTGCATCTTTTCTACTCCAAATTAGGAGGGTATTTACATCCTTTCTGTGGAAAACCAAAAGACCCAGATTAGCTTACTCACTTCTTACCCAAAGGAAACATAAAGGAGGTATATCATTGCCGGACATGGCTTTGTATAATAGAGCCATCCATTTGGCTAGATGGGCGCTCCTAGCAAATGAAAAAATACAAGCACCCTTCCTTGATATAGAGAGGACTTTATTAGGTTTACACAGATATGCTTTAATGTGGTTACCAGACGCCCCGCTCTATCTCTGCCAGGAAATGTGTACATTGACTAAGAGCATGCTAGCCAGCTATCGTAATTCCACATTAGCTCCACGAAAGGGAAGAAAAGTCTCAAAAATAGCTCCACTAGTTGTGCTACCTTATCTATTCGATAAGATGGGAGGGAGGGAGGGAGAAGCTGGTGGCACTCTTGGGGAAATGTCAGGATTGGTGAAATAACAGAAACCAATCACTTCACAACACTAGAAGAAACCTACCATAAATTAGGTAGAGATCCACCCAATCAAATACAAAGCTGGGATTTCAAAAACATATGCAAGAAATATGGAAAAGCATCAGACCACACGTTTTTAGAGCCCACGTGGCTGGAAAACTTCACTATTCTTCCTTCAACTTTGAAGAAATCACTTTCAGTTACGTATAACAATTTATTAACCACACTTGCTGTACCTAAACCATATTATATACACCAGTGGGAGAAAGACTTGGGAAAGAGTCTGACAGACACTGAATCTGCATATATCCTCTCCCATGCACAAGGATTCTCTTCTTGTGTCCGCTTTCAGGAAAACTCCTACAAAACAATCACTAGGTGGTACAAAACCCCGGTGTATCTATGTTCTATAGGTCTTTCTCCCACTGATCGCTGTTGGAGATGTCGATCAGATGTAGGATCCATGATACATATCTGGTGGTCATGTCCTTTAATAACGCAATTCTGAGAGGATGTCGAAAAGACTATCAACTCTATATGCTCAACATCTATAACCCTCACCCCCGAGCTAGTATTGCTGTGGATCCCTACCTCCAATTTCAGACCATCAAAAGCAGATCTTCCTACTCACATGATTGCTACAGCAAAACTTCTCATTCCAACAAAATGGAGAGACCCCTCACCCCCAGATTTGAAAATGTGGTTTAACAAAATGCATCAGCTTCATAGAATGGAGGAGATGGTGGGATGGATGCATGGCAACAGACTCAGATTCCTTGAAACATGGTCTCCCTGGAAAAAGTCACAGGCTGCCAGGGACTCTGAGGTTCTTGACCCAATAAGTACCTGAATGATTCTGACATATGGTTTTTAAAAGATTTCATGATCCTCCCAGGTAAAATGTGATCTTTCTAGTGCGTGATATAGTATCTCCTCACACTAGTTCTAGACTGAACTTTAGGGTATTAGGCTGAACCATTACATATGGGAAAAATAAGGTCCACCCCACATGGACAATATTCTACATACCTAATCTACTTTATTTTATACATTATCTTTAAAGGGTTTACAAATCTCAGGACATCAGAGAGCCTACTGGTTTATATCCCTTATTTTCTTTTCCACTCATTCTTTTGTATTAATTTAGCTTTTTTTCCCTTCCTGTTGCCCTTACCATTGTTTGTGTAATTGGACAGAAATTTGCTTAAGTGTATATTCTTCTTCACACTGTAATTTGCAATAATGTCCTCTTATCTTATGTTTACAAAATGTGGAATGATGCAATTTTATGTACCTGTAAGCACTGAAACAATAAAAAGAGATTTCCAAAAAAAAAAAAAGAGGGGCGGCCCTAAAAGGGAACGGCGTTCCTGCTATGAAAAAAGTGCAGGAACGCCATTCCCACACGTTCCCGCAGGACTCGAGCCCTGGTTTCGGGTATTGAAATTTAGATACCCAGTCGATTCTTTTGTAACGGTTTCGACACAATACCAGGATTTCCATTTTTCCAATCCTGGGCTGCGCTGCTGCAGTCTAGTATCACAGAACTTGGAGAGCGCTACTGTTCCTTCAGCAGCACAGGGGAGGAGGAAGCAGTCTCTCCCTCCCCCCGTGCTGCCGCTGCCATTGGTGGCGCAGTGCGCCCTCCCCAGTATTAAAATCATTGGTGGTGCAGTGCGCCCTCCCCAGTATTAAAATCATTGGTGGCAGTGGCCACAGGGTTCCCTCCCCTTCTCCTCATTGGTGGCAGTAGCAGCTTCTGATCGGAGCCACAGCTGTGTAATCCTGGGGCTCTGATCGGTTACCATGGCAGCAGGGAGAGTGTGAGATTCTATTCACCCTAATAGAGCTCTATTAGGGTGAATAGGACAAGGGATCAAAAGATCCCAGGTTCTAGCCCCTAAACAGTAAAAAAAAAAATATAATATATAAAAAAATATATATATATTAAATATAAATCACCCCCTTTCACAATTTTACTTATAAAATATATAAACAATAAGTAAACATATCACATATTGCCACGTTCGAAAAGTCCAAACTATTAAACTATAAAAATCTCCTACGCGGTGAATGCCAGAACAGAAAAAAATGAATAAAAACTGCGTGATTCAGCATTTTTTTGTCACCTTGTCCCCCCAAAAAATAGGATCGTACTGTTCGGTTTTTATTGTGTTTTATTTTTTTCGCATGGTATCGAGTATCGCAATACTTTTTGATGGCATCGAAATCAAATCAAAATTATGGTATCGAAACAACCCTACTGGGTACTGTAGTCCACCCATTCCATTTACTTTAGTTGCACTCCTCTAACTCCTCCCCAGCTTTGCTAAGTCTGTCTTGTTTACACGAGCCCAGCATTGTACATAGTACTCCATGTGTGATCTGACTAGTGATTTGTAAAGTGGTAGGACTATGTTCTTGTCACGTACATCTATGTTCCTTTTGATGTACCCCATAATCTTTGCCTTGGTAGCAGTTGCCTGACACTGGTTTCTACAGTTAAAGGCAATTTTTTTTACGACTGTATTTTACTCATTTTGGGCAAAAAAAACAACAACATTTTTTCAATTGGTCTTTATCAAAAATATTGAGCTGTTCTGTCACAAAGAGCTAACTATTTGTTTAGCTATGTGAATCGTGCTGGACATCTAATAAACCTTATCTCTAAATTACTAAAAGGTCATAAACATTTAAGCCACATTTCTATCAGTAAGATAAGAAAAGAGCTATAATGAGTGTTTATAAGGTCAGACATAAGGAGCCAATGAACAAAGTTAAAATTCAGATCCTGCTACTAGATAAACTCTGCTGCACAAAGACATTGGTTAATTTTTTTTTATAAAGACCAAGTCAAAAAATGATTGTTAGCTCAAAATGAGTATAATGCAATAATTTAAAAAAATGCCCCCAAAGGTGTACATAGCCTTTAAGTTTACTGTCCTTGTCGTTTTCAATGTCAGTGTTTACCCTCATGCGCACGGCCGTTGTTTGAATCTGCATCCGAGCCGTCGTTTTGGCGGCTCAGATGCGGACCCATTCACTTCAATGGGGCCGCAAAAGATGCGGACAGCACTCCGTGTGCTGTCCGCATCCGTTGCTCCGTTCCGTGGCCCTGCTAAAAAAAATTACATATCCTATTCTTGTCCGCGCTTTGCGGACAAGAATAGGCATTTATATTGAAGGTTGTCTGTGCCGCTCCGCAAATTGCGGACCGCAAAACACACCACGGTCGTGTGCATGAGGCCATACCCAGTGTTTTACCATTTAGTATGTACTGGTGACATGTATTATTCCTTCCCATGTACATAACCCTATATTTGTCAGTGTTAAACCTCATCTGCCACTTCTCTGCCCAAGCCTCCAATCTATCCAAATCCATCTGTAGCAGTATACTGTCCTCTTCCGTGTTAATTACTTTACACCACGGATGCCCAAACTGCGTCCCTCCAGCTGTTTCAAAACTACAACTCCCAGCATGCTTGGAAAGCCTACAGCTATTAGGACATACTGGAAGTTGTCGTTTTGGAACAGCTGGAGGGCCGCAGGTTGAGCATCCCTGCTTTACACAGTTTAGTGTCATCTGCAAAAATTTATATTTTACTGTGCAAGCCTTCTACAAGATCATTAATAAATATATTGAAGAGGATAGGGCCCAATACTGACCACTGTGGTACTCCACTGGTGTCACCTCGCAATCTCATTCGTGGTATGCCGATGTGAGGCAGAGGGAGTCTGCTTCCCTCTGTAACTGCTTACATGCCACAGGAACTATTGCCAGCGGCATAAAAGGGATTAACCCCTTAAGGATTTAGGACGTACCGGTACGCCCTATTTCCCGAGTCCTTAAGGACTCAGGACGTACCGGTATGTCCTAACTTTAAATCGCGATTGCGGCGCGGCGGGGGTTAATCGCAACAGGATGTCCGCTGAAATCATTCAGCGGGCATCCTGTCACAACGCCGGGGGGGTCCCGTGATACCCCCCGTGTCGGCGATCGCCGCAAACCGCAGGTCAATTCAGACCTGCGGTTTGCGGCTTTTACCTTATCCGGCGGGCAGCGGGCGGCGGTGCCATCGGGTCCCCATGCGGCTGTAGGGGGGACCCGATGGCATGGAAGGCAGCGCGATGTGTAAGGAAGGCATCGCGCTGCCTTCCGGTGACGAACCTGTGAGATCCAGCCCCTTGGATCTCACAGGCTGGAAGCTGTATGAGCAATACACACAGTATTACTCATACAGCCAATGCATTCCAATACAGAAGTATTGGAAAGCATTGTAAAAGGGATTAGACTCCCAAAAGTTGAAGTCCCAAAGTGGGACAAAAAATAAAGTAAAAAAAAAGTTGAAAAATAAAGTTTTCCCCCCAAAAAATTAAAAGTTTGAAGTAAAAATAAACAAAAACGTCATTTTCCCCAAATAAAGTTAAAAAAAATTGGTAAAAAATAGGGAAAATAAAAAAGTATACATATTAGGAATCGCCGCATCTGTATCGACCGGCTCTATAAACATATCACATGACTTAATACTGTGCTAAATAAATAATTTTTTTGTCACCTTACATCACAAAAAGTACAACAGCAAGCGATCAAAAAGGCGTTTGTCCACTAAAATAGTACCAATCTAACCGTCACCTCATCCCGCAAAAAATGAGCCCCTACCTGAGACAATCGCCCTAAAAAATAAAAATAAATATGGCTCAGAATATGGAGACACTAAAACATCATTTTTTTTGTTTCAAAAATGATATTATTGTGCAAAACTTACATAAATAAAATAAAAAGTATACATATTAGGTATCGACGCATCCGTATCGACCGGCTCTATAAACATATCACATGACCTAACATGACCTGAACACCGTAAAAAAATAAAAATAAAAACGGTGCTAAATAAACCATTTTTTTGTCACCTTACATCACAAAAAGTGTAATAGCAAGCGATCAAAAAGTCATATGCACCCCAAAATAGTGCCAATCAAACTGTCATCTCATCTCACAAAAATCATACCCTACCCAAAGTAATCGCCCAAAAACTGAAAAAATTATGTCTCTCAGACTATGGAAACACTAAAACATGATTTTTTTTGCTTCAAAAATGAAATCATTGTGTAAAATTTACATAAATAAAAAAAAGTATACATATTAGGATGCATATTAGGTATCGCCGCATCCGTGACAACCTGGTCTATAAAAATATCACATGATCTAACCTGTCAGATGAATGTTGTAAATAACAAAAAATAAAAACGGTGCCAAAACAGCTATTTCTTGTTACCTTGCCTCACAAAAAGTGTAATATAGAGCAACCAAAAATTATATGTACCCTAAACTAGTACCAACAAAACTGCCACCTTATCCCGTAGTTTCTAAAATGGGGTCACTTTTTGGAGTTTCTACTCTAGGGGTGCATCAGAGGGGCTTCAAATGGGACATGGTGTCAAAAAAATCAGTCCAGCAAAATCTGCCTTCCAAAAACCGTATGGCATTCCTTTCCTTCTGCGCCCTGCCGTGTGCCCGTACAGCGGCTTACAACCACATATGGGGTGTTTCTGTAAACTACAGAATCAGGGCCATAAGTATTGAGTTTTGTTTGGCTGTTAACCCAGTCCAACAAAATCTGCCTTCCAAAAACCGTATGGCATTCCTTTCCTTCTGCACCCTGCCGTGTGCCCGTACAGCGGTTTACGTCCACATATGGGGTGTTTCTGTAAACTACAAAATCAGGGCCATAAATATTGAGTTTTGTTTGGCTGTTAACCCTTGTTTTGTTACTGGGAAAAATGGATTAAAATGGAAAATTTGCCAAAAAATTTCAATTCTGAAATTTTATCTCCATTTGCCAATAACTCTTGTGGAACACCTAAAGGGTTAATGACGTTTGTAAAATCTGTTTTGAATACCTTGAGGGGTGTAGTTTCTTAGATGGGGTCACTTTTATGGAGTTTCTACTCTAGGGGTGCATCAGGGGGGCTTCAAATGGTTACATGGTGTCAAAAAAACCAGTCCAGCAAAACCTGTCTTCCAAAAACCGTATGGCATTCCTTTCCTTCTGCGCCCTGCCGTGTGCCCGTACAGCGGTTTACGACCACATATGGGGTGTTTCTGCAAACTACAGAATCAGAGCCATAAATATTGAGTTTGGTTTGGCTGTTAACCCTTGCTTTGTAACTGTAAAAAAATTATTAAAATGGAAAATCTGCCAAAAATTTGAAATTTTGAAATTGTATCTCTATTTTCCATTAATTCTTGTGGAACACCTAAAGCAGGGATGGCCAACCTGTGGCGGGTGTAGTTTCTAGAATGGGGTCATTTTTGAGTGGTTTCTATTATGTAAGCCTCACAAAGTGATTTCAGACCTAAACTGGTCCGTAAAAATTTGGTTTTTGAAAATTTCTTAAAAATTTCAAGATTTGCTTCTAAACTTCTAAGCCTTGTAACATTCCAAAAAATAAAATATCATTCCCAAAATGATCCAACCATTAAGTAGACATATGGGGAATGTAAAGTAATAACTATTTTTGGAGGTATTACTATGCTTTATAAAAGTAGAGAAATTGAAACTTGGAATTTTTTTTACTTCATTTTACCAGTGTCATGAAGTACAATATGTGACGAAAAAACTATCTCAGAATGACCTGGATAAGTCAAAGCGTTTTAAAGTTATCAGCACTTAAAGTGACACTGGTCAGATTTGCAAAAAATGGCCAAGTCCGTAACCTGCTCAGGACCGCCGTACGCTGGATTGCGTCTTTGCGGCGGTCCTGTTACTCTGGGTGGACGCGCCGGTGCGTCCTCTCGCGAGACGCGAAAGCCGGCCCGCGCATGCGCATCGCGGGCAGGCAAAATTTAAAAGACAAGTTCGTCATCAACCTGCCAGCCAATGATCGTCGCTGGCAGGTTGATGATTTTCAAAAAATCAAATCAGAAGCCACCTAACACATTATATTAGTAAATATGATGTGTTAAATGGCTTCTGTGCTCCTCTGCTGGTCCTTTTCGTCGGTTGGTTCCAGCAGAGGAGCACACATCACTGTGAGTAGCCACCAACACCCCACTTAGCCCCCAGATCACCCTCCATCACCCTCCATCACCCCAATTAACCCCTTGATCGCCCCTGTCAATCACCTAGTGAAAGAGAAAAAAGTGATCAGTGTAAACTGTCCTTTTTTTTTTTTTACTGGTATTGATTTATAGTTTTACGATAGTTTAGGTCCCTTGGTTAGGTAGTTAGCGTCGGTTAGCGCCCAGCCCACCGCACCGCAGTCACTTATTCGCTGATTAGCGTATCGCTAATCAGCTTTTGTACTTTTATAGTATCTGTAAGTGATCAAAACTGATCACAGTCAGATCTATAAATGTATTAGTGTCACCTTAGCTTGCCCTCCACCCAAAATGCAGTGTTTGCCCGATCAGGCCTGATCGGTCGCCCACACGTGCGTTCACCCACACACGCCCCGCCGCAGTGACAAAAAACTTTTTGTTTTTTGATCACTGCACAATCATTTTACAAGCGCTGCGGCGATAAAAATTCTGCTTTGATATTTTTTATCAACCGCAGCGGCCTCAGGTACTTTGTTAGCCTCCCCTTTGTAAGACAGGCTTGCTTTTTTTCTTGGGTAGTCTCAGGGAATACCCCTAAATTTAGTAGTCCAAATGGCAAACAGGGGGTATTCTTCTGAAGAGGCCTACAGGATTCTGACCCAGTCGGATGAGGAATGGGAACCCTCATCTGACGAATCTAGCGGGTCAGAATATGAACCTGTAGAGAGCAGTGGCAGTCTGACCCAAAGTTCGGACGAGGAAGTTGAGGTCCCTGATAGCAGCAGGCGTACCCGGCCCCGTGTCGCTAGACCACAGGTTGCGCAGGATCCGTTTCAAGGGCAGCAGAGTGGGGCTGGCGCTGTCGGATTACGTGGTGAGGCATACACCAGCAGCACAGCCCATCCTGGACCTAGTACCAGCACTGCCGTACAACCTGGTGAAGTGGCGAGCACCAGAAGGGCAGTTGAAGCTGGTATGGTGGCACGTGCAGTAGTTACCCCGTCGCAGCCACCGCACAGACAGGCCCGAAGAGCCCCTAGAATCCCTGAGGTGCTGGCAAACCCTGATTGGCAGTCACCAACTTCAGCCGCACCATTAGTTCCCCCTTTCACCGCCCAGTCTGGAGTTCGGGTTGAGACGGCTCAGATCGGTTCGGCCCTGGGATTTTTTGAGCTGTTCTTGACTGCGGAGCTCTTGGACTTAGTCGTGGCAGAAACAAATCGGTATGCCACTCAATTTATATCCGCCAACCCGGGAAGCTCTTATGCCCAGTCTTTCCGGTGGAAACCAGTCCAAGTTTCCGAAATTAAAATTTTTCTGGGCCTTCTCCTGAACATGGGTCTAACCAAAAAGCATGAATTGCGGTCATATTGGTCCACAAACCCGATTCATCACATGCCCATGTTCTCTGCTGCTATGTCCAGGACACGTTTTGAGACCATCCTGCGTTTCCTGCACTTTAGCGACAACACAACCTCCCGTCCCAGATGCCACCCAGCTTTTGACCGGCTCCACAAAATTCGGCCCCTCATAGACCACTTCAACCAGAAATTTGCAGATTTGTATACCCCTGAGCAAAACATCTGCGTAGACGAGTCCCTAATACATTTTACCGGGCACCTTGGGTTCAAACAATACATCCCAAGCAAGCGTGCCCGGTATGGGGTCAAATTGTATAAGCTCTGTGAAAGGGCCACAGGCTATACCCACAAATTTCGGATCTATGAGGGAAAAGATCAGACCCTGGAGCCGGTCGGTTGCCCTGACTACCTGGGGAGCAGTGGGAAGACAGTCTGGGACTTGGTGTCACCCTTATTTGGCAAGGGGTACCATCTTTATGTGGACAATTTCTACACAAGTGTGCCCCTCTTCAGGCATTTGTTCCTAGAACAGATTGGCTGCTGTGGCACGTGCGACCTAGTCGCCAGGGCTTCCCCCAACGGCTCGTTACCACCCGTCTTGCAAGGGGGAGAGGACTGCCTTGTGTAACGAAGAACTGTTCGCGGTGAAATGGAGAGACAAGCGTGACGTTTACATGCTCTCCTCCATTCATGCAGACACGACAATCCAAATTGAACGGGCAACCAGTGTCATTGAAAAGCCCCTCTGTGTCCACGACTATAATGCGCTCATGGGAGGGGTGGACTTCAATGACCAGATGTGGGCTCCCTATTTAGTTTCCAGAAGGTTCCGTGGCCCCATCCACCAGTGTAGTGAGCCGTCTACACGAGCGACATTTCCCCAGTGTCGTTGCTGGTACCTCAAACCGACTGCCACCCCGAAAAAATGTTGTGTCTGTAGCAGGACACCCGCTATTTCTGTCCTAACTGTTCTGACCACCCTGCCCTATGCTTTGGAGAGTGTTTCCGGAAGTACCACACACAGGTACAATTAGCATAGGGATTGTATCTCACAGGACAGGCACACAGGGCTATAAGGGCCCTTTTACTCACAGCTGCTGCAAACCTGGGATAAAGTGCATAACGTACTTCGCCACATCTTTGGGCGATTTGCGCTTTGCACATTGTCCCATGGGGAAGGGGATGTTTGTCCTATAAAGTTAAAAAAAAAAAAAAAACACCAGGTAAGCAAAAAAGTTAACTTTCAGTTCAAAAAGTTTAAAAAAGTTTATATGTTCTGTTCAAAAGTTATTATAAAGTTAATAAAATTTATTGCGCTGCGGCCTGTTTTTTTCTTTTTTTTTTTTTTTTTTTACCTTCCAGGTGGACCAACCGATCGACTAGCTGCAGCACCGATGTGCATTCTGACAGAAGCATTGCGCTGCTGTCAGATTACACACAAGTCGGTGTATGCGGCCCTGCAAGACGAGATTTCTCCTCTGTAGTAAAAGATACGTTTGCCGAGGCATATGAGCTGAGGAGGCGGCGGTGTTCATATACTTTGGCAAACACTTTGTATATAGAGAAATCTGATTTGTCAGGGCATACGAGCTAAGTGGGTATGGATGTTGGGCGGAGCTCCTATGTCCTGGCAGACGCCTTTCCCCTCCTTTTTTTTTTTTGGGCAGAGATTTTTTCATCCACATTGATCGATGCGAATGAAGAAATCTGTGCCGTTCATTTTTTCTATCAGCCCAGAGGCTGAACGGAAAAAAAAAATCTCATTACCCGTATGCTCAATATAAGGAGAATAGCAGAAACTCCTAATGCTGGCCATACATGTAATGATTGCGGAGACCCTCAAATGCCAGGGCAGTACACCCCACAAATGACCCCATTTTGGAAAGAAGACACCCCAAGGTATTCACTGAGGGGCATATTGAGTCCATGAAAGATTGAAATTTTTGTCCCAAGTTAGCGGAAAGGGAGACTTTGTGAGAAAAAACAAAAAAATATCAATTTCCGCTAACTTGTGCCAAAAAAAAAAAAAATTCTATGAACTCGCCATGCCCCTCATTGAATACCTTGGGGTGTCTTCTTTCCAAAATAGGGTCACATGTGGTGTATTTATACTGCCCTGGCATTTTAGGGGCCCCAAAGCGTGAGAAGAAGTCTGGTATCCAAATGTCTAAAATGCCCTCCTAAAAGGAATGTGGGCCCCTTTGCGCATCTAGGCTGCAAAAAAGTGTCACACATGTGGTATCTCCGTACTCAGGAGAAGGTGGGCAATGTGTTTTGGGGTGTCATCTTACATATACCCATGCTGGGTGAGAGAAATATCTTGGCAAAAGACAACTTTTCCCATTTTTTTTATACAAAGTTGGCAATTGACCAAGATATTTCTCTCACCCAGCATGGGTATATGTAAAATGACACCCCAAAACACATTGCCCAACTTCTCCTGAGTATGGAGATACCACATGTGTGACACTTTTTTGCAGCCTAGGTGGGCAAAGGGGCCCACATTCCAAAGAGCACCTTTCGGATTTCACCAGCCATTTTTTACACATTTTGATTTCAAACTACTTACCACACATTAGGGCCCCTAGAATGGCAGGGCAGTATAACTACCCCACAAGTGACCCCATTTTGGAAAGAAGACACCCCAAGGTATTCCGTGAGGGGCATGGCGAGTTCCTAGAATTTTTTATTTTTTGTCACAAGTTAGCGGAAAATGATGATTTTTTTTTTTCTTACAAAGTCTCATATTCAACTAACTTGTGACAAAAAATAAAAAATTCTATAAACTCACTATGCCCATCAGCGAATACCTTGGGGTGTGTTCTTTCCAAAATGGGGTCACTTGTGGGGAAGTTATACTGCCCTGGCATTCTAGGGGCCCAAATGCGTGGTAAGTAGTTTGAAATCAAAATGTGTAAAAAATGGCCGGTGAAATCCGAAAGGTGCTCTTTGGAATGTGGGCCCCTTTGCCCACCTAGGCTGCAAAAAAGTGTCACACATGTGGTATCTCCGTACTCAGGAGAAGTTGGGCAATGTGTTTTGGGGTGTCATTTTACATATACCCATGCTGGGTGAGAGAAATATCTTGGCAAAAGACAACTTTTCCCATTTTTTTATACAAAGTTGGCATTTGACCAAGATATTTATCTCACCCAGCATGGGTATATGTAAAATGTCACCCCAAAACACATTGCCCAACTTCTCCTGAGTACGGAGATACCACATGTGTGACACTTTTTTGCAGCCTAGGTGGGAAAAGGGGGCCACATTCCAAAGAGCATCTTTCGGATTTCACCGGCCATTTTTTACACATTTTGATTTCAAACTACTTACCACGCATTTGGGCCCCTAGAATGCCAGGGCAGTATAACTACCCCCACAAGTGACCCCATTTTGGAAAGAACACACCCCAAGGTATTCGCTGATGGGCATAGTGAGTTCCTAGAAGTTTTTATTTTTTGTCACAAGTTAGTGGAATATGAGACTTTGTAAGAAAAAAAAAATCATCATTTTCCGCTAACTTGTGACAAAAAATAAAAAATTCTAGGAACTCGCCATGCCACTCACGGAATACCTTGGGGTGTCTTCTTTCCAAAATGGGGTCACTTGTGGGGTAGTTATACTGCCCTGGCATTCTAGGGGCCCTAATGTGTGGTAAGTAGTTTGAAATCAAAATGTGTAAAAAATGGCCGGTGAAAACCGAAAGGTGCTCTTTGGAATGTGGGCCCCTTTGCCCACCTAGGCTGCAAAAAAGTGTCACACATCTGGTATCTCCGTACTCAGGAGAAGTTGGACAATGTGTTTTGGGGTGTCATTTTACATATACCCATGCTGGGTGAGAGAAATATCTTGGTCAATTGCCAACTTTGTATAAAAAAAATGGGAAAAGTTGTCTTTTGCCAAGATATTTCTCTCACCCAGCATGGGTATATGTAAGATGACACCCCAAAACACATTGCCCACCTTCTCCTGAGTACGGAGATACCACATGTGTGACACTTTTTTGCAGAATGGGGTCACTTGTGGGGTAGTTATACTGCCCTGGCATTCTAGGGGCCCTAATGTGTGGTAAGTAGTTTGAAATCAAAATGTGTAAAAAATGGCCGGTGAAAACCGAAAGGTGCTCTTTGGAATGTGGGCCCCTTTGCCCACCTAGGCTGCAAAAAAGTGTCACACATCTGGTATCTCCGTACTCAGGAGAAGTTGGACAATGTGTTTTGGGGTGTCATTTTACATATACCCATGCTGGGTGAGAGAAATATCTTGGTCAATTGCCAACTTTGTATAAAAAAAATGGGAAAAGTTGTCTTTTGCCAAGATATTTCTCTCACCCAGCATGGGTATATGTAAGATGACACCCCAAAACACATTGCCCACCTTCTCCTGAGTACGGAGATACCACATGTGTGACACTTTTTTGCAGCCTAGGTGGGCAAAGGGGCCCACATTCCAAAGAGCACCTTTCGGATTTCACCGGCCATTTTTTACAGATTTTGATTTCAAACATCTTTGCACGCTTTTGGGCCCCTAAAATGCCAGGGCAGTATAACTACCCCACAAGTGACCCCATTTTGGAAAGAAGACACCCAAATGTGTTTTGTGATGGGCATGGCGAGTTCCTAGAATTTTTATTTTTTGTCACACGTTAGCGGAAAATGATGATTTTTCATTTTTTTTTCTTACAAAGTCTCATATTCCACTAACTTGTGACAAAAAATAAAAACTTCCATGAACTCACTATGCCCATCAGCGAATACCTTGGGGTGTCTTCTTTCCAAAATGGGGTCACTTGTGGGGTAGTTATACTGCCCTGGCATTCTAGGGGCCCAAATGTGTGGTAAGTAGTTTGAAATCAAAATGTGTAAAAAATGGCCGGTGAAATCCGAAAGGTGCTCTTTGGAATGTGGGCCCCTTTGCCCACCTAGGCTGCAAAAAAGTGTCACACATGTGGTATATCCGTACTCAGGAGAAGTTGGGCAATGTGTTTTGGGGTGTCATTTTACATATACCCTTGCTGGGTGAGAGAAATATCTTGGCAAAAGACAACTTTTCCCATTTTTTTATACAAAGTTGGCATTTGACCAAAATATTTCTCTCACCCAGCATGGGTATATGTAAAATGACACCCCAAAACACATTGCCCAACTTCTCCTGAGTACGGAGATACCAGATGTGTGACACTTTTTTGCAGCCTAGGTGGGCAAAGGGGCCCACATTCCAAAGAGCACCTTTTGGATTTCACCGGCCATTTTTTACACATTTTGATTTCAAACTATTTACCACACATTAGGGCCCCTAGAATGCCAGGGCAGTATAACTACCCCACAAGTGACCCTATTTTGGAAAGAAGACACCCCAAGGTATTCCGTGAGTGGCATGGCGAGTTCCTAGAATTTTTTATTTTTTGTCACAAGTTAGCGGAAAATGATTATTATTTTTTTCTTTCTTACAAAGTCTCATATTCCACTAACTTGTGACAAAAAATAAAAACTTCTATGAACTCACTATGCCCATCAGCGAATACCTTGGGGTGTGTTATTTCCAAAATGGGGTCACTTGTGGGTTAGTTATACTGCCCAGGCATTCTAGGGGCCCTAATGTGTGGTAAGTAGTTTGAAATCAAAATGTGTAAAAAATGGCCGGTGAAATCCAAAAGGTGCTCTTTGGAATGTGGGCCCCTTTGCCCACCTAGGCTGCAAAAAAGTGTCACACATGTGGTATCTCCGTACTCAGAAGAAGTTGGGCAATGTGTTTTGGGGTGTCATTTTACATATACCCATGCTGGGTGAGAGAAATATCTTGGCAAAAGACAACTTTTCCCATTTTTTTATACAAAGTTGGCATTTGACCAAGATATTTATCTCACCCAGCATGGGTATATGTAAAATGACACCCCAAAACACATTGCCCAACTTCTCCTGAGTATGGAGATACCACATGTGTGACACTTTTTTGCAGCCTAGGTGGGCAAAGGGGCCCACATTCCAAAGAGCACCTTTCGGATTTCACCGGCCATTTTCTACAGATTTTGATTTCAAACTACTTACCACACATTTGGGCCCCTAGAATGTCAGGGCAGTATAACTACCCCACAAGTGACCCCATTTTGGAAAGAAGACACCCCAAGGTATTCGCTGATGGGCATAGTGAGTTCATAGAAGTTTTTATTTTTTGTCACAAGTAAGTGGAATATGAGACTTTGTAAGAAAAAAAAAAATAATCATCATTTTCCGCTAACTTGTGAAAAAAAAAAAAAAGTTCTATGAACTCACTATGCCCATCAGCGAATCCCTTAGGGTGTCTACTTTCCGAAATGGGGTCATTTGTGGGGTGTTTGTACTGTCTGGCCATTGTAGAACCTCAGGAAACATGACAGGTGCTCAGAAAGTCAGAGCTGCTTCAAAAAGCGGAAATTCACATTTTTGTACCATAGTTTGTAAACGCTATAACTTTTACCCAAACCATTTTTTTTTACCCAAACATTTTTTTTTATCAAAGACATGTAGAACAATACATTTTCAGAAAAATTTATATATGGATGTCGTTTTTTTTTGCAAAGTTTTACAACTGAAAGTGAAAAATTTCATTTTTTGGCAAAAAAATCGTTAAATTTCGATTAATAACAAAAAAAGTAAAAATGTCAGCAGCAATGAAATACCACCAAATGAAAGCTCTATTAGTGAGAAGAAAAGGAGGTAAAATTCATTTGGGTGGTAAGTTGCATGACCGAGCAATAAATGATGAAAGTAGTGTAGGTCTGAATTGTAAAAAGTGGCCTGGTCATTAAGGGTGTTTAAGCTAGGGGGGCTGAGGTGGTTAAAGGGCTTCTGTCACCCCACTAAAGTCATTTTTTTTTGGGCTAGTTAAATTACTTATACTGCGATATATGAAAATATAATGGTCTTACTTACTTTGCGATTTCAAAAATCGTGCGCCTGTGTTCATTCGGCGCAGGCACTCTGAGATGAGGAGGCTCGCCTCCTCAGCACTCCCTCAGTGCGCCTGCGCTGATGACGTCTTCTATTTCGGTGATGTCATCGGCGAGCCTCCTCATCTCAGAGCGCCTGCGCCGAATGAACACAGGCGCGCGATCTTTGAAATGCTGACAGGGCCGGCCGGAGGAGGAGATCGCGGCTGGCCCTGTCAATCAACACGACAAGGGGGCGGTTTTTTGCGGTGGCTACCAGCAAGTAGACGCCCTACTTGCTGGTAGAGACCTAATTTACATATTATAAAAGTTCGTTTTTATAAGAAACTGCTGAAGCAAAGTAAGTAAGACCATTATATTTTCATATATCGCAGTATAAGTAATTTAACTAGCCCAAAAAAAAAAAAAAGACTTTAGTGGGGTGACAGAAGCACTTTAAGGTGAAATAGGGCTGAGTCCTTAAGGGGTTAAACGGCACAGATTTGGGCTTCTGCTGGTCTGGGCCATTAAGTGCAGAAACACAGCTCTCATATGAGCACCAAGTGCCCACTTTCCACTGCACGGGTATTTAGACTGGGCTTCAGTATTGGTGGTCCGTTTGGGTTAATCTTCATCCTTAAAAAAAAAAAAAGAAAATATTCTCACACCCTGGACTGCTTTTTCTTGCTCTAAATAATGGAAAAATGGTGTAATAGATACATTAAAAAGTAGGAGGCACATCCTTGTCTTGTTACCCTACCCAGTTCTATACTTGGTTGTTGGTTGAAATCTCCCTATCTAATACAATCTGGGCCTCAGGTTGACTATAAATCAGTCTCAAGAATTTCATAAACTGCCTGCTAAATCCCATCTTATTTTAAACCAGAAATAGCTAGGACCATCAAACAATGTCAAAAGCTTTTTGTGCATCTATTAAAAAAACAATAATTACTCTTATTGGTCTATATCATTGTCTTTTTGGAACTGTACAGCCTAGAAGAATCAGCAGCACCACCATAAACACCAGCAAACGTACAGTCAAATCTATCACCAATAAGGAACAATTTTTTAAATTATTATACATACATATATGGGTGGGAAATATGCCTTGCAGTCGTGAAGGATTCAAGAAAAGGAAATTACCAGTAAGAGTAATTATATTTTTCCCTTTCATCCTCCACGACTGCACTTACGATGACATACAGGTAAGTAATTTTTAGGGTGGGACCACTACCTGTAGGACTTTCCTACCAAATGATACCTCTTGAGATCTATTTATATCAATCCTGTGGTGCCTGATAAAAGTATTAGGAGTAAACCATGTGGCCGCCTTCAGTTTACTTTGAGTAACCTCATCCCTTGTGTTTTGAAGGGCTCACAAATAGCATGTTTTTTTCCAGCAAGGTGGACAATCTTTCCTATTACCCTGTAATTGCATAAACAAAAAATATGACTTTCTCCAAGATTTGGTAACCTGCAAATATTCTAATATGCAGTGCCTGACATCAAGATTGTGAAAATTTCTTTCCTTCTCCGATCTGAGATTCTCACAAAAAGAGGAAAGGACTACCTCATCCTGCCTGTGAAAATATTTGTAAGAAAAGAATGATCAAACCTAAGGATTATCCTATCATCCAAGACCCTGAGAAATAGTTTCTTAAAGGGGTTGTCTCATCACAGACAATGGGGGCATATCCCTAGGATATGCTCCCATTGTCTTACAGGTGTGGGTCCCACCACTGGGACCTGCACCTATATCAGGAATGGAGCCCAACAAAGTGGTGGCTGGAGGACTCTTGTCCAGACTCCACCAAGCACGCTCCCCATAGAAGTGAATAGGAGAGCACTGCGCATGGCTGGCCTCTGCTCCCATTCACTTCTATGGACTTGACGGAAATAGCCGAGCCAGTGCTCGGCTATTTTCAGCATCCCCATAGAAAATGAATGGAAGGAGGCTGTGCAGCGCGTCCTCCACCACTTTGTCGGGTCCCAGCATTGGGACCGGCACCAAGAAGACAATGGGAGCATATCCTAGCGATATGCCCTCATCATCTGTGATGAGACAACCCCTTTAATCTTCAGATCCTGGACATTCCCTACTCTTTGGCCAATGTAATCGCCACAAAAAACACAGTTTTCAGAGAAATGATCCTTATGGAGTTATCTTTCAAAGGTTCAAAACAGAAATCCCAATCAGCCAGACAAGACCAGATTAAGGTCTCAAAGTGGCGTCAAGGAACTCAATCTAGGTCTCAATCTAAGCCCCCATCAGGAACTTAATAACTCATGGATAGCAATTTTCTCATTAAATACAGTGCTTAGTGTGGACACTTAAATCCTCAGAGTACCAGGTCTTAGTCCCTTTTGGAAGCCTTCCTGTAAATACTGGATGTGACCAGTTTTCTGCTTGCTGCCATGTTATTAATCTGAAAGGCCCCTAGATTTAAGCATCAGTCTTTCAGAATCCAGGCTGCTAACCGTAGACTTCAGGATGTAAAATCAGTCCTTGAGACAAAAGGCCCCTGCAAGGATAGTGTCACAGCCACTATCTCTGGCTGTGACCTTCCGTTCTTGCTTGTTCGGCGCTCCTCGCTGAGGTTCTGTTCCTGTGTGTCATTTGTGGTTCTTTATGGGTTAACTCCCCTGTGTGCTTATTAGGAGTTAATCCTCTGTCTGCTCCATGGGTGTGGTCTCTCTGCTGCACCCATGGAACCTGTATATAAGGCTGAGGTTTCCTCAGTTCTGTGTCAGCTCTCCTGGTGTGTGTTGTCTGTCCTGCTCCTGGTTTGTACTCTCTCCCATGCTGCTGACCCATGGGATCTGTGTCTGTCTGTCTGTGCTCTGTGAGTTTCCCTACTTCTTTCCTGTCTTTCTGTTATCTGTTCTGCTAGTTATGTTTTAGTTACTTTGTGTTTATTCTGATGTCTGTGTTCAGCAAGCCTTTGCAGCAGAGTGGCATGACAAGGCCATGCAGTTTACTACTGGTGGAGCAAGTCCTTCTCTGCTCATTGCCACTCCTGCTCCCTTGCATGAACTCCTGCTTGTGTTATTATTTGCCCTGTTTTGTATTTACCTGTCTGTTATGTTTGCCTATGTGCCGTCGGTACCTTCTGGTACCTGTTGTCCATTCGCTCCTGCTGTCACTGTCTAGTTCACGCTCCAGAGTGGACCCTGGCAACTTCCTGCGGCAAAGTCTAACCCTCACCATCTAGGGCTCTAGTGAATACCAGGAGTTGCTTAGTCACGCCCCTCTGGAGTATTACTAGACAGTGGCGCAGTGGGGGTTTTCTCCCACTGTGCTGACGGTACATAGAGCTCTTGTTTTGTCTGTGCTGCCTTCCCATGTTTTTGTTTGCAATAAACTCTTATGTGTCTGTACCCGATTTCCGTTTATTGCTTGACGACGCGGTGGTCTCTCCTGGGACCTCCAACTCGTGACAGATAGTGTCTTTATCAGAGGAAACCAAAACTTCTTGGGCAGCATTGGAGCTCTTAGATGACCTTTGCCCTTTTTTCCCTGATCTTCTTTAGATCACTTGTGATGAGAGGTATTGGAGGAAACGCATAGCCCAGATGAAAATTCCAACTTTAGCTTAGTGCATCTACTACCATTCCCCTATCTCTTGAAGTCAAATCTGCTCAGTTTGCGTTCGATTTTCGATTTTCCCCCTTGGTGATTCAGATAAGACACAAGAGCTACATTATCTAAGCTTATTTCAACATCCCTCCCTGTGCGATAACTGAAAAGGGACAATAGAGCTATCCAAACAGAAGAGAATTCCCTGAGGTTGGAAGATATCTTTGCCTGTTCCTGTGTCCACTCTCCCTGTAGAGAGAGCTGAGAATAATGAGCTCTTCAACCTCAAAGTCTTGTGTCACTACATGCAGCAGATTGTGGTTCCATAGGAATTCCTTTTCCAAGTTTTCTGGGTTCTCCCACCAGACTACTGATAGACTCACCTCTGGGGAGACTGTAAATTGATTCTCCAAAATGCCTTTTGCTAAAGCATATTGAAGAGGAGCCGAGTTCTATACTGGGGTTGTTCTAAATGTCTGAGAAGGGGGAGACAAGAATGGGATACTGTAGCCTTTTTTTTTTTATAAATTCAGAACCCACTGATTTGTAGTATTATTTTCCCTTTCGTTGTGTGAGGGGGTGCCAGGAGTCGTCCCCCTGCCGATCTAATATTGATGACCTACTCTGAGGATAGGTCATTAATATAAAAAAAAGCGGACAACCCCTTTAAAGGGGTTATCTAGGAAAAGAGACTGACAACCTATCATTGCTTTTGTATCCTTTATCCCCAAATGTAAAGCAAAAATGTAGTGTAAACAAAGCCTTAATCAAAAATCTCCTCTGATCTGTAATATGTACATACATTGTGGATCTAAAAGAGCTGAGAAGTGTTGGCAATTTGGAAAAGAGTTGGCTGGGAGACTAGCCATGATCTGGCACACCCCAACCTTGAATCACTTTTCATTTTATTCCTAATTTATTATTTATATTTAGGGTTGAGCGAACCCGAACTTTACGGTGTTCGGTACCTGAACCCGAACATTTCAGTAAAAGCTCGGGTAATATTAATATACCATCGGCTCTGAGTTTTCTCCAATCCGATGGTATATTTTAACTTGAAGCATCCCCATCACCATGGGAACGCCTCTATGTTAGAATATACCATCGGATTTGAGTTAGATCGTAAAAACTCAGATCCGACAGTACAGTCGTGGCCAAAAGTTTTGAGAATGACACAAATATTAGTTTTCACAAAGTTTGCTGCTAAACTGCTTTTAGATCTTTGTTTCACTTGTTGCTGTGATGTAGTGAAATATAATTACACACACGTTTCAAAGGCTTTTATCGACAATTACATGACATTTATGCAAAGAGTCAGTAATATGCAGTGTTGGCCCTTTTTTTTTCAGGACCTCTGCAATTCGACTGGGCATGCTCTCAATCAACTTCTGGGCCAATTCCTGACTGATAGCAACCCATTCTTTCATAATCACTTCATGGAGTTTGTCAGAATTAATGGATTTTTGTTTGTCCATCCGCCTCTTGAGGATTGACCACAAGTTCTCAATGGGATTAAGATCTGGGGAGTTTCCAGGCCATGGACCTAAAATGTCAACGTTTTGGTCCCCGAGCCACTTAGTTATCACTTTTGCCTTATGGCACGGTGCTCCATCGTGCTGGAAAATGCATTGTTCTTCACCAAACTGTTGTTGGATTGTTGGAAGAAGTTGCTGTTGCTGTGTTTTGGTACCATTCTTTATTCATGGCTGTGTTTTTAGGCAAAATTGTGAGTGAGCACACTCCCTTGGATGAGAAGTAACCCCACACATGAATGGTCTCAGGATGCTTTACTGTTGGCATGACACAGGACTGATGGTAGCGGTTGAAGTGGCTTCTTTGCTGCCCTTCTTGACACCAGGCCATCTTCCAAAAGTCTTCACCTCACTGTGCGTGCAGATGCGCTCACACGTGCCTGCTGCCATTCCTGAGCAAGCTCTGCACTGGTGGCACTCCGATCCCGCAGCTGAATCCTCTTTAGGAGACGAACCTGGCGCTTGCTGGACTTTCTTGGACGCCCTGAAGCCTTCTTAACAAGAATTGAACCTCTTTCCTTGAAGTTCTTGATGATCCTATAAATTGTTGATTGAGGTGCAATCTTAGTAGCCACAATATCCTTGCCTGTGAAGCCATTTTTATGCAACGCAATGATGGCTGCACGCGTTTCTTTGCAGGTCACCATGGTTAACAATGGAAGAACAATGATTTCAAGCATCACCCTCCTTTTAACATGTCAAGTCTGCCATTTTAACCCAATCAGGCTGACATAATGATCTCCAGCCTTGTGCTCGTCAACATTCTCACCTGAGTTAACAAGACAATTACTGAAATGATCTCAGCAGGTCCTTTAATGACAGCAATGAAATGCAGTGGAAAGTTCTTTTTGGGATTAAGTTAATTTTCATGGCAAAGAAGGACTATGCAATTCATCTGATCACTTTTCATAACATTCTGGAGTATATGCAAATTGCTATTATAAAAACTTAAGCAGCAACTTTTCCAATTTCCAATATTTATGTAATTCTCAAAACTTTTGGCCACGACTGTATATTCTAACACAGAGGCGTTCCAATAGTGATGGGGACGCTTCAAGTTAGAATATACTGAGAACTGTGGACATAACGGCCCCCTGCTGCCTGGCAGCACCTGATCTCTTACAGGGGGCTGTAATCCGCACAATTAACCCCTCAGGGCCAGACCCCCCCTCCCTCCTCAGTATTAAAATCATTGGTGGCCAGTGCGGCCCCCCCTCCCTCCCTAGTATTAAAATCATTGGTGGCCAGTGCGGCCCCCCCCTATTAAAATAATTGGTGGCTAGTGTGGCCCCCCCACCCCTATTAAAATCATTGGTGGCTAGTGCGGCCCCCCCACCGCCACCCACCCCCTATTAAAATCATTTGTGTCCAGTGTGGCCTCCCCTCCCCCCCCCCCAATTAATTTCATTGGTTAACAACCCCCCCCCATCATTGGTGGCAGCGGAGTGGCAGTTCCGATCGGAGTCCCAGTTTAATCGATGGGGCTCCGATCGGTTACCATGGCAGCCAGGACGCTACTGCAGTCCTGGCTGCCATGGTTACTTAGCACTTTTAGCAGCATTATACTTACATGCACTGTCTGTGGCCGGCCGGCGCTCCTCCTACTGGTAAGTGAAAGGTCTGTGCGGCGCATTGCTTATAGCACAGACCTGTCACTTAGCAGTAGGAGAAGCGCCGGCCGGCCACAGACAGCGCATGTAAGTATAATGCTACTAAAAGTGCTAAATAACCATGGCAGCCAGGACTGCAGTAGCGACCTGGCTGCCATGGTAACCGATCGGAGCCCCAGCGATTAAACTGGGACTCCGATCGGAACTGCCGCTCCGCTGCCACCAATGATGGAGGGGAGGGGGGTTGTTAACCTGTGGCCACTGCCACCAATGATTTTAATTAGGGGTGGGGGGGGCCACACTGGACAACAATGATTTAAGTAGGGGGGGGCGCACTAACCACCAATGATTTTAATGGGGGGGGGGGGGCCGCACTGGCCACCAATGATTTTAATATTGGGGAGGGAGGGAGGGGGTGGCCGCACTGGCCACCAATGATTTTAATACTGGGGATGGAGGGGGGTCTGGCCCCTGCTGCCTGGCAGCACCCGATCTCTTACAGGGGGCGGAGATCCGCACAATTAAGACCCGCGGCACCTGAGGGGTTACTTGTGCGGATCACAGCCCCCTGTAAGAGATCGGGTGCTGCCAGGCAGCAGGGGGCAGTTATGTACACAGTTCTTAGTATATTCTAACTTGAAGCGTCCCCATCACCATGGGAACGCCTCTGTGTTAGAATATACTGTCGGATCTGAGTTTTCACGATCGTGAAAACTCAGATCTGAAAAAGCTAATACTATTATTTTCCGTTATAACCATGTTATAACGGAATATAATAAAGTGAAGTTCGGGTCCCCGTTGACTTAAATGGGATTCGGGTCCAAGTTCGGATCAAGTTCGGGTCCCGAACCCAAACTTTTTTTTTAAGTTTGGCCGAATTCCCCGAACCCAAACATCTAGGTGTTCACTCAACTCTATTTATATTATATGTATATGCTTTAATAAAACATGTTTTATCCACATTAGCCCAAGTGAGGGAGTGCCTGTAAAAATTTATTACATATTCTCTTTTTCGGACAGGGTGGGTCAATTTGTTCAGTGCACCCTATCCCTTACAATTAATAGGAGAGCTCCCTTTTACAAGATTTTTCCAATAACATAATGGGTTGCATCAAAAGGGGCATAGATGCACGTGATGAGAACATAGTCCTGCCACTTTACAAATCATTAGTCTGTGTACAGTTCTGGGCTCCCGTGAACAAGGCAGACATAGCAGAGCTAGAGAGAGTTCAGAGGTGGACAACTAAATTAATAACTGGAATGGGTGGACTACAGTACCCAGAAAGATTATCAAAATTAGGGTTATTCACTTTAGAAAAAAGACAACTGTATAAATATATCCGGGCTCAGTACAGAAATCTCGACCATCATCTATTTATTCCCAGGACTGTGACTATGACTATGACGAGGGGACATCCTCTGTGTCTAGAGGAAAGACAGTTTGTACACAAACATAGAAAATATTTTTTTACGGTAAGAGCAGTGAGACTATGGAACTCTCTGCCTGAGGAGGTGGTGATGGTGAGTTCACTAAATGAGTTCAAGCGGAGCCTGGATGTATTTCTGGAAGGTAATACGGTAATATTACAGGTTATAGTGATTAGATTTCTGGAGAAGGGTCATTGATCCAGGAAGTTATTCCGATTGCCTGATTGGAGTCGGGAAGGAATTTTTTTTCACTAAAGTGAGGAAAATTGGCTTCTACCTCATGTTTTTTTTTTTTTTTGCCTTCCTCTGGATCAACTTGCAGGATAATAGGCTGAATTGGATGGACAGATGTCTTTTTTCAGCCTTAAAAACTATGTTACTATGTTACAAACTATGGGGGTCATTTATAAAATTGGTGTAAAGTAGAACTGGCTTAGTTGCCCAGCTCCTTTGGAAAATGAAAGGATGAATCTGATTGGTTGCTATGGGCAACTAAGCCAGTTCCAATTTATTCCAGTTTGATAAATAACTCCCTATTTTACTATGTAAAGTTTACACAAATTTTGTACATATTTATTTTATACATATTGTTATACATTATTTCCTTCCTTCCTGACCCATCTACACTCACAGCTTTATCCTATGATTTTATTTGACACGGTAGTTTTTATGAATAAGTATTCCCACCCAGACCTTTTTGCCCAGGACAGGGGACCCATACACACAGTCCACCCAGGATATTTGAAGTTTTGCTATTTCAGTCTGTTTCAAGTGTGTCTCATGCAGTAAGGCAATATCAACATTTAATTTCTTCTAATGTCTTACTATTTTTCCCTTTTAGCTGGGTAGGAAACTCCCTTGACATTCCACGACAGCCCTAGCAAATCACCCATTTTCTCTTATTTTACAATTGTTCTTGGGTGCATAACATAAACACTTTCACTGATGAATAGAACGTTTGTATGTATATATGTTAAAACATAAGCTTTATTAATTCACATTAAAATAAAAGGGTGAATAACTATTGTAAGATAATCACGATCAAGGACTGACCCTTACTCAGCTATGCATATGGCTAATTGGTAATGGGTTGGTCAGAAAGTCCTCCTTCAGAAATACCCCTTATGCCTAACAGCGGGGTGTGAGGAGATACTGACTCATCAGTAAACCCTGTGGTCCTATTGTGACCAACTTCCAATTGCCAATTTTAGCTTGTAGGGTGATAAGCCCAAATCACCTGTAGCGCATTCACCACAGCTGTGGTCGTGATGTAATGCTCCTACAAACAGATACCGAACACTAGGGGGGCAGAAGCTGTAGAGGGGGCAAGAAGGGGGACTAGATCCTGTGTACAGTGTTGTATTCGAGTACTGTGCACTCACACTGTCTGAGCTAGAATGACACCCCTAAGTACTCCTATTGAACACCCCAAGCACTGACTCCCTCAAAGATCAATGTGTCCGGGATGGCACTGCACCCATATCCTAGCAGCTAACATCGAATGTGCCTAACATTGTCCAGTAACGCTCGACGCGTTTCTCTACATCATCAGGAGCTCAGGACATGAGCAGGCAACACACAAACAAACATACAGCGCTGCTCCTCTCACATGTGGAGGCGGCAGCATCGGCGCTAGGATGGCCGTGACGCGGGCGCCAGAAACAGCTGATTAAATAATCTAAGCCATTCCCCCGGAGGGCGGAAGCCACTCCCACACTGGGTGGAAGCCACTCCCACAAAGGGATAGGCAGCCAATCCCCGAGGCAGCCAATGGTGGGGCTAGAGGTGCGTTTACCTCAGTAAACCACCGCCCCCCTCACTGCCGCCCGATCCAGGGACGATCCACTAAAATCCACACTGTAATTCACATAGGAATAAATCGGCGGTTCATCAACCATAAACAGGTACATATATATATATTGAGAGCGGACTATTAATCCTACAGATACTATGCAAAATTGGGACGCTTTTTTATGAGCCCAATTCAATGAGCCCTCAGTATACACTGGTTCTATATTACAATCCCATATTAAAGGGATATGAAGGAACCAAAGTATAAACCAGAGCAGCCATTGATAAGACTGATTGATGTACACCAAACTGGTAAGTTATGTAAGGGGTTAATGACATATCTGAGATTACATAGGACCCCTCCTGAATTTTCAGTAGTCCCATGTTATCACATCAAATCCGATAAAGCTATATAAAGCAGGCAAAAGAGATGTGTTCATTTAACCCTTCAGGGCGCACCGTCCGTAACCTGAAGGTCCATTGTGCCTCTTTTTACAGAACTTTTTTATCATATTCACCCCCTCTCACAGATCTTCTTACTACCTCAATCCCCTGAAGTTGGATTGGATCTGGTTCATTGCTATGGGTAACAGCAACATGTCGTGCAATTGGGGTATCTACACCATTCCGAATATCATTTAGGTGTTCACCGATCCGTCTCTGAAATTCTCGGATCTTCTTTCCCACATATTGCATCCCACAATTGCATTTTGCCAAATACACAATGCCACTAGTTTTGCAGTTAATAAAAGATCTGATCGTGTATCGTTTTTGCATGACCGTGCTCGTGAAAATGCTTCCGGTTTTGATGACATTGCATGCAACACAGCCGCTGCAACGAAATGTGCCCATCGGTCTGGTGCCCAGCCAGGTGGATGCAACAGAAGATTGGTACAATTTATGCACCAACCTATCCCGTAAATTTCTCCCCCGGCGATACGTGATGCTTGGTTCATCATCCACTAAGCTATAGCACAGTGGTAAGACACTTGCTTTGGATGTAGTGTTCATGGGTTCAAAACCCCATATAGGCTATTAATAAAATTTATATTTTATATTTTATTGAGCTCTAGATCAGAGACAAATTCAAGTGGTGTGTGATGTAAGTAGTCCTTTTTTTATTTTATTAAGAGTACATGGGCAGCACTATAGTAAAGGGGCCCTGTATACAGAGCTGTATCCTGGATTTTACATATCTACTGTATATATGTGTATTATACACACTGTGTGCTATAGCTTCACCACACCGAGATCTGCTCAGAAAGCTGATATACATATTACTGCTTTATCCACAGACACGATATATGATCATACAGATGGCAGTACTATGTGAGAGCTTCTAAGTATAGAAAAACCATGTGCTAATGTTATAGCTTGTAGGTTACATTAGTGGGCTTTGCCAGGTTGAAGGTCCCCAGAAAGACATATGTTTTCTTTCTTTTAATAGCATATACTATAATAAATAATATGTCATTAACCCATAGGATACCAGCGCTGTACATGTAGGTCGCTGGAAACACGGTCACAAATCCCAGCGCCATACAGGTACAGCGCTCTGATCGGGCGGCCACAGGAGCTACTCCCGCCCGATCAGCTGCAGGGGTCCGGCAGGCACTAATAGTTGGACCCCTGCTGTATACACCGGCATCGGTGAAAACACTGATGCCTGCTCATTAACCCTTGCACTGCCGCAGTCAGCGCTGACGGCTGCATGTGCTGTATCCCCGTGCTGCTTTGACGTCAGCCTGGTGTCTAGCCCTGTCAGTCAATGGGGGGAGGGGTGTGTGTGCAGAGCACAGGGGGTGTTATAGAGCATTGCTCAGAATAGGGTTGCCACCCATACGGGAATGACCCGGACAGTCCGGGTTTGCAATCCTGTGCCCGGGTACAAGCCTTTGTCAGACCCGGTCACAGGATCAGCTGTGAATGATGGCGGCGGTGGCTGGGCACAGGGAGATGAGCGCTTCCATCGTGGAAGCGCTCATCTCCATAGTAATCTGTATCGCCGTCCTCAGGACAGCGATACAGATGGCTGTGTTGCGGTGGGGCAGGGGAGGGAGAGGCGTCTCCCTCCCCTGTTCCTCTGATAGGCTGCAGGCACAAGGTCCGCAGCCTATCAGAGGCTGGTGCAGGCGGCGCGATGATGTCATCACGCTGCCTGAGCCATACAGAACGGTACACAGGCCGGGAAGAGGCCTGCATCGCATCGTTGGAGGTAAGTAAAAGTTTTTTAGTTTTTTTTTTTTTAGAGAAGAGAGGCACCTGAAATTGGCACATATGGGGGAAGGGGTGGAAAGAGGCACCTTATACTGGCACATATTGGGGAGGAGGAGAAATGAGGCACTTGAAACTGCCACATATGGGGGGGAAGGGAGGGAAAGAGGCACCTTATACTGGCACATATGGGGGGAAGGGAGGGAAAGAGGCACCTTATACTGGCACATATTGGGGGGGAAATGAGGCACTTGATACTGGCACATATAAGGGAAGGGGGGGGAAGAGGCACCTTATACTGGCATATATTGGGCGGGAGAAAAGAGGCACTTCTTACTGACACATGGGGGCCTCTATGGGGGGCACTTCTTACTGGCACATTATTTTGGGGCTTCTACTGAGGCCACAAAGAAGGGGTATTTTATATGGGGGGCTCTGTGTGGTACTACTATTATCAGGGGGTTTATCTGTTTCTGCAGTATAGTATTGGGGAGCACAGCGGCACAGTATTGGGGGTAGTAGGATGATTTGTCCAGAAGATGGGAGAATGATGGAAAAGTAGTAAACTAAGATTTTTATTGTCAAACTGCAGAGATGAGAAATGGCTGAAAAATGGTGTCTAGTCTGAATGTCTGAAAGGAGAAGATGAGGAAAGAGAACATCTACATCAAAGGAGACGTCACTGGATGTAAGAGGTATGAGGCGCTGTATTTCTGTAGTGACGGGATCAGGGGCGTAATGATCGTGGTGCGACAGCGACCAGGGGTTCAGGCGGGACATGGGTGTGGCTGGAGGCAGGACATGGGCATGGTTGGAGGCGGGACATGGGTGGGGCCTGGAAGGGGGCCCTCCCTCCCTTCTGTTCGGGTTTGGCTTGAAGAAAAGGTGGCAACCCTAAACGCCATGCGCAAAACCCGAGCATGGTACAAAGAAGTTGCGGTCTACTTGGTGCAGGTTGCCTTGTACAACTCTTTTGTGCTGTCACGGAGCGCTGGCAACACAGGGAAATTCCTTCAGTTCTATGAGGCAGTTCTCAAGGACCTGATCTTTTCTGACCGGGAAAGAGCAGGCCGGAGTACCTCGGGAATTGGAGGCGCCCGGATCGTCCCTGGCCAACACTTTCAAGGTGTGGTCCCCCATACTGGAAAGAAGGGACGGTCCCAAAAAAAAGTGCAGGGTGTGTAACAGGAGGGGGTAACGGAAGGACACCACCACTCAGTGTGACACATGCCCCGATCATCCGGGCCTCTGTATTGACGTTGCTTCAGGGAGTACCACACTTCCATGGAGTACTAAATTTATAATCCCCTTCCCCAGGGGCGGACTGACCGGTCGGGCACTTCGGACATGGTCCGAGGGCCCGGCCGGGATGGGGGCCAGCCGCAGAATAGCATAATGCATTATGCCCAGCGCCCCGATTCCGAATGTTATGCTGGCCTGGTAATGGTGGTAATGGCAGCGGGGCCCGGTGCAGTCACTGTATTCTATCGCACCGGACCCCGCTCACTGTAATACTAATTTTCATATGTGAACAAGAACAAGAGAAATCCTCTGCGATCCTCTCCCTCTCTGTACTCACAAACTCAGTAGCAGGCAGGCCGGGCGGCAGCGTAACTCACTGACGTCAAGCGCCTGCTCCCGCCTTGCTTCATTTCATAAAGTGGGGAGGAGCAGGCGCATGAGCTTCAGTGAGTTGCGCTGCCGCCCGGCTGCTACTAGAGTTTGTGAGTACAGAGAGGGAGAGGATCGCAGAGGATTTCTCTTGTTCTTGTTCACATATGAAAATTAGTATTACAGTGAGCGGGGCCCGGTGGTAATAGAATACAGTGACTGCACAGGGCCCGCTGCCATTACAACACCAGATGCCGGCCCCCAGACCCTGTATTGGGGGTCCATTCACTCACAGGACACTGTTATGGGGGGTATCTGGGATGACACATATATAGCAATAAGGTGCTATATATGTGTCACCCACAGTGCCATCCACAGAGCCCCCACAACAGTGCCATCCACATAGCCCCCACAACAGTGCCATCCACAGAGCCCCCACAACAGTGCCATCCACAGAGCCCCCACAACAGTGCCATCCACAGAGCCCCCACAACAGTGCCATCCACAGAGCCCCCACAACAGTGCCATCCACAGAGCCCCCACAAACAGTGCATCCACAGAGCCCCCACAACAGTGCCATCCACAGAGCCCCATAACAGTGCCACCCACAGACCACCATTAGGTCAAAACCCCACCAATAGCACACCTTTTGGTTCAAAATATTTTTTTAATTTGGCTAATCCCCACCCCTCTTGTAATTGTTCCGCTACTTGTGGGCTGCGCGGGCATGAGTTCAGTCACTTCGGTGCGCTATCCCGTCCTGCAGCGCGTGATCCCCGCGAGACCTGCCGCTGTAGGTCACGGGTCTCGCGGGATCACGCGCCGAAGTGACTGAACTCATGGCCCACGTAGCCCGCAAGTAGCATATCAGTGGAACAAGTACAGGTGGAGGGGACTGCTTCTAACAGAGGCTCACTAATGGACGCTGAGATTAGATCACCCCATACGAAAGCATTGAATCAATGCTTTCCTATGGGGAAAAATCTGACCCTGGAGGTCATCATGCAGGGTGTGAGGACGTCCAGCGTCAGATACCGGACCAAAGGTCTGTTTTACTCCAGGAAGCCCTCAGGTGGCTGCCAGCCACTAGAGTCTGACTTATTGCTGGAACGTAAAGCAAAGCAGTTTCTCTAGAACATTGCAGCTCGATTTGCAAAAGGGACACTGTACCCAGACCACATTCAATGAGCTAGTGGTCTGGGTGCCTTTTGTGTTGCTTTAACTTTGAAATCTTATTAAAGATTGTGTAGGGTATGGCTGGAGGCGGGGCATGGAGGCGGGACAAGGGTGGGGCTTTCAGCAGAACATGGGTGGGGCCTGTAAGGGGGCCCTTTATTTATTTTGCCCGGGGGCCCTGAGGGTCTCAGTCCGCCCCTGCCCTCCCCCATTTAAATTTATTTCTTCCACAGTCTTCACAGGAATAGCTGCAAAGTGCAGGAGAAAGATTCAAAATCTCCTTTTTTTTACACTAACATGTTTCTTTGTAGCCCCTTTTATTTCATTTTTACAAGGGGTAATAGGAGAAAACGCGCCCCAAAATTCGTTGGTTGTCCAAAATCGCAATAGCGCTCTTTCTCTTCTGAGCCGCGTAGTTCACCCGCAGATCACTCTACATCCACATATGAGGTATTTTCTGACTCGGGAGAAATTGGGCTATAAACTGTTGGGTGAACAAGTTTGTTTGCTCCACCATCAGATTCACAAATTGTCCACTGAAAAAAAACTAAAAATGTCACATTCAGTGAAGCCCACTGTGTCTGGATTCCTGGTTGATCAACAAAGTCAGGAATCAAGGGCTCAAAATCCTCTGGGGTACTCCATCCAAGTTCACCGGTAGAGGGATCAGGTGAATTTGCCTGGTGGGCCGGAAAACTAGTACAAGCCCCAGGGCTGCTCATACTAGTGTGGGCCACAGGGTTCCTGGCACGGGGGGCTCCTGGCTCCGCCTGGTGGCGTCTCCGTCGCCTTGGGGCTCATCATCATCACTAGATTATGTATGAGGAGAACGAGGATGACAACAGGAAAGTGGGGTCATCCTCGTCCTCCCTGGGGCTCTCGGAGTCGGAGAGCAGCTGGGTGTATCCCTCCTCGGCCGAGAACATCCGAGCGGGCCATCTAGACGCTAAAGGGGAGTAGTGTGGGTGTGTAAAACTTTATTTAGTGTGTGTGTGGGGGGGGCAGTGGTTTTAATGTATACCCTACCACTACCGACCCTAACCTAACCGAATACACCGAAAAATTGCTTACCCAGCCCAAAAACTCACTGATCAGCGGTGGTGGTGGGCGATGCGCTAACAGTGGCCAGGCGCTCTTTTACAGCTAAGAGTGCGGCACAATCAGCGCACCTCCTGTGGGTGGGGAGAGCGGAGCTCCAAGACGTATCTCCAGGTCAGTCCCTCCAGACCAATCACAGACGATCCCACCCTCATCCTCCGTCACCGCCACCCTCACAGGATCTGCGGAGGGTGATTGGTGGTGTATATTACACCACTGATCACCCTCCTATTCCGGGTCACCGGAGACCTGAATAACCTGGAAATTGCTGCAAACCGCAGGTCTGAATTGACCTGCGGTTAGCAGCAATCGCCGGTATGGGGGGGGGGTCACAGGACCCCCCCCTCGGCATTGTCACAGGGTGCCTTCTGAATGATTTCAGCAGGCGCACCGTTCCTAACACTGCCCGCCGCACAGCGGTGATCGGAAATACACAGGTACGCCCTGTGTCCATAAGAGGGTTAAAGAGGCTCTGTCACCAGAATCAAACCTATTAGACCTACATACTGCCTGGTAGGGCTCATTATGCTGATTATGTATGATAAATAGCTGCAGCGATATGCAGAGATTCATATGCAAATAAACAATTTGAGCACTCAGAGGCGGGGCTGAATATTCTGAGCAATGCTCTATAACACCCCCTGTGCTCTGCACACACACCCTCCCCCCATTGACTGACAGGGCTAGACACCAGGCTGACGTCACAGCACCACGGGGATACCGCACATGCAGCCGTCAGCGCTGACCGCGGCAGTGCAAGGGTTAATGAGCAGGCATCAGTGTTTTCACCGATGCCGGTGCATACAGCAGGGGTCCAACTATTAGTGCCTGCCGGACCCCTGCGGCTGATCGGGCGGGAGTAGCTCCTGTGATCAGAGCGCTGTACCTGTATGGCGCTGGGATTTGTGACCGTGTTTCCAGCGACATACATGTACAGTGCTGGTATCCTATGGGCTAATGACATATTATTTATTATAGTATATGCTATTAAAGAAAAAAACATATGTCTTTCTGGGGACTTCAACCTGCAAAGCCACTAATGTAACCTCCAAGCTATAACATTAGCACATGGTTTTTCTATACTTAGAAGCTCTCACATAGTACTGCTATCTGTATGATCATATATTGTGTCTGTGGATAAACCAGTAATATGTATATCAACTTTCTGAGTAAATCTCAGTGTGGTGAAGCTATAGCACACTGTGTGTATAATACACAATATACAGTAGATATGTAAAATCCAGGATACAGCTCTGTATACAGGGCCCCTTTACTATAGTGCTGCCCATAGTACTCTTAATAAAAAAAAAAAAGGACTACTTACATCACACACCACTTGAATTTGACTCTGATCTAGAGCTCAATAAAATATAAAATATAAATTTTATTAATAGCCTATATGGGGTTTTGAACCCATGAACACTGCATGCAAAGCAAGTGTCTTACCACTGTGCTATAGCTTTAGACAACAAAGGTGAACTGTATAGTCATACTACTTGCCCCAAGAGGGCCATCACAGCCTTGCCTACTATTGGCATGGCTGTGATTGGCCAGTGCAGCATGTGACCCAGCCTCTATATAAGCTTGGGTCACGTTGCGCTGCACGTCACTCTGCTGATTGAAGCATAGGGAGAGGTTGCAGCTGCGACGTTAGGGCGAGATTAGGGCAGTAATTAACTCCTCCAAAAGACTTCATTCTGTGATCGATCTGCAGCTGTGGATCATTGAAGTGCTAATATTGACTTGCTCACTTTTTTGAGGCTGCCCAGAGCGTTTTTAGATCACTTTTTTTCTGGGGTGATCAAGTGTATTTAACCATCAATAGTGTGGTTATTTTGTGCTATATCCTACATCAGCTGCAGGCTGAGCCTGTGTCACCGAAGTGCATTTAACCATCAACAGTCTGGTTATTTTTTGGCCATATACTACATCTGGTGCAGGCTGAGCCTGTGACACCCAAGTGCATTTAACCATCAACAGTGTGATTATTTTTGGCCATATACTACATCAGGGGCAAGTTGAGCCTGTCACCCAGCGCCTAAAAAATAGACCTGACATTTCTATTCAACCCAAATCTGTACTGTTTTAGCTTGTCAAGTTATTTGTAGTGACCGTAAAAGCACACTTTTTGTTCTGGGTTGAAAAACTATTCCCAAATTTGCCATTCTCAAATAACTAGTTTCTGGTATATGAGGCCTACTTGAAATCTATTCCAAAAAGGATATCTTACATTGAAGGTACTGATAGTGTCATTCAGAAAAACCTAAGACACACGCTACCGTGCAGATAGAAGTCTGATTCTGAGATTAAACCTTAACCTGTTACACAGTGCAAAAAAACCAGGTCTCACATTTCTATTCAAGCAAATCTGTACTGTTTTAGCTGGTCAAGTTATTTGTAGTGACCGTATGTCACGGAACCATGAACCAGACGTACAACAAGGGATAAGTGAAAATAAGAAGGCTTTATTGAAAATAAAGCTGTAAAGCAAAAGTCCAAACGGATGGCGAAACCGAAGCAGAGTCTTTGCGAAGCCAGAGGTCAGGAACCAGAAGGGTAGTCAGACGAAGCCAGGATCAGGAACCAGCAGGGTAGTCAGACGAAGCCAGGATCAGGAACCAGCAGGGTAGTCGGACGAAACCAGGATCAGGAACCAGCAGGGTAGTCGGACGAAACCAGGATCAGGAACCAGAAGCAGCAGCAGTCTAGAAGCATGTGAACACAGGAGGACCAAGCAAGGAACTGAAGCCACAGACCTCCTATATATATGAGCTAGGCATCCAGCTCCTCCCAGTGGGAAGGAGGAGCCGCAGGGTGGGAGGCTACAAGAAACCCAGAAACCAAGATGGCCGCCAGCACATGTCAAACGAAGGAGAACAGCAAGAAGGTAAGACCATGGACAGTACCTCCCCCTCAAGGGCCCCTCCTCCGCGGAGTAAAGAACGGTTTCTGAGGGAAGCGTGCGTTGAAGGCTCGGAGCAAGGCAGGAGCATGGACATCTGCAGAGGGAACCCAGGAACGCTCCTCTGGACCATAACCACGCCAATGGACCAAAAACTGCACCCGACCGCGGACCAGGCGTGAGTCCAGGATATTGCTCCACTCATACTCCTCACGATTACCCACTTGGACCGGACGAGGCCGAGGAACCGAGGAAGTGAAACGATTCACACCCAGTGGCTTCAACAGGGAGACATGAAACACGTTGGAGATCCGCATGCAGGAGGAAGCGCAAGGGCATAGGCTACCGGGTTTACCCTGCGAAGCACTCGGAAGGGACCAACAAAGCGAGGCGCCAGCTTGGGAGTGGGCACTCGAAGGTTGAGGTTGCGGGTGGACAACCATACACGGTCTCCGACCTGGTAGGAAGGAGCAGGCGCTCGTCTGCGATCAGCCTGGAGTCTCTGGCGCTGCGCAGAGACCTCAAGGGACTTCTGGATCAGTACCCAAGAAGCACGTAGGACGGAAAGGTGATCCTCCACAGCCGGAATATCCTGGGGAGAGAATACCTCCGGTAACACGGCAGGTTGGAACCCATAATTGGCCATGAAGGGAGACGTCCCAGAGGAAGAGTTCACCGCCGTGTTCCTGGCAAACTCAGCCCAAGGCAGGAGGTCAACCCAATTGTCTTGGTGATCGGAGACATAGCAACGAAGGAATTGCTCCAAGGCCTGATTGGATCGTTCTGCGGCCCCATTGGACTGAGGGTGGTAGGCCGAGGAGAAGGAGAGATGAATCCCCAACTGGGAGCAAAAGGCGCGCCAGAACCTGGACACAAACTGACTCCCCCGATCCGACACAATCTCCTTGGGCAAACCGTGCAACCGGAAGACCTCCCTGGCAAAAATCGTGGCCAACTCTTGTGCAGAGGGTAACTTCTTGAGAGGAACACAGTGGCACATTTTGGAAAACCGATCCACAATCATGAGAATGACCGTATGGCCTCGGGATGCAGGGAGGTCCACAATGAAATCCATCCCCAGGTGTGACCATGGGCGCTCCCCGGTGGCTATGGGTTGCAGAAGGCCCAACGGAAGGTTGCCGAGGGGACTTACTCTGGGCACAAACGGAGCATGCCACTACATATGCGGCGATGTCGGAACGTAGGGAAGGCCACCAGAACAGACGTCAAACAGCCAGGACAGCTGATTCTTTCCAGGATGCCCCGCGGTCTTGGAGTTATGGTAGGTTCGCAACAACCGAGTGCGCAACTCCTCAGGCACAAAACATCTGCCGTTGGGTCTCCCAGAGGAGCACCAGATTGAGCCGCCAAAATCTGCTCACCCAGGGAGAGGTCAGGCTGGTGCGAATGGCGGCCAAGATCTGATTCGGAGGTATGACCGAAGTCGGAATCGACTCCTCCTGGACAGCTCGGAGTACTGCCGTGATAAGGCATCCGCCCTGATGTTCTTGGAACCGGGTAGGTAGGAGACCACGTAATTAAAACGTGACAAGAACAGAGCCCATCTGGCCTGACGTGGTGTCAATCTCTTGGCCTCAGAAAGGTAGGTCAGATTCTTGTGGTCCGTCAGGAGGAGGACCGGAACCACCGAACCCTCGAGCAAGTGCCCTCCATTCTTTAAGGGGCCTGCACGATGGCCAATAACTCCCTGTCACCAATCTGATAGTTGCACTCCGCGGAAGACAGTTTCCGGGAGTAAAACCCACAAGGAAGCAGAGGACCCTCTGGTGTTCTACGCTGAGACAGAAGGGCGCCTACTCCCGTCTCAGACGCGTCCACCTCGAGGACAAAGGGCAACCCAGGGTTGGGATGCGACAGAATCGGAGCCGACACAAAGGCGGACTTTAGAGCCTCAAAAGCTCGGATGGCCTCGAGCGGCCAGACCTGGGAATTACCGCCCTTCCTGGTCAGATCCGTGAGAGGCTTGGCTAGCATGGAAAAGTCCCTGATGAACTTCCGATAATAATTGGCGAAGCCCAAAAAGCGCTGCAGGGAACGAAGACCACTGGGCTGGGGCCACTGTAAGACAGCCGAAACCTTCTCAGGATCCATGGAGAACCCCTCAGCGAAATGATGTAACCTAAGAAGGTTACCTGGGATCGGTGAAATTCGCATTTCTCAAGCTTACCGAACAGCTTGTTCTCTCGTAACCGTTGCAACACTCGTCTGACATCCAGAATGTGGGCCTCCATGGATTCAGAATATACCAAGATGTCATCCAAATAGACCACCACACACTGCTGCAACAGGTCACGGAAAACATCGTTGATGAATTCCTGAAAGACTGCGGGCGCATTGCACAACCCAAAGGGCATAACCAAGGATTCATAATGACGGTCCTGGTGTTAAACGCGGTCTTCCACTCATCGCCCGCCTTGATACTTACCAGGTTATATGCCGCCCTCAGGTCGAGTTTGGTAAAGACCGTGGCCCCTTTAAGGCGATCGAACAGCTCGGAAATCAAGGGTATCGGGTAAGCGTTCTTGATCGTGATGCGAGTGAGACCCCTGTAATCGATGCAAGGCCTCAACTCACCGCCCTTCTTTTTCACAAAGAAAAATCCAGCCCCTGCCGGGGACGAGGATTTGCGAATGTGTCCGCGTGAAAGCGCCTCCCTCACGTACTCCTCCATGGCCTCATTCTCCGCTACCGACAGTGGATAGACTTTGCCACGAGGAGGAACGGCACCAGATTGTAACTCTATGGCACAATCGTATGGGCGGTGCGGAGGTAGGGCAACCGCGCGCACCTTATCGAATACATCCCGGTACTCCTCGTATTCAGGAGGCAACAGAGAGCCCGAGGAAGTACACAGCAACTTGACAGACCCATGGATGCAACTAGCCCCACACTGCGGTGACCACGAGAGGATCTCGGCCGATCTCCAATCGAAAGTCGGATTATGCTTCCGGAGCCAGGGGTACCCCAAGACCACCGAGTAGTGTGGAGACGAAATAACCTGGAGGCAGACCGACTCTCTGTGAACGGCACCAATGGCTATCCCCACTGGAAGGGTCTCATGAGTCACGTGTGGCGGCAGAAGGGGTCTGCCGTCTATCGCCTCAAGAGCCAGTGGGGAACCTCGAGCCTGCAGAGGAATGGAATTGGCGGCAGCGAACACATTATCAATGAACAAACCACCGGCACCAGAGTCCACCAACGCCTGGGTCGTCACCGAGCCCCCGACCCAGGAGAGGACAACAGTGATCAGTGGTTTGTCAACACGGGAAACCGGGGACGAGGAGACTCCACCCAAGATCTGCCCCCGACAGGATCTCAGGTGCGAGCGTTTCCCGGACGGTTCGGACATGCCAACCGAAAATGCCCACCGAGACCACAGTACATGCATCGGCCCCTCGCGTCTCCGGAGTACCCTCTCCCCCTCGGACAGGCGAGCAAACCCCAGCTGCATGGGTTCACCCCCAGACAAGTCATCCCCAGGAGGCGTGGGAAGGAGAGGGAGGCACGGGTGGGACAACAAACGTAGGCGCCAATCTGTTAGAAAACCTCCGCAGGCTCTCCTTAAAGGAAGGTCTCTCCCTGAGTCTGGTGTCAATCAAAATCAGGAAAGAAATAAGAGACTCGAGCTCCACTGGTAGGTCCTTAGCTGCAACCTCATCCTTCAAGCATCCGAGAGACCATGAGAGAAAGCAGCGACCAGAGCCTCATTATTCCAGCCCACCTCTGCTGCCAGGGTACGAAACTCAATGGCGAATTCAGCTACGGATCGTGAACCCTGTCTGATGGACAAAAGGAGCTTCGCAGCAGAGGCAGCACGAGCCGGCACATCGAATACCTTCCGAAGAGAAGCAACAAAACCGGAAAACTCGGCAACCACCGGATTGTTGTTCTCCCATAAAGGGCTGGCCCAGGCCAAGGCCTTGTCCGAGAGCAGCGAGATCAAGAAGCCCACCTTTGATCTCTCAGTGGGAAAGGCATGTGGCAGCAACTCGAAATAAATGCCCACCTGGTTAAGGAAACCTCGGCACTGAGTTGGCTCTCCCCCCAAAGCGCTGTGGAAGAGGGGCAGAACCGGTCATACCCCGAAACACCGCAGGTGCAACAACAGGTGTCGGGGTAGACTCTGGCGCAACAACCGGAGCGGCAGTAGGAGCGGGCCCAGGAGCGACAACCGACCCATCGGCAACGGGAGCGAAATGAGCCGTGCGTTCAAGCAGGGTTTGCAACGCCACAGCGAACCGACCCAACAGGTGATCCTGCTGATCAAGTCTGGCAACCAGCGTGGGTAGCGAGGATGGCCCTGTACCGTCAGAATTCATGGCTTGGTCCTAATGTCACGGAACCATGAACCAGACGTACAACAAGGGATAAGTGAAAATAAGAAGGCTTTATTGAAAATAAAGCTGTAAAGCAAAAGTCCAAACGGATGGCGAAACCGAAGCAGAGTCTTTGCGAAGCCAGAGGTCAGGAACCAGAAGGGTAGTCAGACGAAGCCAGGATCAGGAACCAGCAGGGTAGTCAGACGAAGCCAGGATCAGGAACCAGCAGGGTAGTCGGACGAAACCAGGATCAGGAACCAGCAGGGTAGTCGGACGAAACCAGGATCAGGAACCAGAAGCAGCAGCAGTCTAGAAGCATGTGAACACAGGAGGACCAAGCAAGGAACTGAAGCCACATACCTCCTATATATATGAGCTAGGCATCCAGCTCCTCCCAGTGGGAAGGAGGAGCCGCAGGGTGGGAGGCTACAAGAAACCCAGAAACCAAGATGGCTGCCAGCACATGTCAAACGAAGGAGAACAGCAAGAAGGTAAGACCATGACACCGTAAAAGCACTTTTTTTTTTCTGGGTTGAAAAACTATTCCCAAATTTGCCATTCTCAAAATAACTAGTTTCTGGTATTTGAGGCCTACTTGAAATCTATCCCAAAAAGGATATCTTACATTGAAGGTACTGATAGTGTCATTCAGAAAAACCTAAGACACACGCTACCGTGCAGATAGAAGTCTGATTCTGTGATTAAACCTATACCTGTCACACAGCGCAAAAAAAAACAGGCCTCACATTTCTATTCAAACCAAATCTGTACTGTTTTAGCTGGTCAAGTTATTTGTAGTGACCGTAAAAGCACACTTTTTGTTCTGGGTTGAAAAACTATTCCCAAATTTGCCATTCTCAAAATTGTGGTGAACGGGAACAATGAGGAAAACATCTAATAAGGGACGCGGACGTGGACATGGTCGTGGTGGTGTTAGTGGACCCTCTGGTGCTGGGAGAGGACGTGGCCGTTCTGCCACAGCCACACGTCCTAGTGTACCAACTACCTCAGGTCCCAGTAGCCGCCAGAATTTACAGGGATATTTAGTGGGGCCCAATGCCGTTCTAAGGATGGTAAGGCCTGAGCAGGTACAGGCATTAGTCAATTGGGTGTCCGACAGTGCATCCAGCACGTTCACATTATCTCCCACCCAGTCTTCTGCAGAAAGCGCACAGATGGCGCATGAAAACCAAGCCCATCAGTCTGTCACATCACCCCCATGCATATCAGGGAAACTGTCTGAGCCTCAAGTTATGCAGCAGTCTCTTATGCTGTTTGAAGACTCTGCTGCCAGGGTTTCCCAAGGGCATCCACCTAGCCCTTCCCCAGGGGTGGAAGAGATAGAATGCACTAACGCACAACCACTTATGTTTCCTGATGATGAGGACATGGGAATACCACCTCAGCACGTCTCTGATGATGACGAAACACAGGTGCCAACTGCTGCGTCTTTCTGCAGTGTGCAGACTGAACAGGAGGTCAGGGGTCAAGACTGGGTGGAAGACGATGCAGGGGATGATGAGGTCCTAGACCCCACATGGAATGAAGGTCGTGCCACTGACTTTCAGAGTTCGGAGGAAGAGGAAGTGGTGAGAGCGAGCCAACAGCGTAGCAAAAGAGGGAGCAGTGGGCAAAATCAGAACACCCGCCGCCAAGAGACTCCGCTTGCTATTGACCGCCGCCATCTGGGACCGAGCACCCCAAAGGCAGCTTCAAGGAGTTCCCTGGCATGGCACTTCTTCAAACAATGTGCTGACGACAAGACCCGAGTGGTTTGCACGCTGTGCCATCAGAGCCTGAAGCGAGGCATTAACGTTCTGAACCTTAGCACAACCTGCATGACCAGGCACCTGCATGCAAAGCATGAACTGCAGTGGAGTAAACACCTTAAAAACAAGGAAGTTACTCAGGCTCCCCCTGCTGCCTCTTCTGCTGCTGCCGCCTCGGCCTCTTCTGCTGCTGCCGCCGCCTCGGCATCTTCTGCTGCTGCTGCCGCCGCCTCGGCCTCTTCCTCTGCCTCTGGAGGAACGTTGGCACCTGCCGCCCAGCAAACATGGGATGTACCACCAACACCACCACCTGCGTCACCAAGCATCTCAACCATGTCACACGGCAGCGTTCAGCTTTCCATCTCACAAACATTTGAGAGAAAGCGTAAATTCCCACCTAGCCACCCTCGATCCCTGGCCCTGAATGCCAGCATTTCTAAACTACTGGCCTATGAAATGCTGTCATTAAGGCTGGAGGACACACACAGCTTCAAACAGCTCATGTCACTTGCTGTCCCACAGTATGTTGTTCCCAGCCGCCACTACTTCTCCAAGAGAGCCGTGCCTTCCCTGCACAAACATGTGTCCGATAAAATCAAGTGTGCACTGCGCAACGCCATCTGTGGCAAGGTCCACCTAACCACAGATACGTGGACCAGTAAGCACGCCATGGACGCTATATCTCCCTAACTGCACACTGGGTAAATGTAGTGGCGGCTGGGCCCCAGGCGGAGAGCTGTTTGGCGCACGTCCTTCCGCCGCCAAGGATCGCAGGGCAACATTCTTTGCCTCCTGTCTCCTCCTCATCCTACTCAGCTTCCTCCTCCTCTTCTTCCACCTGCTCATCCAGTCAGCCACACACCTTCACCACCAACTTCAGCACAGCACGGGGTAAACGTCAGCAGGCCATTCTGAAACTCATATGTTTGGGGGACAGGCCCCACACCGCACAGGAGTTGTGGCGGGGTATAGAACAACAGACCGACGAGTGGTTGCTGCCGGTGAGCCTCAAGCCCGGCCTGGTGGTGTGCGATAATGGGCGAAATCTCATTGCAGCTCTGGGACTAGCCGGTTTGACGCACATCCCTTGCCTGGCGCATGTGCTGAATTTGGTGGTGCAGAAGTTCATTCACAACTACCCCGACATGTCAGAGCTGCTGCATAAAGTGCGGGCCGTCTGTTTGCGCTTCCGGCGTTCACACCCTGCCGCTGCTCGCCTGTCTGCGCTACAGCATAACTTCGGCCTTCCCGCTCACCGCCTCATATGCGACGTACCCACCAGGTGGAACTCCACCTTGCATATGCTGGACAGACTGTGCGAGCAGCAGCAGGCCATAGTGGAGTTTCAGCTGCAGCACGCACGGGTCAGTCGCACTGTGGATCAGACACACTTCACCACCAATGACTGGGCCTCCATGCGAGACCTGTGTGCCCTGTTGCGCTGTTTCGAGTACTACACCAACATGGCCAGTGGCGATGACGCCGTTATCAGCGTTACAATACCACTTCTATGTCTCCTTGAGAAAACACTTAGGGCGATGATGGAAGAGGAGGTGGCCCAGGAGGAAGAGGAGGAAGAGGGGTCATTTTTAGCACTTTCAGGCCAGTCTCTTCGAAGTGACTCAGAGGGAGGTTTTTTGCAACACCAGAGGCCAGGTACAAATGTGGCCAGACAGGGCCCACTACTGGAGGACGAGGAGGACGAGGATGAGGAGGAGGTGGAGGAGGATGAGGATGAAGCATGTTCACAGCGGGGTGGCACCCAAAGCAGCTCGGGCCCATTACTGGTGCGTGGCTGGGGGGAAACACAGGACGATGACGATACGCCTCCCACAGAGGACAGCTTGTCCTTACCTCTGGGCAGCCTGGCACACATGAGCGACTACATGCTGCAGTGCCTGCGCAACAACAGCAGAGTTGCCCACATTTTAACGTGTGCGGACTACTGGGTTGCCACCCTGCTGGATCCCCGGTACAAAGACAATGTGCCCACCTTACGTCCTACACTGGAGCGTGATAGGAAGATGCACGAGTACAAGCGCACGTTGGTAGACGCGCTACTGAGAGCATTCCCAAATGTCACAGGGGAACCAGTGGAAGCCCAAGGCGAAGGCAGAGGAGGAGCAAGAGGTCGCCAAAGCAGCTGTGTCACGGCCAGCTCCTCTGAGGGCAGGGTTAGCATGGCAGAGATGTGGAAAAGTTTTGTCAACACGCCACAGCTAAGTGCACCACCACCTGATACGGAACGTGTTAGCAGGAGGCAACATTTCACTAACATGGTGGAACAGTACCTGTGCACACCCCTCCACGTACTGACTGATGGTTCGGCCCCATTCAACTTCTGGGTCTCCAAATTGTCCACGTGGCCAGAGCTAGCCTTTTATGCCTTGGAGGTGCTGGCCTGCCCGGCGGCCAGCGTTTTGTCTGAACGTGTATTCAGCACGGCAGGGGGCGTCATTACAGACAAACGCAGCCGCCTGTCTACAGCCAATGTGGACAAGCTGACGTTCATAAAAATGAACCAGGCATGGATCCCACAGGACCTGTCCATCCCTTGTGCAGATTAGATATTAACTACCTCCCCTTAACAATATATTATTCTACTCCAGGGCACTTCCTCATTCAATACTATTTTTAATTTTATTTTACCATTATATTGCGGGGCAACCCAAAGTTGAATGAACCTCTCCTCTGTCTGGGTGCCGGGGCCTAAATGTGTGACAGTGGCCTGTTCCAGTGGTGGGTGAGTGACGTGAAGCCTGATTCTCTGCTATGACATGAAGACTGATTCTGCGCTGACATAAGGCCAGATTCTCTGTTCCGGGACCTCTCTCCTCTGCCTGGGTGCCTGGGCCTAAATGTGTGACAGTGGCCTGTTCCAGTGGTGGGTGACGTGATGCCTGATTCTCTGCTATGACATGAAGACAGATTCTGTGCTGACATAAGGCCAGATTCTCTGTTACAGGACCTCTCTCCTCTGTCTGGGTGCCGGGGCCTAAATGTGTGACAGTGGCCTGTTCCAGTGGTGGGTGACGTGAAGCCTGATTCTCTGCTATGACATGAAGACTGATTCTGCGCTGACATAAGGCCAGATTCTCTGTTACGGGACCTCTCTCCTCTGCCTGGGTACCTGGGCCTAAATGTGTGACAGTGGCCTGTTCCAGTGGTGGGTGATGTGATGCCTAATTCTCTGCTATGACATGAAGACAGATTCTGTGCTGACATAAGGCCAGATTCTCTGTTACAGGACCTCTCTCCTCTGTCTGGGTGCCGGGGCCTAAATGTGTGACAGTGGCCTGTTCCAGGTGTGGGTGACGTGAAGCCTGATTCTCTGCTATGACATGAAGACTGATTCTGCGCTGACATAAGGCCAGATTCTCTGTTATGGGACCTCTCTCCTCTGCCTGGGTGCCTGGGCCTAAATGTGTGACAGTGGCCTGTTCCAGTGGTGGGTGACGTGAAGCCTGATTCTCTGCTATGACATGAAGACTGATTCTGTGCTGACATAAGGCAAGATTCTCTGTTACGGGACCTCTGTCCTCTGTCTGGGTGCCGGGGCCTAAATGTGTGACAGTGGCCTGTTCCAGTGGTGGGTGACGTGAAGCCTGATTCTCTGCTATGACATGAAGACTGATTCTGCGCTGACATAAGGCCAGATTCTCTGTTACGGGACCTCTCTCCTCTGCCTGGGTGCCTGGGCCTAAATGTGTGACAGTGGCCTGTTCCAGTGGTGGGTGACGTGAAGCCTGATTCTCTGCTATGACATGAAGACTGATTCTGCGCTGACATAAGGCCAGATTCTCTGTTACGGGACCTCTCTCCTCTGCCTGGGTCTAAATGTGTGACAGTGGCCTGTTCCAGTGGTGGGTGACGTGATGCCTGATTCTCTGCTATGACATGAAGACAGATTCTGTGCTGACATAAGGCCAGATTCTCTGTTACAGGGACCTCTCTCCTCTGCCTGGGTGCCTGGGCCTAAATATGTGACAGTGGCCTGTTCCAGTGGTGGGTGACGTGAAGCCTGATTCTCTGCTATGACATGAAGACTGATTCTGCGCTGACATAAGGCCAGATTCTCTGTTACAGGACCTCTCTCCTCTGCCTGGGTGCCTGGGCCTAAATGTGTGACAGTGGCCTGTTCCAGTGGTGGGTGACGTGATGCCTGATTCTCTGCTATGACATGAAGACAGATTCTGTGCTGACATAAGGCCAGATTCTCTGTTACAGGACCTCTCTCCTCTGTCTGGGTGCCTGGGCCTAAATGTGTGACAGTGGCCTGTTCCAGTGGTGGGTGACGTGAAGCCTGGTTCTCTGCTATGACATGAAGACTGATTCTGCGTTGACATAAGGCCAGATTCTCTGTTCCGGGACCTCTCTCCTCTGCCTGGGTGCCTGGGCCTAAATGTGTGACAGTGGCCTGTTCCAGTGGTGGGTGACGTGAAGCCTGATTCTCTGCTATGATATGAAGACTGATTCTGCGCTGACATAAGGCCAGATTCTCTGTTACGGGACCTCTCTCCTCTGCCTGGGTGCCTGGGCCTAAATGTGTGACAGTGGCCTGTTCCAGTGGTGGGTGACGTGAAGCCTGTTCTCTGCTATGACATGAAGACTGATTCTGCGCTGACATAAGGCCAGATTCTCTGTTCCGGGACCTCTCTCCTCTGCCTGGGTGCCTGGGCCTAAATGTGTGACAGTGGCCTGTTCCAGTGGTGGGTGACGTGAAGCCTGATTCTCTGCTATGACATGAAGACTGATTCTGCGCTGACATAAGGCCAGATTCTCTGTTACAGGACCTCTCTCCTCTGTCTGGGTGCCGGGGCCTAAATGTGTGACAGTGGCCTGTTCCAGTGGTGGGTGACGCGATGCCTGATTCTCTGCTATGACATGAAGACTGATTCTGCGCTGACATAAGGCCAGATTCTCTGTTACGGGACCTCTCTCCTCTGCCTGGGTGCCTGGGCCTAAATGTGTGACAGTGGCCTGTTCCAGTGGTGGGTGACGTGAAGCCTGATTCTCTGCTATGACATGAAGACTGATTCTGCGCTGACATAAGGCCAGATTCTCTGTTACAGGACCTCTCTCCTCTGCCTGGGTGCCTGGGCCTAAATGTGTGACAGTGGCCTGTTCCAGTGGTGGGTGACGTGATGCTGATTCTCTGCTATGACATGAAGACAGATTCTGTGCTGACATAAGGCCAGATTCTCTGTTACAGGACCTCTCTCCTCTGTCTGGGTGCCTGGGCCTAAATGTGTGACAGTGGCCTGTTCCAGTGGTGGGTGACGTGAAGCCTGGTTCTCTGCTATGACATGAAGACTGATTCTGCGCTGACATAAGGCCAGATTCTCTGTTCCGGGACCTCTCTCCTCTGCCTGGGTGCCTGGGCCTAAATGTGTGACAGTGGCCTGTTCCAGTGGTGGGTGACGTGAAGCCTGATTCTCTGCTATGACATGAAGACTGATTCTGCGCTGACATAAGGCCAGATTCTCTGTTACGGGACCTCTCTCCTCTGCCTGGGTGCCTGGGCCTAAATGTGTGACAGTGGCCTGTTCCAGTGGTGGGTGACGTGAAGCCTGGTTCTCTGCTATGACATGAAGACTGATTCTGCGCTGACATAAGGCCAGATTCTCTGTTCCGGGACCTCTCTCCTCTGCCTGGGTGCCTGGGCCTAAATGTGTGACAGTGGCCTGTTCCAGTGGTGGGTGACGTGAAGCCTGATTCTCTGCTATGACATGAAGACTGATTCTGCGCTGACATAAGGCCAGATTCTCTGTTACGGGACCTCTCTCCTCTGCCTGGGTGCCTGGGCCTAAATGTGTGACAGTGGCCTGTTCCAGTGGTGGGTGACGTGATGCCTGATTCTCTGCTATGACATGAAGACAGATTCTGTGCTGACATAAGGCCAGATTCTCTGTTACAGGACCTCTCTCCTCTGTCTGGGTGCCGGGGCCTAAATGTGTGACAGTGGCCTGTTCCAGTGGTGGGTGACGCTGATGCCTGATTCTCTGCTATGACATGAAGACTGATTCTGCGCTGACATAATGCCAGATTCTCTGTTACGGGACCTCCTCTCCTCTGCCTGGGTGCCTGGGCCTAAATGTGTGACAGTGGCCTGTTCCAGTGGTGGGTGACGTGAAGCCTGATTCTCTGCTATGACATGAAGACTGATTCTGCGCTGACATAAGGCCAGATTCTCTGTTACAGGACCTCTCTCCTCTGCCTGGGTGCCTGGGCCTAAATGTGTGACAGTGGCCTGTTCCAGTGGTGGGTGACGTGATGCCTGATTCTCTGCTATGACATGAAGACAGATTCTGTGCTGACATAAGGCCAGATTCTCTGTTACAGGACCTCTCTCCTCTGTCTGGGTGCCGGGGCCTAAATGTGTGATAGTGGCCTGTTCCAGTGGTGGGTGACGTGAAGCCTGATTCTCTGCTATGACATGAAGACAGATTCTGCGCTGACATAAGGCCAGATTCTCTGTTACGGGACCGCTCTCCTCTGCCTGGGTGCCGGGGCCTAAATGTGTGACAGTGGCCTGTTCCAGTGGTGGGTGACGTGAAGCCTGATTCTCTGCTATGACATGAAGACTGATTCTGTGCTGACATGAAGCCAGATTCTCTGCTATGGCATGAAGAGACTGATTCTGTGCTGACATGAAGCCAGATTATTTGCTATGGCATGAAGAGACTGATTCTCTGCTGACGTGAAGCCAGATTCTCTGCTATGGGACCTCTGTCCAATTGATATTGGGTAATTTTTATTTTTTTAATTTTTATTTTAATTCATTTCCCTATCCACATTTGTTTGCAGGGGATTTACCTACATGTTGCTGCATTTTGCAACCCTCTAGCTCTTTCCTGGGCTGTTTTACAGCCTTTTTTTGTGCCCAAAAGTTCGGGTCCCCATTGACTTCAATGGGGTTCGGGTTCGGGACGAAGTTCGGTTCGGGTTCGGATCCCGAACCCGAACATTTCCGTGAAGTTCGGCCGAACTTCTCGAACCCGAACATCCAGGTGTTCGCTCAACTCTATCTATGAGATGTAGTATAGCAAAAAACACAGTAAACCTAAGATCCCTTGAGACACTGACAAATGAAGGACGCGACTGAGATATCATCGTCACACATCAGCGTCACACATCATTTAAATTTACCTCTTATCTAGGGCATAATAAAATATAAACACTTGTTAGAGGCTAAAAAGGGTTTTGAACTCAGAAAGCTTAGACATGGGGCAACAGCATTACCACTGAGCTACCAGCTTGCCTTGTATGAGCTTGTGATTTTTGTTCATCTATGTGATGTAGCATACAAAACCACAGAAAAGCTAAAATGTTTTGTGACACTGAGAAGTGAAGGACGTGAGACATCAGCGTCACACATCATTTAAATTTGCCTTTTATCTAGGGCATAATAAAATGTAAATATTTTTTTGAGGCTGAAAGGGGCTTTGAACTCAGAAAGCCTGGACATGGGACAACAGCATTACCTCTGAGCTACCAGCTTGCCTTGTATGAGCTTGGGCTCTTTGTTCATCTATGTGATGTAGCATACAAAACCACAGTAAACCTAAAATCCTTTGTTCCCTTCCTTACCACTGAGCTATCAGCTATGCGCTCATAACACTGTAATGTGTTAGCTTACAGCATTTTAAGCACAGAGCTATAAGCTCAGCAATATACATACTTTGGTTGTGTGATTTAGCATACAAATACATAATATATATCTATAACTCATTCTCACTTTGACCCTGACCTATGAAGAGCATAAGTCAAACTCAGATATGAGAGTCAGGTGTCAGGGTCAGGTGTCAGGGTCAGGTATCAGAGTCAGGTGTCAGGGTCAGGTATCAGGGTCAGGTGTCAGAGTCAGGTGTCAGAGTCAGGTGTCAGAGTCAGGTGTCAGGTGTCAGGGTCAGGTGTCAGGGTCAGGTGTCAGGTGTCACATTGGCATTATTTTGATACTTGACTATGATATCTGACCATGTCCTAAAATGAACACTGTACCCCAGAACTGGGTCAGTATGGCCCGAACGGTCTCATGAGCATCATCAAAAGTTGCAATAATGCGTACTTTGTCATCCTCTGGTTGTATTAATTGTGGAACCAGTAAGGTGTTCCGGTCAGCTGCCAGTGAGTGCTGATGTGATTTTGCCAACACATGCTGTGGGTACCCTCTCCTCCGAAACCTCTGCTGTAAATCCTTTGCTGCCACCAAATAGTCTGATACCTTAGAGCAATTGCGTCGTAACCGCAAATATTGCCCTTTTGGGATACCTTTTTTCAGGGCCCTCGGATGGTAACTGTCCCATTGCAGCAGACTATTTGTGGCAGTCTTCTTACGGAAGAGACGGGTCCCCAAGCATCCCTCCTGGTCCTTAAAAACTGTCAGGTCAAGAAAGTCAATCCTGGCTGGGGGGCGTGGCTAGCCGAGGAAGGAGGAAGACGTCTTGTAACACAGCTCTGCTGAAAGTTCTTTAATCTAAGCCCATCCTCAGCCTACCAAGGCCAAAGAGTTTCCACTATAGGCATTTTGGGACTGTGGACATATTAGCCATCATTTTGAGACCTTTCTGGGGCAGCAAACTGGTCCCTGGCCTGAACTATCATTGCGGCCTAGTAGTGAGGTACATCCGCGGCCTAGATTTGATCTGGTGTGGCCGTTCCCGGGGACTCACTGACCGCTGGAGGCCATAAAGCCATATACTCAGCGCCCGAACAAGCGTTACACCTTAGCCGTACCATACGCAGCTCCGGTGAGCCTCAGCAGCCGAAGGAACATTGCGCCTGAAGCGTCCATCTGCAAGCAGGCGCCATTTTGTGACCCGAGCACCGGAACGTACATCAGCGGAGTAGCCTTCAGTGGACACCAGGACTCAAGCTCTAAGGTACCCCCCTTGCCCTCTATGCCCCGATTTACTGGGTATCCATAGGCACTCACCAGTAAGACTCCCGCTGCTCTGCGCTGGGCCTCAGCTGCAGCGTCGTCACGCTACTCCACTCCTCTGATTCTCAGCCGGACTCTGGCACTTCCCTCTGTGCCGATCGGTAGTGACACACTACTCCCAATACCCCTGAATTCACCAGCTAAACTTAGGAAAGTAAGGACATATTTCTTGTAAATCGGCAAGATTTAAAGAGACAGTAACCAATTTTGTCATAGCACAAATCTTGCAGCAGAAATATCTTACATCAAGAGAATGCTCTAAGAGCGGGGTCAGAGCTAGCCCCTGAAATGTCCGGTCACATGCAGCAGTAGCTCTATTTATTATATCGCCCTACAACCTGGATTTATAGCTTGTCGGATCCAAAATGGTTATGCGAGGTGCAGCTCCCCTACTAGCAGATCCCTCATAGCCCATTATTACTAGCGATCTGGAAGTTAAGATGGTCAAGATTGGTAACCAAAAGACCGCTGATCAGACTGGTCATAGTAAATCTCAGAGCCAAGCTGGTGAAATTGAGAAATTCATCAGGAAAGCGGCGGCTACATCAGTGAGCAAAGAATCTAAGATGGCGCCCGGGACACCTTGCTCCAGCTATAAGCAAGCGGCAGCTGCAAGCACCGATAAAGTAGGAGAGGACCCTGAAGACACAGAACGTCTGCCCATCTCCAGGTCTTTCCTTAAAGAAGCCCTGGCAGACGCCTTGGGGCACGTCACATAGGCCGCAGAGTGGAGGTTCTGGAAGACACCCAGGCCATAGTCCTGCAGCACCAGAGCGAGATGGTTTCCAGCCTGTCCCTAGCCCAGAGTCATATGAACACCCTATACACAGCTATGGAGGATCAGGAGAATAGGGGCAGACGGAATAATCTTCGCTTTAGAGGCATCCCGAGTCTGTTTCTGCAATAGATATCCCGGTGACAGTTATACAGATCTGCTTCAAGCTTTTGGGCCCTGACTCTGCGCACGAGGTTTTAATAGAAAGAGCCCACAGAGCACTTCGCCCCAAGCCACAAGCAAGTGAACCCCCTAGAGACGTGATCTGCAGATTTCTGCACTTTCCGGTGAAAGAAGCAGTTCTGGCTAGTTCTAGGAACTCCGACTCTGTGGAATGGGAGGGCAATTCTATCACCATCTTTCAGGACTTAGCCCAAACTACCCTGAAGAAACGAAAAATGTTGAAACCACTCACCGACCTGCTGCGTCGTCTTAAGATTTTATACAGATGGACATTTCCATTTGGATTATCTTTTCTCCATGATGGTCGCCGCATCCACATTGCTTCCTTCAGTGATCTAAATAGAGCCTACGATCTCCTTCAAATATCGCCGTTGCCTATAGAAAACTGGGACATGGTCCAGAACTTGACCACCTTGCCAAACCTGCCTACGTCAACTCCTTGGGAACCTCTCCTTACTCCTAAATCTCAAAGATCCAGAAGGGGAAATGTTCCTCCCACCCCTAAGCGCTTAACTCTAACATAAGTATTATTCACTTAACCCCTTTTTTCTCTTTGTTTTATTCTCTTTTGCATATAATTAGGGAAACAGAGGACTCAATTCATTGACTTTTATGTTACTACTACTATATTTGTGCTCTCCATATAACTTGGCTTATTACACTGGGTGGTGAAATGGGTATTTTTACTATTATTGCCCTTGTCTGTGCCTTATGTCCACTCAGTGTAGGAGACAGAAACAGTACGGACCTCCATCCCATCTGTTTGTTGGCTTTTACTGCTATATATATGAACAGTAGTATTTGAGCTATGCATACTAATCCATATACTGTGTCCTCTTCTTCTTCTCTTCCCCCTTCCTTTTCCTTTTCCTCCCCCCCACCCCTCCCCACTCCCCCCTTCCCCCCTTCTATTCCTATAGAGACTATAACCCAGAATAACTAACTACTGATTGATCCCAGGTTCAATACAAATTAAAGGACAACCTAGTCCAACCTTCCAGATATAATAACCCCTCAGAGGGAGCTGCTGCTCCTTGGTATCTAAGTATACCTTCTTCCCCCTGCATTATTCCTTCTACTCAGGGAACTATATTAGTCACGTTCCCACTTCATAGACATCTATCTAAACATTTGCGATTAATGTTATTGATTATGTTCTTCACGTTAACTTTTTGTTATCTTGACAGGTGCTTAAAATCTTCTTTGACTGATCTTCTCCTAGGCGACTCTGACATGGTGTTGAGAAAAAAGCCGTGGTCCCAGCGCGGTGCTAGACAGAGGTTTCCGGTATGCTTCTCTCGGGGTGGCGCCCTCCTCCCCCTCTGGTGGTCGGTGGGTATCCCCCTAGCAGACATCTTAATTAGATCCTATACCTCTCCATTCCCCATGCTCAATGATGTCTGACCTTAAATTGGTATCCTATAATGTCAAGGGCTTGAGGTCTCCCTCCAAGAGAAGCCAAATCTTCTCTTTGTTACATAAGGAGAATTGTTCAGTGGTTTTCCTCCAAGAAACTCACTACAAACACGGCTGTTACCCGAATCTCTCTTACTCCAGATTCCCTTGCTGGTACCACTGTGGGGCCGGGGGCGCCGCCTCGAGGGGAGTTAGTATAGGATTCCGTAGGGGGCTCCCTTTCCAATATAAGTCCCATTTGCAGGACCCAGATGGTAGATACCTCATCCTTAAGGGTAAAGTAGGGCAAGCTATGTTTACATTCGTTAATATTTATGCCCCTAACGAGGACCAGATTAATTGGCTCTCCAATATCCTGGCTTTAGTTGATTCACAAAGAGAGGGTCTACTGGTCATAGCAGGAGATTTTAACCTCGCCTTTAACCCTCTCATTGACACTTCTTCAAAGAAATCCTCAATTTCTACAAAAGCCCTCAGAGTGCTTCATACTAAATTATACAACATGGGTATGGTAGACATATGGCGCTGCCTCAACCCTGAATCAATAGATTACTCCTTCTATTCCCCAGCTAATTCCTCTTACAGCAGGATAGATTATATTCTAACCCCAAAAGAGAATCTACAACATTGCTCCTTAGCCCAGATAGGAGACATCACACTATCGGACCACTCCCCTATATATTGTACTATATGTCCAGAAGTCAAAAACAGTAGATACATAAACTGGAGACTTAACGAATCACTGTTAGGCAATTCTAAGCATAAATCGCAAATACTATCCTTCCTTGAGGAATATTTCAGATTAAACAATACCCCTGAGATATCTCCCCAGATACTCTGGGATGCCCACAAACCTTACATCAGAGGCAGACTGATCAGCCTCTGTTCTTATTTAAAGAAAGAGTCTGAAAGGAAACTAAACACTCTATTGTCCAAAATCCACATTGTGGAAAAAGCCCATAAACAGTCCCTGCTTGCTCACCAATTAGCGGAACTCTCTTCTCTTAGAACACAACTGAAAAACGTATTAAACGAACGTTCAGCTAAGTTCTTCTTGTCGGCCCAGCAAAAAACCTTCGCTCACGGAAATAAAGCATCAAAATACATGATGCGTAGAATAAAACAGAGAAGAGACTCCCGCTATGTTCAGAGCATCAAATCCCCCCAAGGTACTCAGCTTTTTAAAGCAGAAGAAATAGCTGATCAGTTTAAACAGTTTTATGAAACTCTATACAACCTCCCTCCTCCTGCTCTTCCAAACACCTCCCTAGATAGAGAAGCTAATATCAAATCTTTCTTAGACTCCCTCGATCTCCCGTCCCTAACTACTATACAGCAAGATTCCTTATCCAAGCCATTTACCTCCCTAGAATTAACAACCGCCATTAAGTCTACCCCCAAAGGAAAATGCCCTGGTCCTGATGGCCTTCCTATATCATACTATTCGGCCTTTGGAGACTTATTAATCCCCTTTATGCTCCCCATCTGTAATGGTACCCTAACTGGCCAACCTCTTTTCTCAGACATGACAAAAGCCACAATTACAATTATCCCTAAAGAGGGTAAGGATCTCACATCTTGCTCCAATTACCGCCCCATATCCTTACTCAACGTAGATCTTAAGCTTATAGCTAAAATGCTTGCCACAAGACTGCAAAATCTACTCCCTCTCTTGATACATCCTGATCAAGTGGGGTTTGTTAAAGGGCGAGAAGGGAAGGATAATACCACTAAAATACTGAATGCCTTATTTTATGCCTCCCATAAAGCTATCCCCCTGGTCATGATCGGCACGGATGCTGAAAAAGCATTTGATAGAGTGGATTGGACATACATCAAGCTGATCCTCTCGAAATTCCAATTGCCTTTACAATACATAAATGCTGTGTTCTCCATGTATACAAACTCTTCAGCATCCGTGTCGGTCAATGGATCCTTACCCTCTCACTTTCCAATAAGAAATGACACGAGGCAAGGCTGCCCGTTATCCCCCCTCATATTTGTCCTGGTTATGGAATCTCTCCTACAAATTCTTAGACGAGACAAGGAGATCAAAGGTTTGATGGTCGGACATCATGAATTTAAACTGGCAGCTTTCGCAGATGATTTATTGATCCTAACCACTAACCCCCATATTTCTATGCCCAGAATACTCTCAAAGCTCTCCCTATTCGGCTCGTTATCCAACTTTAAAGTTAATCCCTCGAAATCTCAAATTCTACATATAGGTCTTTCTCCTCTGAGTCTTTCCACCCTACAGGCAAACTCCCCCTTCAATTGGCAGACCCAACTATTAACATATCTAGGTAAGGATTTCCCCCAAATTGTCAGAACTATTTAGTTTGAACTATAAACCTCTTCTAACATCCATACAAACCCAAATAAACTCACTTGATTGCCCATACCTTTCTTGGTTTGGTAGGAAAAACATCCTAATGTCCTTAATTATACCCAGACTTACTTACTTAATGCAAGTACTCCCTATAGAAATCCCTAAATCCTTCTTTGTTTCTCTAAATAAGCTCATTCGAAAGTTTATTTGGAATGGTAAAAACTCCCGCATCTCATTTCTCACACTTACTAGATCCAAAGCTAAAGGGGGTATTGGACTCCCAGACCCGGAGGCTTATATGAAAGCCATACAACTCTCTCGAGTAGTTGATTGGATCAGAGAACCACCTCATAAATCATGGCCCATAATAGAGAATGCTTTCCTGTCCTCACCCATCAGAGCCCTCTTATTAACAGATAAACTACCTTCCTCACTTGGTACCATTCCAAACCCTCTCATTCGCAACACATTAAAAGTCTGGAGGAACTTCTCACCTTGCTCCAAGATCTTAAATCTGCCCTCCCCTCTTCTTCAGATAAGAGATATCATTAATTTGGCACCTAAAGACTTGAGAGATAGCTGTCCCCTGGCTTTAAGATCTCTTGAAACTTCTGTCTCTCAACTACTAGATCCAAATGGATGTATACTCCCGGACCCAGAAATCTGTAAAGTACTAACCACACAGATCCATAACCCGGTCCTCATGCGCTTCATCAGAACCGAATCTCTTCTCCTTGCAAAAAATACCCTCTCTTCCAACACTATATGCTGGTTTGAGGAATTAATAAGCTGTAAGAAATATCCCTCTAAAACCATCTCCACAATATATAAACATCTGATATCTCCCCCTATAACACTCAAACCAGCAGTGATTGGTTTATGGGAAAGAGATCTCCAGCGAACTCTGACACCTCTTGAAATAACTAAAGCCTTAATTGCCCCTCATAGGATCTCCAGATGTGTTCGTATCCAGGAGAATAGTTATAAAGTCCTTATGAGATGGTACAGAACCCCTGATATAACATGCCTATATAAACCTAATGCTACTGATATATGTTGGCGCTGCTCCAAAGCCAAAGGTTAGTTTTTTCACATCTGGTGGACATGTGAACTTATTAACCCATGGTGGCATAGCATAATCAAACTAAGCAATCAGATCTGCCAGACTTCCTTCCCCTGCTCACCAGACTTAGCATTGTTTTCCTTGGGTATGAAAGGAGTTAACCCTTCTAAGTCCTCACTCTTCTCACTTTTGATAGCTGCTGCTAGATTGCTATTACCAATTCACTGGTTGTCTTCCGAGGTCCCTAACTTGGAACACTGGATTAACAGAGTAGATCAGATCTACAGAATGGAAGAAATCTCTCATTGGGAATCCCGCACTAGACACGTCTTTCTTCAGATTTGGTCTCCTTGGAGAGGTTATAGGAACTTCTCTTAGATACCTCCCCCCATTATACTGTTCCTAAGCCAATACCTTAATTATACTCTAACGTCTCTCACGCTTACACCATGTCAGCCTTATATCAGTCTTACATCAGTCTTATATCAGTCTGATCTCAGTGCTATCTTAGTACCCTGTCACAAAGTTAAACTAATTTAGTGTTACTGTTCATCTTTGTTTGACACTTGCCTTTATGTGGCCACACTGGCCTCTCTTTGCATTTACATCTGCAAGGCGTATTTATGATTGTTAGACATGGATACTGCATATGTATATCTTTATACTTTGTATATCAGTCAATGCTCTTTATTATGACTATTGAATGTAAAAATTGAAAAAACAATAAAAATTGTCAATAAAAAAAAAAAAAAAAAAAAAGAAAGTCAATCCTATCCATATGGATCTCTGAGGTAAAGAAGAGTCCCATTTCGTTTACATTTAAAACCTGCACAAAATCATCAAAATCAGATTTTTCTCCAGACCATAAGATGAACACGTCATTGATAAAACGTAACCATAAATTAACCGGTTGTGTCCATCTGATGTTGTCATCCGTAAAAAAAATGACTTCTCGCGCCCACCAGCCCAGGTAGAGGTTTGCGAACGTGGGGGCACAAGGGCTCCCCATCGCCACCCCCCTGAGCTGGTGGTAGATCCGACGATCAAAGAGGAACACATTGTTCTCAAGGATGAATTGTAGAAGTTGGAGTATGAACTCATTATGTGGCCATAGATGGGTTCCCCACTGTTTAAGGAAGTCTCCCACAGCCCTACACCCCTTGTCATGGGGAATAGAGCTGTAGAGCGCCTCCACATCCAAACTGGCCACGTATGTTCATCAATCTGAATCCCCTCCAACTTCTGTATCACCTCCATTGAGTCTCGTATATATGACGGAAGGGATAGCACAAAGGGACGTAGAACAGTGTCGACATATGTGCTGATGCCATGCGTAAGGCTATCAATGCCTGAAACAATGGGTCTTCCCTTGAGGGGGAAAGACCTTTGTGGACCTTGGGAAGGCTATAGAAGCAAGGCATTTGTGGATGCTTTTGGAGCAGATATGCATATTCACTCTTGCTTATCGGTTTTTCCTCACATGCAGTCAGTAGGATGTGTTTCAACTTTGTATGGAGGGCAGTCATAGGGTTACACTCCAGGACACGATAACAGTGTTTGTCCTTCAGAATCTTCGGACACATATCACTGTACTGCTCAGCTCCCAAAACAACCACATTTCCCCCCTTATCCGAGGGTTTAATCACTATGGAGGGGTCCCCCTCAAGAGATAATAACGCCTCAGTTTCTGCCTTAGAAAGGTTGCATTTTCCCCTACTGTCCCTTTCTATTTGTTTAAGTTGGTCCGTCACTATCTTAAGAAAAATGTCCATCGCTGTATGGTCTCCGAATGGTGGATTTTTCGTAGATGGGAATTTTAATCCAGTAAAGGGACCTTCCCCTATAGCTCTATCACTCTCCTCCATCATTGTGGCTAACAGACGCACATCAGGTAATTCGTCAATTTTAATCCCCAATTCAATACACGGTTGTCTGTCATGAGTGGAAAATAATTTTTTCCATTTTAATTTTCTGATAAATAGGGTCAGTTCCTTTACCCATCTAAATTCCTCAAATGTGCAGGTCGGGAGGAATGAAAGGCCCCTTTTGAGCACTTGCACCTCTGCTATGTTTAGGGGTCTCTGTGAGAGATTCATAATTTGCAGATCATCAGTAAATTTAACAGATTGAGTGGGAGATTGTCTTATTGATTTTTCCGATCCCTCAAACCGTACGTTGGTGGTCCATGGGGGATCCCTAAAAAACTCCCTCGGTTATGGGGTCTCCTATTTCTGCCTCCTCTACCCCTATTTCTTCCTCTACCTGAAGAAAAAATGGGGAACTGTTGAGGGGGATATGGGGCACTGTCACCCTCTGCTTCACCCTCAGAAGATGAGGGTTCTGTTTCCACTTCTAGTGTCCTCGTTGTTCTAGCCCCAAATTCAAGGATACGACCCTCCTTAAAATCTGCGGTATCCCTAAGGAACTGGATATGTTTCCTCTCCTTGAATATTGAGCGTTTTACACTTGCGCCGTAAAACGCTCAATATTCTGCTGGAGGATCAGTTCCTGGCGGGCGAAGTCTGGATTTCCAGAGAATTTACTAGTTGTCGCTATTTGCTCTTGGAGGGCCTGGGTATTTTTAGTATACACAGATTTTTCACCCTCCAACAGCAATGTCATCAGACGTAGCGAACTGTCTATTTACTCAGTTTCCCACTTTTTGTAAAATTCCGGGGAAGTAATCCTTACTGCTGGTAAAAATGGGATCCTTAGCCCCCTGGGTACTATTTTATTTCTGATATAGATCTCTAATGTCTGAATCTCCCACCATCCCCTATAACATGATCCTTGTATATCCTCATCAGTTGTTTAAACGATCCTGATATACTGAGTGTGCAGGTCTCTGGTGGTAAATTTGCTTCTGAAAAGACTAATTTAGCCTCATCACTCCATTTTTCAGTGCTAATGCCCCCTGCTAGGAAACCTGCCATTCCTAAATAAGTGTACTTAATAAACAAATCACTGATTGAGATATAGTCGGTTTACGTTCACCTCTAAAACACTTTCACTGATGAATAGAAAGTGAATAGGAGTACTTAGGGGGTGTCATTCTAGCTCAGACAGTGTGAGTGCACAGTACTCGGATACAACACTGCACACAGGATCTAGTCCCCCTCCTTGCCCCCCTCCCCTACAGCTTCTGCCCCCCTAGTGTCCGGTATCTGTCTGTAGGAGCCTGTTGTGCTTTTTCATAAGTGTAAACAGTTATATCTACTTATTTTAGTTATAATGGGTATTCATTGCCTTTAAGAGCAATGTTGATTTATATTCACTGTTTTGTATGGATTTTCATGTAGGCCGAAGTAAGTCCATGAGAAGATCACTGTGCTGCTCAAAAGCTAGTGTTATAGTAACAATATATTATACATTTAGAAAGTTAGAAGATACACCGCACCTGCAGATTCTAAGAATTCATTGTTTTTCATATCTGAACGTGAATTCCACAGTGTGTGAATTGTCTAGATGTTCCTCAAAGTATACATGCATGTATCAAAGTTTGTCCCTCGGCCCTGAGACAAGGCCTCTAGACGTCAGAGGTGTAGTAGTAAAAATATCAGGCATATATGAGTTAACCCTTAATGGTATGATGCCTATTGCTTATACAACGGTGCCACCTAGATATGAGCAGTTAATACTACATCAGTAGCAAAAGTGCATTCTGGGTAGTATTATGACGTCATGCTCCTTATCAATGCCCACGCCCACCCAACAATGATTGGAAAGTTCCAAATTCGGAGGGCGTGTTCATCTGATAAGTTTTGGGTTAAGAAACCAGTTACCAGAAAGAAAAAAAGGGAAAGAAAAAAAAACAAACAAACAAAGAAACATTGGGATTATAGATCTAGGGAGAATCATTTGGATTATCGGGAAAAACTCTCGAGAGCTGGCTGCCCCAAGATTCTGCACATCACTTGACCCTTGGGTAATGTATATTTTGTTTTATGTAGTATTGATCTAAATTAATTGGCTTGATACTTAGTCAGATACCTGCTCATTTGCGGACGTGTAACGTTAGTTGCCACATCAGTGTTCTCTCTTGTTTCAGTTACGATGCATATAACTGAATAAAGGGGATAATACTGGAGTAACTCTCTGTTGGGAATCCTAGTATTCCCTAGTTTGACATCAAGCCAATAATTTATAAGTTTTGTGCAATACTACCATACTACCCCGTATCTGAGATTGGTCATCATTTTTGGGCGGAGCAAGGGATCATATCTGTCATCTTCTTGATTGAGTTTTCCGCATAATCCATTGATTGTATATCTCTCACAAATTTAAAGCTGTATTGCATAATATTGGTTGAGTATTGTTTTGTTGGCATCATATAGTGGTGAATTCTGGGTACTCCATATCGTTGTATATTATTGAAATTTATGTTGATTCATTTTTGATTGTATATTAAACTATTGTATAATAAACCATTTATATTTTTGCATAGACGCTTGTACCCTGTTTTACTGATTGCACAAAATAATCAGGTTCTTGATCGAACTCGTGTGGAGATGAATTATGTCCATCTCCCGGATCAATATCCTTTGCATAGTTTTTCCTTTGATCCGCTAAATTTTTTCATCTTTATATAAAGTATTTGCTTTATATACCCGACATAAAATGGAGGCCCCGGTAGCGAGATCGAGTTAATTCTTTGATTATTTGTGCAAATAGTAAACCGTTCCATACCTTTCTTGGCTAACCAGATTATTCATAAATCTGTGTATAACTTTATTGCAAGAAAATGAGTACAGCCGGTAGTGAAGCCGGTAGTGATGTTGCAACAGGAGATAGTCCATCCAGCCCGGAGCAGTTAATCCAGAACGTTGTTGAATATGTAAATTCACATTTAAATTTGGATCATGATGTGGCTGCATGGATAAATGAGTTGCAGGCAGAAGCCAAGAGAGAATGTGTGGATGTATGGACGCCACTTGGCACAGTCAGGAGACATCTAACTTATCTTGATGTGCTTAAAAATACTGCCAGTAAAAACCAACACCTCTTAAAGATGTTGCCACCAATGTTGTATGCATTATTAGAGGTCAGCATTCTCTCAGAGAGTAGACATGTGCATATAACGAAAGTGCAAGCATATGTATCCCATATGGAAGAAAGATTAGAATCTGCAAAGGCATCGATCGAGGATTTAAAATGCGAGCTCGATCACAGCCATGCTGCCTATCACAAATTAAAAAGTGAGGCAGAGGAGCTGCACATCTGTTATAGCAGTCAGCAGCAAACAAATGAACTAAGCCAAACTGTAGCTAATGTTCAAAGTGATCTGTCTGATCATGAGGGATCTCCAGACCCTCCAATTCTCACACCCCAAAATGTAGATATGTCATCATCACATGCTCTTAAAGCGCAATCCATCCGAGACCCTAAGCCACCCGAGGGTGATGGCATGATTAAACAGGAGGCCTTAAACCAATTAAATCAGGCGTTTCAAGCTGTAACCGCCTTACTAGGCGCTAGCGACGCAAAAGGGTACAGAAGTGCCCCTCCACGTCCTCCTCTAGAGAGGAATGTTAGGGTTAAGTCACCTGTGCCAAGTGGGTCTGATGGAAGTGAGCGGAGCGTGAGTGATTGTGACAGTGATGTGGGAAAGCGCGTGATCCATTCCCTACCACGCAGGCATAAGATTGCCCATCAGGGGGATGAGAGTTTCAGACGACCAACATATACTGAAGTGGTCTCTAGAAAGAAAAATACTCAGTGTTCAGAAAAGGATCAGAACTCCTCGAGTATCATTAAGTTTCTAAATGTCACTGTGCCCAAATTCTCTAAAAAGGGTTCTGCTGAAATTGCCAATCACTTAGAACTGTACCAGTCCACCATGGATTCTTTAAAATTGTATTCTGATGCGGACAGGATCAGATTCCTACCATGGGCATTTGATGGTAAATATCGCCACTACTTTGTTTCATTTAGGGAGAGAGGAATTCTGGATTGGCAGGATGTTTTGCACGAGGTCAAAATAGAATTTGGCCCTTACCGTACCGTGACTGCTGCAAAACGTGATATCTATAAACTCACATGTAGACCCAATCAGAGTCCCCGGGAATTCCTCCCCATCCTTAAAAATGCCTATGGGTTGGCGTATAGATCCCCAAACTGGGAGTCTGAGAAGTTCAAACAGCTGTTTTATGATGCAATGCCCATGCAAATTAAACTTAGCTTGGCTAGAGATCTTGATCTCAAAGCTCCCTTGGACAGGTTGGTGACGGCTGCCACCTCACTGTATAACATCAGTGAATGCCATGCTACAGGTGAGAGGAGATATAAAAAGTCCCCAGAACAAAGCGTAGCAGAAGCTAAGGTAAACCCTGGCTTCAAATTTGAAACGCAGCCACGTAAGTACCCTCAGGCTACAGGACCTGTCCAACAAACCCAGCGACAACAGGTAGGACCCAAGCAAGCAAGACCTCAGAGCCCCAAGGGGCCAGAGGGGGATAACTCCAGTGCTGGGAGGTCTAACTACCGTCCCCAATATTACAATAGAGGTCCCCAAGGATACAGGCGCTGGAACAACAGGCCCAGACAACAGAAGGAAAATAGGCCTGAATCCCCTACCTCACCTAGAGGTCGGTCACCCACTTCTAATAAGGGAACACCAGAAGTCCAAACTGTGCGCAAACCAAACAATCGTTTGGATCATTTGGCAGATCAAGTAGCCAAATTACAGGAGATCATTAGTAAAATGTCCCAGGTGTCAACTGGAAAACAGCCTGAGTCTTTTTTAGGGGTAACTGCAGGACCCAGCTCAGCCCCATAATGCAGGCAGGGCAGGGTCAGAGCCCAGGCCGGTGCAAGGCTACTGAGATAGTTGTAACAGAATCTAATATGATTTCTAATCCTACTTTGCCTTGCAGTGTTCTTGACCCTAAAATTGAGGCCAAGGAGGAGATGTCTAACATGTTGTCTATATTACAGCCTAATCATGATGATTCCTGCACTAATGTGTCTTCTCCAGTGAGTGATCCTATCCTCTCAGCGTCAACCTGTGAGCTGCCGTCTGTAAGCTGTGATGTGATCCAGTGTTCCCCAAAGGTGGGGGCTGCTGCTGCCGCCGCGAGCAGCAGGAATTCCAAGAATTCACCAGAGGTCGCGACGCTGCAGAAAGGTCAAATCCTTAACAAATGTCAAATAAGTGATCACCCTAATTTTTTATGTGATTTGTTTCAGATCAAAGGCCGATATTTTCTTGATTCCTATCTCCAAGATGAACTTATTGGGCCAATCAGGGGTTTACTTGATACAGGATCACAAGCCACTATATTGTCATATAGTTATTTCCAACAAGTATTAGAGGTGACAGCAAAGAAGCCGAAACTGAAATCGTTTGATGGCTCTTTGATCAGTGTCGGCGGAGACGCTTTGCAGGTAAAAGGTACATCATGGTTAAAATTCAAAATTGGCAAGAAGATAATTAGACATCCCACACTGATTGTGGACCTTCCCTATGATCGGCTGATCATAGGAATCGACCTCCTGAGAAGATTGAGTTCCATAGTAGACTTCATCAATGAAGCCGTCTGGACTCAGGTGAAGGCACCCATTGCCTATGAGTACTCTTGCAATGCACAATCCCAACGTAATTGTCATGTGATTGAGGAAAGGTTTAACTCTGTTGAAGTGCATTTTAGGAACAATCAAACGCCGGATGTCACAATCCTGAAAAATGGTGAGCCAGAGGAAGCCGTCAACGGTGCCGCACATACCATAACCATCCAGAAGGACAGAATTGAAAAGGTAACCCTGGATGGGGATGCATTAACTATTTCTCTTAAAGGGAGAAGTTACGAAGTCGCGGACCTGACCAGGCATACTCAATCCATGGTACGGATTGAGAAGGTTAATGATAACTTATTGATTCCCGTACAGGTGAACAATATGGCCCGGGTGAAATACGCCAAGTTGGATCTGAAATCCGAAGCCAGTTACATAAGCCTGAGTCTCTTGAAACAGATTGCTAATCCTAAAATGATTAAAGTTTCCTCTCCACAGGACCAATGGGTTCATGATCTGGATGGAGATTCACAGAGTCATAATGTGATTGCAAGATGTCTTTTGTCTATTTCCATAGGAGATAAAACCACAGAACATTTATTCATTGTGTTGAATGAACCACGGTACCAGATGTACATAGGTAATGACCTTCTACACCGATTTGCCGTGCAGATTGATCTAGTCAACAATACTCTATGGTCCAGATTACCTGGGAACCCGGAGGGATTCCAGAATGAAGAGCAAGCCTTGAGATGGGGACAACAGATGCCCTATGCCGTGAGTATCGTGGTTGCAGATGAGGTTAAAATCCCTGAAGGATGTAAGCCATTTCTTCCTCCCCACTCAAATAAAGAAGGGACAAAGACTGAAGAATGCAGATGCTTTGATCTGTTTGTCCAACCGGATGCAGCAACTCGGCCTGAAGGTAAAGCCGACTCCTATGGTAAACATTCATCAGGATCCATTGCATATGGTAATTCATAACATGGCTCCCCATAGTATATCTCTACAAAAAGAAACTATAATTGTTCTGGCTATGGATTCGGAGTATTACACTTTCGGTTTCCAAAATGATGTCATTGGACTTATTCCTGATGAATACCTGACAGAAGAACAGGTAGTGGAACAACATTTTTCCTCAACACCTGAGGGGTTATTTAATATCCACTCTGTTTATCCTTTCAGCTCTGAAGAAGGTACATGCCACATCGAAGAGTCATCATTGGTTTTCAACCATGAGATCGATGAAAAGGAGTACGAGTCATGCCAACAAGGAAAGAATAAGGTACGCAATACTCAAAACGATTTAACTAGTGAGCTTGAAGAAGCTTACGAGTTAAGTCAACCTGAGATCTTTCCAGAATTTCAGGAACGGGTGGAAGAGCAAATCTCTGTGGCTGACGCATGTTCCGAGGAGTCGGAGCGTCAACAGCTAAAGGGGCTCTTCGCCGAATTCCAGGACATGTTTGCTAAGGATTCTTACGACTGTGGGGAAACTGACCTACACGTTGCAAGAATTCAAACGGATCCCAATGCACCCCCTGTATATGTTAAACAGTACCGACTTCCGCTGGCGGCATATGAGTCGCTATCGGAAATCGTCAAAAACTTGGAGAAGCGGGGGATCATCCGTTCAGTGCACAGCTCGTTCAACCATCCTGTGCTTGGGATTCTCAAACCCAATGGTCAATTCCGTCTCTGTTCGGACCTAAGGCAGTTAAACAAACGTGTATACATGTCCGGATGGCCCGTGCCGTATATTGACCAGAGTTTGGCGCAAATACAGGGATCCAAAATTTTTACTGCTCTGGATTGTGCGCAAGGATATTGGACAATTAAAGTGGACGAGAGGGATCAATACAAACTGGCCTTTACGTTTGGAAAGCAACAATATGCATGGACCCGATTACCTTTCGGGTACATAAATGCGGGTCATGAGTTTGCTGTGTTCATGCATAAGGCAATGCCTGATGCCACTGAACGAGGTACCTTATCCTATGTGGATGACATCCTAATCAAAAGCACAACTTTTGAGGAGCATATTACGGAACTGAGGCATGTACTAACCCAACTGAGAAACGCTGGTGTAAAACTTTCTTTACAGAAGGCTCAATGGTGTCGTACCAAAGTAAATTTTTTAGGTCACAAAATCACTGCCGATGGAATTAACCCACAGAAGAAGAAGGTGGAAGCAGTGATCAACACAAAGTCACCTACAAATACCAAGGAGCTGAGATCCTTCCTGGGCATGATGAACTATTCACGTAAGTTTATAGATAACTATGCCGAGATTACAAAACCTCTTTTGCAGTTGCTGAAAAAAGGAGTAAAATGGGAGTGGAGTGAGCGTCATGAGCAAGCTGTGAATGAGCTCAAAACCAAACTCATCCAGGCCCCATGCCTTGCCTATCCAGAAGGTGGAAAACCCTTTTACATTGAAACAGGCTTCACCGAAGGAAACCGAAGCCAATGTGGCACAATGGAGCCAAGATTCCCCTAGTGAGGATCTCATCGCGAGTCAAAAAGGGGATCCAGTCATTGGTATGTTTTACAAACACATTGAAGATCCGCAGAACTGTCCCGTAACTATGGAAGACTGTGCAGGCAAAGAAGAGTTACGAATTTTGATGAAGGGTAAGTCCCAATTCTCGTTACAGGATGGATTGTTGGTAAGAACCTCGAAGAATGGTATCTCACAATGGGTGGTACCCACAGCATACCGAGGTTTGATGTTACAACATGCCCATGACGCCCCAACGGCTGGTCATCGAGGTGAGAAGTTAACGTATGAATTACTACGGGATTACGCTTATTGGCCTCATATGTTGCAAGACGTTCGCACATATTGTCAAGGATGTTTAATATGCCCTCAATTCCAGCCGCAAGCACCCACTCATCGGGCACCGCTGATGAAAAGGGGGATGTCCATGCCATGGTCAGACATCCAGATTGACTTTATTGGACCAGTAACAACTTCATCAAAAGGCAACAGATATATGTTAACCGTGACTTGTCTATTCACAAAATGGGTAGAATGTTTGCCTTGCAAGACTTGCAGTTCAAGTGTGTGTGCGTCTCTACTCATTAACCACGTGTTTTCCAGGTTCGGTCTTCCTCAACGCATCGAGTCCGATCGCGGAAGTCATTTCACTAGTGAGGTGATGACAAAAACGTGGGAGATACTGGGAGTAAAAAGGAAGCTACATTTAGCTTACCGGCCAGCCTCTAGTGGTGGAGTGGAACGCTACAACCAAACAATTGTCAACATTCTAAAGAAATTTGTCAATGAATCCGGTAAGGACTGGGATGTAAAGTTGCCTCTGGTTCTCATGGCCATCAGAGCCACTCCAAGCGCAGCAACCAAACTTTCTCCCTTCAAAATGATCACAGGAAGGAAGATGGTGTTACCCCAGCATTTACTCTACCGGACAACAGACCAAAATTTGATAAATGCTTCAACAGCCCATCAGTACATAGAGAATCTACGTAAGCACCTTCAACATGCTTTTGCATTTGCCCAGAAGAATCTGGAGAAAGCAGCCATAAGCGCCAAAACCTACTATGATCTGAAGACTACTCAAAAGGAGTACCAAATTTCCGATCAGGTTTATCTCTATAACTTCGCCCGGGACCAGGTGAAGGAAAAGAAGTTCCTGCCTTCCTGGAAGGGACCCTATGTCATCATTGACAAATTATCACCTGTGGTCTACAGAATCAAAATTCCTAAGGGGGATGAATTTATAGAGAAATGGGTGCATATTAATCAATTACGTGTTTGTCATCCTAGGTCACAACTTCGCCAAATGGAAGGATTGCCGGATGATGAGGAGTAAAGAGATATCAAGGTTCCAGCTAAAGACGGAAACCCAGGATTGGTCTAGTATGAACATACAAATGTACTAACCTATCCTCATGTATTTTCCTCTGTAACTTATTATCTCTTGACTCACTTTTGTATCGAGAACTTGCTCTGTCCAAGAAAAGAAACGATGCCAAATCAAAGATGTATGGTCGTATTAACTCTTTTCTTGCAGGAGTGATAAAAAGTGAAAGATGTATGTACTTATATTTATCATACAATATATTTCAGGCGCAAGATGGCATTGAGTGTTGTTGCCGTTATCTACATCATCCTGATCTTGGGGAAGGAGTTCCAGGCTGAGCCGATTGCTGTACCAGGCCCTTCATCTGGGATCATGCTACAGGATACCACGGGATTCCTCTTGACGAATAAGAGGATTCTATCCCAAAAGATCTACGTCAGTTTGGATCCACGTGTCTTCATTGAAAGACAGTTCAACATTTCCGAGATTTCTTCTCCGGAGATAAAGATTTGGTATCAAATGCACATCGGCTATTCCCAAGAAAGCATTACACAGATCCTGGAACAGACAAGGAAAACCATGACTAGAGAACAGTTTTCAACAAGTCGACGACCAAAGCGGTTCGTTTCTGCGATTACAGCCGCCATAATCTTTGCCGTAGTGGGCACTGTCATTGCCACCGGTGTATCAGTGTATCAGCTGTTAATTCCATCTCCATTAAGACATTGGAACTTGAGATTGGTTCACTGAAAAGGAACCTAATGAGTATTCATGCAGAGATGGAGAATCAGAAAAAACATTTATCGGACTTATATTCCGTTGTAGAGGGTACTGTCGTTACCACCGACTTACACTTAAAATTATTGACTCATTCAATAAATATTCATGAGAGTCACAAACAGTTTAAACAAGAACTAATGTCTCTGAAGAATCTGAATGAAAAGCCCTTTGTGACATTCCAATGTAGTCCAACTTCTCTATTGGATTACATTGTAATGAAGGGGGATTTGTTGTGCTTTTTCATAAGTGTAAACAGTTATATCTACTTATTTTAGTTATAATGGGTATTCATTGCCTTTAAGAGCAATGTTGATTTATATTCACTGTTTTGTATGGATTTTCATGTAGGCCGAAGTAAGTCCATGAGAAGATCACTGTGCTGCTCAAAAGCTAGTGTTATAGTAACAATATATTATACATTTAGAAAGTTAGAAGATACACCGCACCTGCAGATTCTAAGAATTCATTGTTTTTCATATCTGAACGTGAATTCCACAGTGTGTGAATTGTCTAGATGTTCCTCAAAGTATACATGCATGTATCAAAGTTTGTCCCTCGGCCCTGAGACAAGGCCTCTAGACGTCAGAGGTGTAGTAGTAAAAATATCAGGCATATATGAGTTAACCCTTAATGGTATGATGCCTATTGCTTATACAACGGTGCCACCTAGATATGAGCAGTTAATACTACATCAGTAGCAAAAGTGCATTCTGGGTAGTATTATGACGTCATGCTCCTTATCAATGCCCACGCCCACCCAACAATGATTGGAAAGTTCCAAATTCGGAGGGCGTGTTCATCTGATAAGTTTTGGGTTAAGAAACCAGTTACCAGAAAGAAAAAAAGGGAAAGAAAAAAAAACAAACAAACAAAGAAACATTGGGATTATAGATCTAGGGAGAATCATTTGGATTATCGGGAAAAACTCTCGAGAGCTGGCTGCCCCAAGATTCTGCACATCACTTGACCCTTGGGTAATGTATATTTTGTTTTATGTAGTATTGATCTAAATTAATTGGCTTGATACTTAGTCAGATACCTGCTCATTTGCGGACGTGTAACGTTAGTTGCCACATCAGTGTTCTCTCTTGTTTCAGTTACGATGCATATAACTGAATAAAGGGGATAATACTGGAGTAACTCTCTGTTGGAATTCTTAGTATTCCCTAGTTTGACATCAAGCCAATAATTTATAAGTTTTGTGCAATACTACCATACTACCCCGTATCTGAGATTGGTCATCATTTTTGGGCGGAGCAAGGGCTCGTATCTGTCATCTTCTTGATTGAGTTTTCCGCATAATCCATTGATTGTATATCTCTCACAAATTTAAAGCTGTATTGCATAATATTGGTTGAGTATTGTTTTGTTGGCATCATATAGTGGTGAATTCTGGGTACTGCATATCGTTGTATATTATTGAAATTTATGTTGATTCATTTTTGATTGTATATTAAACTATTGTATAATAAACCATTTATATTTTTGCATAGACGCTTGTACCCTGTTTTACTGATTGCACAAAATAATCAGGTTCTTGATCGAACTCGTGTGGAGATGAATTATGTCCATCTCCCGGATCAATATCCTTTGCATAGTTTTTCTTTTGATCCGCTAAATTTTTTCATCTTTATATAAAGTATTTGCTTTATATACCCGACATGCCTTACATCCCGACCACAGCTGTGGTGAATGCGCTACAGGTGATTTGGGCTTATCACCCTACAAGCTAAAATTGGCAATTGGAAGTTGGTCACAATAGGACCACAGGGTTTACTGATGAGTCAGTATCTCCTCACACCCCGCTGTTAGGCATAAGGGGTATTTCTGAAGGAGGACTTTCTGACCAACCCATTACCAATTAGCCATATGCATAGCTGAGTAAGGGTCAGTCCTGGATCGTGATTATCTTACAATAGTTATTCACCCTTTTATTTTAATGTGAATTAATAAAGCTTATGTTTTAACATATATACGTACAAACGTTCTATTCATCAGTGAAAGTGTTTTAGAGGTGAACGTAAACCGACTATATCTCAATCAGTGATTGGTGCATAACATAAACCCTTAAACCCTTGAGCCATATAACTTAATTGCAACCCTTTTTCCCCTTTCTACATCCATGTATACTTCTCTCTCTCCTCACAGTTATATGTTTGTTAACTTTGTCTTTTCTTTCCTGCTCCAAGGCTCCATGCCTTAATTTTTTAAACAAAAGACATCCCTTCCACACAAAAAAAAAAAAAACACCCCAAGAAAGTGAGAGAATGGGAGGGAAGAAATTCCTAATTGAAATATGACCCCTTCACTATTCTTTTAAATTCTAATCTCCACTTTTTAATCTTTAAAAAGAAATACAATCCATATTTTTCATCACTTTTCCCATGTGGAACTTGCATGTCATGCATTAATACATATACTCTTCCTTCTGTTAACATTTCCCTGGTGAAGAGCCAACTAGTGCATTAAAGCAGACTTTAAGGCCCTAAAGGAAATGGTGGACCCAGCCTTGAAGACAATGACAGTTTTACAGCAAGACACGGAGGCTTCGTATTGCTTTCTCCTTCTTTACTGAACCACCAATAGCAGCAAAGAGAAAAAATTTACATACAAGGAACCATAGCAACCAAGGTCCCTCCCCACTGGCCCCTATAATAGGCCGCTCTTCCTCTGTAACTTCCTCTTTCTTTGCTGCTGCCAAGATAAGTACACTGAAAATCTCTTTATCTGTAATTTGGATTTTATCATAGCTTTGTGCTTTTTTATATGTGCGCTTTACCCAGGGTGACTAACCCTGCTTCGCTTACAGCGCTACCCCTTTTGCTTTGCGTCCCGTTTTATTGCAGCTGCGCTTATTTTGCGCTTCATTGTGCCTCTGCTTGCGCTCCCCGGCGCCCCCCTCCTTATCTACTAGCTGTCGCTCTCTACGGCGACTCTGTTCGCCGGCGCGGCGCTTCCCCTCTCTCACCGGAACAGTCTCACCTCGTCTATGGACATTGGGAGACGATAGCTCCATCCCGGTCTCCAGCGTCACCTTCTGGATCTCCTCCGGTGTTCAGGACGGCCGCGAGATCTCGGCGGCCATCTTGGTATACCTTCAGTGACCCGGCCGGCCGCGAGATCTCGCGAGATCTCAGCGGCCGTTTGTTAATAGCTTACCGCAATTCGCGGGCTTCACAGCAGGACTTCCGGTACCTGCGTCACTTCCGGCCCAGCTTACATCTACTCCTGTGCCCTGCGGTCGGCGGCTCCTGCTCTCTGCCCTAGCTCCGGTCACTGATAATAACAGGTGCTATTAGTTTCAGCTTGCGCTCGCTTTTGCCAGGATTGTTTATTCTCAGTCAGTTATTGTGGGATCATGTCTACCCCTAATCCTCCTGCTATCAGTATGCCCCCCTCCTCCCCTGAGGGTCACATTCCCACAGATGTGGATGTACAGACGCTGGCCCTGCAGCGCTCTGTATCAGACGCTATCATGGCGGCCATGGGTTCTATGTCGACTATATTGTCGCAAACCATTACCCAGGCCCTGTCCACCCAGCCAGCTAGTAGGTCCTTGCCAGACCATAACACCACTCCGCAGCCTACCTCCATTGAACCTCCTGTGCCACAGGAGGCTTTGACTGGTGCGCATCATGCCACCCCAGAGACCGTGCATAGTTCACGGAAAAGAGCCTTTTCCCGCCAGGCAGAACGGGCGCGGACATGGAAATGCGCTAGAGCGCAATCACCTGAAATGTCTGACTCTGATGGAGTTTCAGACGAGGAGGCTATTGCGGACTTTGACTACGGGTCAGAGGAGGATGTCGCCCCCCCAGTGCAGGGTCCTTCTACTTCCGCTACCGCGACCTCCTCTGCCAAAGTTACGGCATCATCTGCTAACGCTAATCGCGCAGAGGCCCTATTAGATGCGTCAGGCGAACCTGCATCACCCGCGCTCGGCGGAATGGCTCCCCACTGAACACGTGGGGTCCTATTTGGAACATTGGGTACGCCACCCCCTTAACCGTGAGACACGGAACAAGCTTAGGGCCGAGTGCCCCAGGCCGATTGTGCCTAATAAAGTATGTGACACCCCCATGGTTGACCCCAAGATGTCACAATTCTTGGCCAAAACGGGCTGGAACCCTAAGAAGGGCCTAGACTCAGCTCTCCGCAGCTGCCAGGACAAGGTCTTGGATATCTTTGGCCCGCTGGCAAAGATTTTTGAGTTGGCTGAAACAGCTAGAAATGAGGGCTCTCCAATAGACCCTGAGGAACTACGGGGTTGGATCCAAAGGGCAATTTGTATTGCCGGCAACGCCAATACCTCCTTGGCAATCGAGAGGCGCAAAGCCATCTTGTTTAAGATCGACCCCAAGTTGGCAAATTTAGCGCTCACGGAGGCGGGTAAGGACGCCCAGGGTCTCCTCTTTGGAGACTCTTTCATTAAAGATATGAGCCGTTTCGTGGGTACTTTTACCGCACTTGACAAGGCCCAGGCTAATTTGCGCAGAGTATTTCAGGGACGGGTCTCTCATCGGGCCGGCAGTAGTAGGGGCCGCCTGTCCGGCCGTGCAAACTTTCAGGCCCGTGGCACGAACAGAGGTTCTGGAGGTCAGCGACCGTCTTTCCAGGACCAGCGTAACCCGTCACCTTTCTTCTCCACAAGAGGAAATCAATGGAGGTCTCGTTCCTTCAGAGGAAATCCAAGCTACCGCAGGCCCTTGGGTAAGTCCTCCCCAGATCGGGGATTCTATGGTCCCTTGTGTAGGGGGCAGACTCCATCTTTTTTCGCATGCTTGGAGCCTCATCACCTCAGATCCATGGGTACTTTCCACGGTCAGGGGATTTCACATAGAACTCACGGGTTCCACCTCCCTAATTCCCCCCCCTCCACCCATACCTTTGTCGCGCCCAGATTGCGCCCTGGTGGACACGGAACTAATTTCCCTCAGACAAAAACAGGCGATAGAGCGAGCCCCCCCTTGTGGGAGAGGGGTGGTCAGCAACATTTTCCTTGTCAGGAAAAAAGGGGGTCAGATGAGACCTGTCATCAACCTCCGCGCCCTCAATTCGGTAGTACGCTACCGCCATTTCAAAATGGAGGGGATCCACCTCCTTCGGGACTTGTTAGTTCCCGGGGACTGGATGGTAAAGCTGGATCTGAAAGATGCTTATCTAACGGTTCCAGTGGCCTTACATTCCAGGGATCTTCTCCAGTTCCGATGGAGAGGAGAACTCTGGAGGTTCACCTGTCTACCATTCGGACTGTCATCGGCCCCTTGGTGTTTCACCAAGTTGCTACGTCCGGTTGTGTCATGGCTGAGGACACGGGGCGTACGCCTTATCATCTACCTGGACGACATCTTGCTGCTGCACGAGTCCAGGTCGAGACTACTGGAACATCTCCAGTGGACGGCGAACCTACTTTCAGATCTCGGGTTCCTCCTCAACAAGGAGAAGTCTTCTCTCATCCCATCCCAGAGGATGGAATTCCTGGGATTCATGGTGGACTCGCTCTCGGAGTCCCTCAGCCTGCCGGCAACAAAGTTACGAGCCATCCGCAAGGAGTTGAGACATGCTCTTCTCGTCCCCAGCCTCTCATTGCGCCACCTAGCTCGCATCATCGGTCTGTTGGCCTCATCGATTCAGGCGGTGTTTCCGGCCCCGTTACACTACCGGGCTCTTCAACGGCTGAAGATCGCCCATCTTCGGACCGGTGCCTCCTTTGCGGACGCGGTGGTCCTGGACTTGGAGGCCCGAGAGGAGTTGAGTTGGTGGATCGCCAATCTGGAGGCGTGGAACGGCAGAGCAATCTTCGGATTTCTGCCAGAATTGACCATCGAATCGGATGCGAGTCTCCAGGGCTGGGGGGCCCATTGCAATGGGGTCTCCACCGGGGGAGCCTGGTCGACGGAGGAATCCCTCCTCCATATCAATGCTTTGGAACTACTGGCCGGTTCATTTGCGGTCAGGAGTTTCTCCAATGGGATCGCCAACGCGTGCATCAGGCTACGGATGGACAATATATCGGCGGTCCGGTATGTCAATCGTTTGGGAGGTACCCACTCGGCAACCCTGGCTCGGTTGGCCAAGGATTTTTGGTCGTTTTGCCTGTCCAGAGACATCATGGTACAGGCGGAATACTTGCCGGGGCTGAGCAACGTTCGTGCGGACTGGAACTCGCGCTACCTGATGGATGGCAGCGACTGGCAGTTGGATCCACAGATCTTCTCAGCAATCTCGGAGATATGGGGCCCGATGTCGGTCGATCTCTTTGCCTCTCGGCTCAACAGGCAACTCGCCCGATTTTTCAGCTGGCGTCCAGATCCGGAAGCGGTGGCGGTGGATGCGTTTCTTCAGGATTGGTCGGTAGCCCGCCTTTATGCTTTTCCTCCTTTCTCGATGATTCCGAGGACTCTCCTCCAGGTCCAACGTCACCTGGCGGATGTGGTGTTGGTGATCCCGTTCTGGGGGTCTCAGGTCTGGTTCCCTTCACTGATGAGGATCCTGGTGGAAGCACCTCTTCTCCTCCCGAACCGTCTGGATCTCCTACGCAATCCTCAGGGGCTACACCACCCACTTCTCCTAGACGGATCCCTACGGTTGTTGGCGTGCCGGATCTCCGGACACCTGGAGCTGTCGAGGGCATTTCGGCAGCAACTAGACAGTTACTGGATAACGCATGGGCTCCCGGTACCAGAAAGTCTTACCGGGCAGCCTGGAGAACTTGGGCTAATTGGTGCGTGGAACGGGACCTGGATCCCATTTCGGCACCTGTAGCCCACCTACTGGAGTTCCTCACATCGCTCTTTGAAGCGGGAAGGGCGTATCGGACCATTAACCTTTTCAGGTCCGCTATTTCTTCTTCCCATGCTGGGTTTGAGGGGGTGCCGGCTGGTCAACACCCTTCTGTGTCTCGCCTTTTACGTGGGTCACGTTTGGCTCGACCTCCTCGACCTCGTTTTTCCACTACGTGGGACGTCTCCCTGGTCCTATCCTTTTTATCCTCTTGGCCCGAGAATTCTGCCCTTACAATTAAGCAATTATCCGCAAAGTTGTTGGCATTGTTTTGCCTTATTTCTTGTAAAAGGGTCTCGGATGTGAGAGCCCTTGACTACGACGCTCGTTCCTTTACCCCGGATGGGGTCACCTTTAACATTTCGCGTCGAACCAAGACTAACATTAGGTCTGTCTCCTATCCTAGTTTCCCTTCATCTCCGGTCTTGTGCCCTGTGGCTTGCCTTAAGGAGTACGAATCCAGGACTTTATCACACCGGTCCTCCGCCATTTCCCAATTGTTTATTTCGATCCGACATCCTTTTGGTCCTGTTTCTAGCCCTACGTTAGCACGTTGGCTCAAGTGGATCATGTCTCTTGCAGGTATCGACACTTCTATCTTCACGGCCCACTCTGCACGGGGTGCCGCTGCCACTGCCTTGGCGGTTTCGGGGGCCAGATTGGAGGACGTCATGCGTTTGGCTGATTGGTCGAGTGTTACCACATTCAGAGAATTTTATTTTCGCCCTCCATCTAATCTGTTTGCTTCTATTATAGACAGGCTTTGAACTTGCAATACGAAGCCTCCGTGTCTTGCTGTAAAACTAAATGATTTTCCTATTCCATGACGTAAAGTCATAGTTTTATTAAAGACACGGAGGCGAGTATTGCCCGCCCTATTCCCTCCCTTGGGGTTTTTCTCGCAGTTTTTTGGTTACAGGGGTCATGTATCATTACCTCTATGTATTATTAACCTTTTAAGTTATTTTGTTTTAGGTATTTATTGTCCTAATGTTTGTTTTCATTGCCATCGTTTGCATGATAGTTTGCCATTTATATTGCCTTCTGTCTTTTGTCACCTGTTGAGTCAGTTGCATAGATGGCTTCCGGACATTCTGTCCTGACATGTTTGTTTCACCTAGGCCTATGGTCTGTTTTATTTTCCAGGATGAAGTTATTTCCGTTATCAGATGCCGTGTTACCGGATGATGTCTTCTACAGTTTAGCCAGGTTGGCTAGTTGGTTGCGCTACATGGGCGTTGGACTTTCCGTTCCAGTTTGAAGTTCAGAGTTCTTGTTGGAATGTTCGGGATGTCAGCATCAGTTTTCAAAGAAAGAGGAAGTTACAGAGGAAGAGCGGCCTATTATAGGGGCCAGTGGGGAGGGACCTTGGTTGCTATGGTTCCTTGTATGTAAATTTTTTCTCTTTGCTGCTATTGGTGGTTCAGTAAAGAAGGAGAAAGCAATACTCGCCTCCGTGTCTTTAATAAAACTATGACTTTACGTCATGGAATAGGAAAATCATTTAGTTACTGTGGCACTTTTATTTCCTGTATCATCTTGCTATTCTCTTAACCCATCCTATTTAGAATTGTATACATAAGAGTCGGTCTCCGGCGGTCTTTTGGCACAAAGGATCTCAACTCTACTGTCATGTTGTACCCTGCTATTCCAATTCATACTCATTTGCATAGAATATAATGCTTGAAAATAACCATGATGGCCATCATGATCTCTGTTCCTGCTATGTTGTGTCTCCATTGTTAGGCAGTTTAACCATGCAGACTCAGTCAGCCAGTCTTTGAAAAATGCACCATAATTTCATGTTATCAATGCATTGGGCACTAGAGCTGGCACTGATGGAAATGGTCATGTGTTAGGAAGAGGGCGCACGTAATCAGTGAACAAGAGGTATATGTGATTGTAAAACCAGCAATGCCTTCCTGTAATTCAGCTTTGGTCAGTGGTGCCACTATGGCAGGAGTAAGAGAAAGGTTTCTTCCCAATATATGAGTACAGTGGGATGCAGCACCCATCTCATCATATCTGAGAACTTAAAACAAAAATATAGGATAACACACAGTAAAAATGTTTCAGTCCCAGGTGGTCTTAGTCTTGCTACAGTGCAGCGTACCAGCCTGGACACTACAGATAACTTATACAATATATTTCTCAGCACAATCAGATGTGAAATTAAATAAATATGGTTTAAAAAAAAAAATACAAAGAAAAACTTAGATATGGTTCTGAGCTCATAAGTCCCAGTGAGTGCACAGAGTTTCAGACTCTGGTTCTATATTCTTTGTGTGAACTTTGGGTTGGCTTGCGCTGATGTTTCGTCGTGGTCTCACCCTAGACAGTACAGCTGATGTGAGGGCATGACGTCTGATGTACTTCATCAAACATCAGTTCATGGGGAATTGGTGTTTCGGGACCAAAGGTCTTCCCTGCTCGTCTCTCAAAGGCTGGACCATCTGCTTCAATACCTCATCAAAAAAGACAGTGGCCAGCTGGGAATGCAGCAAGGACCGAAACTCGAAGGATATTGAAAAGTCTACAGTGCACGTACGAGGGTAACCAGGGATGCGAGGACTAAAGCGCCAAATGGTCTCCAAATGGTTAAAAAAGATGACCATACGTACAAACAGCTTTGACTAAATAAGGGCACACTAGGGGGGCGGAGCTTGCGCCGGATGAAGATGGTCGCATAGCTCTGAGCTCTATGTAGAGATCGTCACTAACGTCAGCTAAAATCAGCTTACTGAGGCGAAGATGGTGAAGATCGGGAACGCCAGGCATGGTGACACTCCTGCTCCTTCCAAAAACCAGATCGCTGGAGGTGACATGGAGAAATTCTTGAAGAAAGCTGCCGCAACGGTAGCAGCCAGAGAGCCTAAGATGGCGCCGACACCGCAAGCCAAGTCACAGAAGCGCGCCCCGGCACAATCAGAGGGGGACAGCGATTCGGATGACACACACACCAGATCAGACCTCCCGGTCACAAGAAAATACCTCGACCGCGCTCTGAGCAGAATAATGGAGCCGATCCTGGCAGAGTTGGCAGCATGCAGGAACGAGGTGAGGCAGATTGGGGGCTGGGTAGAAAACCTGGAGTCGCATCAAGCAGAGATATTAAACCATCAGTCTGCGGTGACAGACTCTTTTTGCCGCTGTGCCCTATATCTAAACGATTTACACAGCTCACTAGAAGACCAGGAAAACAGGGGGCGCCGAAATAATTTGAGATTCAGGGGCATGCCAGAATCGGTATCCCCTGGAGACGTTCAGACCTCCATTATTGAAATATGCGGGACTTTATTGGGCCCTGATTTCCCCCAAGATATAATCATAGAAAGAGCGCACAGAGCCCTCAGGCCTAAACCCAAGCCGGCTGAACCCCCTAGGGATATAATTTGTAGGTTCCTGAACTTTCAAGTGAAAACTGCCATCTTGGAAGCTGCTAGAAACCACCCGGATATAACATATGAAGATTCTAAAATTGACATATATCAAGACCTAGCTCCCTCAACTCTGAAGAAGCGTAGATCCCTCAAGCCGTTGACAGATTGGCTACGCTCCAAGAAAGTTCTGTATCGCTGGTCTTACCCCTTCGGTCTAACCTTCTCATATGCGGGCAAAAGGGCTAATATATCATCGTTCACAGACCTCATATCTACCTTTGAGCTATTAAACATACCGCCATTGCCGATCGAAAACTGGGAACTATTTCAGGACTTACGTGCTCTGCCAGATATCCCTAAAGTGGCTCCATTTGAATTACCACGTACACCGAAGTCCTCCAGATCTAAGAAAAGAGGTCTCCAGCTCACTCCAAGAAGTCTTTCACAAGAGCAGTAAAAAGACTTTTCTTTGTACATAATATGGTAGCCTTATGTTATGCTAATATCCAAAGCCGCCACCCGTATATTGCCTTTATATATGCGTTATTGCTGCCTATATGTTTTCCTGACAGCTTGATCATAAGTCTTTTGATGTTCCTTTTCCATCTTTGCCTTACTACTGCTTTCTTATGGGCGTTACACGATCTCCCAAATGGTCTACAGACCAATTAACCCCCTCCTGATTTCGACAAACTACAATTTGTCTATGTTTGTTCTTATTGTTGGTTTAACAAGTTATGCATTGTTCTTTTCCCCTATCCCTGACTCAAGGTATATGTCTTTTTTATCGAATTGGAGTGACTCTTATCCACGCATAATCACCACGATACATGGGACAAAAGACCACAGTGAACCTGACATTTCTTCTAAAAAGGGACCACAACAGCACCAAGGTAAATTCACACACAACACAAATAATGACTGATTTGTCAGTAGCCTCTTACAATGTCAAAGGTTTTCACTCCCCTTCCAAACGGAGCCAAATCTTTGCCATTCTAAGAAAAGCCGGGGCTAGTGTGATATTCCTTCAGGAGACACATTTCCGCTTCAACCGATATCCAGATATGCGGTTCTCCCATTTCTCCAACTGGTACCACTGTGGGTCCAATTCCTCAGCCTCCAGCGGGGTTAGTATTGGGCTGCAGAGGAAAATCCCGTTCAAACTAGTCAGTCAAAGTTTAGACCCAGAGGGCAGGTATATATTACTTAAGGGTACAATAGGGCCACAAACATACACCTTCATTAACTTATATGCCCCCAATTCCAACCAATCACGCTGGTTTTCTGACGTTTTCCCTATTATTGAGTCATTTAAGGAGGGTATAGTGATCACTGGAGGAGACTTAAATGTAGCTCTAGTCCCTCAACTAGATACTTCCACCCATAAGTCATCCCAATCCAGACGGGCCCTTAAAGCTATAAAAAATACTTTTTGGGATCTGCATCTGATTGATGTCTGGCGATCCCTCCACCCTAGTGCCGTGGATTTCACTTTCTTTTCACCTGTACATAAAACCTACCATAGACTAGACTACTTGTTCATCTCCAAGGAACACATACATCTATGCAGAGAGGCATCTATCGGTGCTATCCACTTATCAGACCATTCCCCAATATATATTACAGTATTGGCCCCAAACGAGACACCCTCGAGTTTCAATTGGCGATTAAATGAGACCCTTCTGGGATACCAAGATTCAGTGGAGCGGATCTCCAGGCACCTAAAAGAATATTTCTCACTAAATAAAAGTCCAGACATAGCTGCCAACACCCTCTGGGATGCCCATAAACCAGTTATTAGAGGACAATTTATTAACATTGGCACATACCAAAAAAGAGAGAGAGATAGAGAAATAGATGACACCCTAAAAAATATCCAGGCGCTTGAGTCTGGCAACAAAGCCAATCCCTCTGACTCTCAACTCAAAAAGCTATCAGAATATAGGGCCAAATTTAGATCACTCTTAGCTAACAGGTCAGCTAAATACTACATGAGCTTCCAGCACAAATTCTTCGCACACGGAGATAAGGCTACCAAATTCGCAATGAATAGGATCAAGGGAAGGAGATCCACTAATTATGTCCACCAATTATCCTCACAGGATGACACCCCTATTTTTGCGGTCAATCAAATTGCTGCTCAATTATGTTCGTTTTATAACGATTTATATAATCTTCCCCCTACTCTGGACCCAAAAACCCTTGTCCCACCAATATCTTCTTTTTTGGAAACAGCGAAACTTCCAGCTATTGACTTGGAACAGAAGTCAATGCTTTCAGCACCTTTCTCCTTAAACGAATTAAAGAAAGCTATGAACCAAATGCCGACAGGCAAAAGTCCTGGCCCTGATGGCCTTCCATTAGCATACTACAAAACGTTCCAAGAAATCCTTCTCCCTCATCTGTTAGAAGTTTGTAATCAGACACTTAAGGGAACCCCCCTCTCAAGAGACATGACGGCGGCCCACATAACTCTCATCCCCAAAGAAGGGAAAGACGCTAAACTTTGCTCTAATTACAGGCCCATTTCCCTCCTAAACATAGACCTAAAGCTCCTGGCCAAGATGTTGGCTAATAGATTAGCCATTCTTCTACCTCAGCTTGTTCATGGGGATCAGGTGGGTTTTGTCCGCAGCAGAGAAGGCAAGGACAATACCACAAGAGTGATTAATGTTCTTTGTCATGCTAAAAAGATTTCCTCTCCCTTGCTTTTACTCAGTACAGATGCTGAGAAAGCATTTGACAGGGTCAACTGGTCATATTTAAAACAAGTGCTGCATGGATTCGGCCTACCTGATCCCTACATTAAAGCAGTTTTTTCGATGTACGAACAAGCAACAGCCTCAGTACTAGTTAATGGTACTATATCCCCCTCCTTTGCTATTAGAAATGGGACTCGGCAGGGATGCCCTCTCTCGCCTCTTCTATTTATACTAGCTCTCGAACCACTTTTAGCAAATATAAGATTGGACCGGGAGTTGTTGGGTCTGTGTTTGGGAGGCAGGGAACAGAAAATTGCAGCTTTCGCGGACGATGTTCTCATAATGACGATAAATCCAAAAGCGTCTCTACCCCGAACCCAGTCCCACCTAAACACATACAGCATATTGTCAGATTTTAAAATCAACGCGAATAAATCGCTGGTTTTATGTTCAGGTATTTCTCGGGCAACCAAAGAGCATTTAATGTTAGATTCCCCATATAATTGGTCCTCTCCCAATATTACATATTTAGGGGTCAAAATTAGTCCAGATATCACGGAGCTCTATTCTCTTAACTACATTCCCTTAAGAAAATCCATTATGGAAGCAATAGATAACCTGGCCAGATCTAGCCCAACACTGTCTTGGTTCGGTAGAAAGAACCTTCTTTCATCCTTAATACTTCCCAAACTCACCTACTTGCAGCAAGTTCTACCCATTCCCGTCCCCAAGTATTATTATGACTCCATTATGAAAAAATTTAGGTCTTTCATTTGGAATGGAAAGAAGGCGAGACTCTCTACTTCTCTCCTCATTAAGCCTAGGCAAGCGGGAGGAATAGGCCTACCAAGTCCGGAGCTATATGGGAGGGCCATTCTGATCTCACGCTTATTAGCTTGGATGAACCCCTCTCCACCTTCGGCTGTAGTTCAGATAGAGCTTGATATATTGAACAGACCAGCTAGAGCGCTTCTCTTGGGCCAGGAGACGGTCTTTCCTGGACACATGTCACCTTATCCAATTGTTCGAGCAATGCTGGAGACGTGGAGGTGGTTATCATCCACACATGGCTCTATCCCATTCCCCTCGCCCACTCTGACTGTAAAAGATGTTTTAAGCACGGCCCCTTCTGCATTAAGAGACTCCACTTCAATAGGTCTGAAGTCTTCTTTAACACCAATAATATCCTTAGCTCTCCCTAATGGGGATTGGATGGACCTAGGAGACACAAATACCCTACTTAACCCTCATCCTCGAGATTTTTTATCTGTTACTTACCTTAGGGCCTACATAAAACAACACGTCAAGGTGGGCGACCTCCTACGCCCTCTAGTTTGGCTGGAAGCTTTGATATCACAACAAACACTGCCTAGAAAACTCATATCACGGTTATACAGTAAACTACGCCTACCCCCTATGGTAGCCAAACCATCCTTCATTATGCAATGGGAATCTGATCTCAATGTCACACTTCCTTATGAATCCCTACCTAATTTACTAGAACTCCCCCACGGGGTCTCTCGCTGTGTCAGAATCAGGGAAAACAGTTATAAAATCCTTACAAGATGGTACAATACACCAGACAAGATAGCGAGATTTGCTGGTTCTGCTTCTGATACGTGCTGCAGGTGACTTGGAGAGAGAGGAACTTTCCTCCATATTTGGTGGACCTGTCCACTTATTCAGAAGTGGTGGAGCGAAGTTTTTTCTACGGCTAATAACGTTTGTGGAACAACGTTTCAGCCTTCCCCGCAAATTGTCTTACTCTCACTGTATCAAGGGAGAGTGAATGCTAAACCACCGTTTGTATTTACACAGATGATTTTGGCAGCACGCCTCCAACTCCCTAAATTTTGGCTACAGACTACTGTACCAACCCTGGACCAATGGATTCAAAAAATTGATCAGATACATAGATTTGAGGAATTATCCTCTTGGGAATCCCGCACGCATTTGACCTTCCTCAAGAAATGGTCAATGTGGCTCAAATATAGATCCCCCAAACCATGAGTTCAGCTCCGTAAAACATACGCTAATTGAATTATTATGGTAACCTCTGAACATAAGCACACACCACTTCATCTGCTCCTTCAGATACCTTGGCATCTCAGATGATAAACCATAACACCTTGCTGTAAGGTTTTACTCCCCACTTCGGGTCTTGACTCTCAGCTTTATAAATACCTTGGATATTAGAAGTGTATCTTAAAGTCGCCTGAGACAGGCTTGTACCTTGACTCATATTCCATGTAATGTATGATCTCTCACTTGTATTCACTCTATATTGTACTATTATGACATGGCCTGCGTGCCTATACCTTGACACCTGGTTACTTTCCTGTTATACTGTAAAAGTTACAATAAAAATATAAATAAAAAATAAATAAATAAGGGCGCACTAGTGTGAGGATAGACATATACCATTCCAGGATGGGTGGGAAGCCAACCTCCAGCTCTGCCTTAACATATCCAGTACACTTGGAGTTAACTGTGGACTTTTTACACCAAGGCACAAACTGTTTGTATTCTTCCAGATTTGACACCACTCCTGCATGGAGTACCCTATGATCCTCCTCTCAGAGTATTCCTTACGCTTATTAGTCAATGGCCCAGTGAATCCAAGGAAGCCTTAACAATTTTGCACACATGGGTTGCTGACATCTTGCAAAACCCCTTTCGAGGCTCTCGTTATGAGGATGCCACAGGAAGCCAGATGTCTGATTGGATGACGCTGCCCCCTTGCCCGGCAGCCCCTGGAATGTCTTGAGCTCAACTCAGTCACTCAGGGAGCGCGCCCCCATACCTGTAAGGCGACCCGTGCATTTGGCAGCCATTGCTTCGGGACTGGAAGAAACCGATGAGCCCAAAGTGTTGTTTGGGAGGAGCCGCTGCTTGGCCAGACTCTTCAGTCTCCTATTTGTGCAAGTCTGACTTGTGTTACTTTATGTGGTAAAGTGATTATGTAACTGTTAGTAAAACCATATTGGCTATCACTTATATTATTAAGAACAGAAGCTGTCAAACTGACCTGATTTGTTTTTATGAGGAGGTGAGTAGAAGCCTGGACAGAGGGAAGGCTGTCGATATTGTGTTTTTGGACTTTGCAAAGGCGTTTGATACTGTCCTACACGGATGTCTAATGGGTAAATTGAGGTCTATTGGTTTAGAAAATATAGTTTGCAATTGGATTGAAAATTGGCTTCATGATCGTATCCAAAGAGTTATGGTCAATGATTCCTACTCTGAATGGTCCCTGTTAGAAGTTGTGTACCCCAAGGTTCTGTGCTGGGTCTACTATTATTTAACTTATTCATTAATGACACAGAGGATGGAATTAATAGTGCTGTTTCTATTTTTGCAGATGACATCAAACTTTGTAATACGGTACAGTCTATGGAAGATGTTAATAAGTTACAAGCTGACTTGGACAAACTTACTGTTGGGGCCTCCACTTGGCAAATGAGGTCCAATATAGATAAATGTAAAGTTATGCACTTGCGGGCTAATAATCTGCATGCAGCATATGTCCTAGGAGGAGTAAAACTGGGAGAGTCACTTGTTGAGAAGGATCTGGGTGTATTAGTAGATCATAGACTAAATAACAGCATGCAATGCCAGTCAGCTGCCACTAAGGTCAACAGAATTTTGTCTTGTATTAAAAGAGGTATGGACTCGCTGGACAGGGATGTAATATTGCCACTATACAAATGTCACGCCCGTGTGTGGGAGGGAGACACCACACTGGATGAAGAAGGAGAGGGAACAAGGCCTGAAAGCATGGGAATGAAAGAAGGACACCTCCTAGTCAAATGCCTAGTCACAGTCCTGACTGGCTATTAGTATGAACAGACCCCAAAGCAAGATTAGTTCATACGCAGGAGTACCTACAGTGCTAACTCACCCTATAAGACCCTGGCGATAGTGACAGGACTGAGACTAATCTGTTCCTCCAGAAAGGAAGTACAACAAGGAGTCTCCCTCAGACATACAACAAAGGGCAGGGGGAAAACAACACACAGATAAACAAAAACAAAATGCAAAATGGAAAGGAAACACTTAACTTTACAGTAGCTACGGCAGCAACATGAACTCAGCCGAGAACCAAACACCAGCAGACCACAGATACCACTGAAGCTATAAACCGCACAGCATTGTGGGAGAAGCAACTATAAATAAGGAAAGTTAAATTACCACAATAGCAACAACTGGAGGTTAGAGGTGTGGCCAGTATCAGAAACAACACAGACGTTTATTGATCCACAAGGAAACCTGTCACATCAAAGCACATGCTGCCTGTCTCACAGATCTTCTGTCACCCACTGTCGCGGGGACGTCCGTATGTCTCGGCAAGTCCATGAGAACAAAGCGTTGGTGAGGCCTCAACAGGAATACGCAGTTCAGTTCTGGGCACCAGTCCATAAAAAGGAAGCCCTGGAGTTAGAAAAAGTACAGAGGAGAGCAACTAAACTCATAAAGGGCCTGGAAGTACTTAGCTATGAGCAAAGATGAAATGAACTGAATTTGTCTAGCCTTGAAAAAAGACGTCCAAGAGGGGACATGATTAACCTGTACAAATATATAAACAAACCATACAGGCGACAGGCATTCTTTACAGTAAGATCTATGAATCTCTGGAATAGCCTGCCGCCGGAGCTGGTCACAGCAAATACATTAGATGGCTTCAAAAAATGTTTAGATGACCTTTTAATTAAAAATAAAATTGAGGCTTATGACAATACATAGAAATCTTGTTCTTCCCTTTGGCCCAACCTCTTTTTAAAAGAAAGATGGACATTGATCCAGGGATTGATAAAGCAGGATTACAGGCTGGACTTGATAGACATTTGTCTTTTTCCAACCTTAACAACTATGTAATTATGTAACAACTATGTAAGTTTGGAACGCTTTTACTTATCCAAGCAATTCTGAGACAGTTTTCTCGTAACACAATGTACTTTATTAAAGGTAAATTTGAGTCAATATGTTTTACCTTTATTTATTTAAAAAAAACGGAATTACTTACAGTAATTTCCTTTTCATGAATCCTCCACGACGGCATTACCATAAGAGAGGTCCCGCCTCCAACCAGGTAGGGACAGGATGAATAAATTTGACCCTCCACCAGCCATCCTCAGTGTTTTTCTGGACCGACAACCTAGAGACTCTTTTAATCATTCAAACTCAAGCATACTATACATCTATATACATTATATACTGTATATATACAGTGGATATAAAAAGTCTACACACCACTGTTAAAATGTCAGGTTTCTGTGCTGTAAATAAATGAGACAATGATAAATCATTTCATAACTTTTTCCACCTTTAATGTGACCTATAAACTGCAACACTCAAGTGAAAAACAAACTAAAATCTTTTAGGTGGAGGGAAGAAAAAAAAAAACTAATAATGTGATTGCATAAGTGTGCATATTCTCTTATAACTGGGGATGTAGCTGTGTTCAGAATTAAGCAATCACATTCAAAATCATGCTAAATAGGAGTCAGCATACACCTGCCATCATTTAAAGTGCCTCTGATTAACCCCAAATAAAGTTCAGCTGCTCTAGTTGGTCTTTCCTGAAATTTTCTTAGTCGCATCCCACAGCAAAAGCCATGGTCCACAGAGAGCTTCCAAAGCATCAGAGGGATCTCAATTTCCAAGGCATTAGATATACCATGGAACACAGTCATCATCAAGTGGAGAAAATATGGCACAACAGCGACTATACCAAGAACTGGACGTCCCTCCAAAATTGTTGAATAGACAAAAGAAAACTGGTCTGGGAGGCTACCAAGAGGCCTACAGCAACATTAAAGGAGCTGCAGTAATATCTGGCAAGTACTGGCTTTGTGGCACATGTGACAACAATCTCCCGTATTCTTCATATGTCTGGGCTATGGGATAGAGTGGCAAGACGAAAGCCTTTTCTTACGAAGAAAAACATCCAAGCAAGGCTACATCTTGCAAAAACACATCTGAAGTCTCCCAAAAGCATGTGGGAAAAGGTGTTATGGTCTGATGAAACCAAGGTTGAACTTTTTGGACATAATTCCAAAAGATATCTTTGGCGCAAAAACAACACTGCACATCACCAAAAGAACACCATACCCACAGTGAAGCAGGTGGTGGCAGCTGAGCCTTTTCAGCCCCCGATGGGAGAGGGAAGCTGCCCCCCTCTCTCCCCATCACCCACTGCTCTGCTGTGGCAGCGAGTGATGGTTACCATGGCAACCGGACGCCTTCACAGGTGTCCGGCTGTCCATGGTACTGATCAGAGGCTGTCCATGGTGCTGATTAGACTTCTACTAAAGGCAGAAGTCTAATCAGACTTTGTAAAGTGAAAATACAGTACAGTACACTATATAGTGTACTGTACTGTATTATACAGACATCAGACCCACTGGATCTTCAAGAATCAAGTGGGTCTGGGTAAAAAAAAAAAGTGAAAAAAAGTGAAACAAATGTAAAAATCAAAAAACACATTTATCACTGATTAAAAAAATAAATAAAATAATTCCCTACACATGTTTGATATCACCGCATCCATAACGACCTGATCTATAAAACGGTCATGTTACTTTACCCGCACGATGAACGCCATAAAAAAAAAAAAAAAACGATGATGAAATTTAAATTTTGCCCAACTTACTTCCCAAAAAGGTAATAAAAGTAATCAAAAAAGTTGTATGTACGCCAAAATAGTACCCATCAAACCGTCACCTCATCCCGCAAAAAATGAGACCCTACCTAAGATAATCTCCCAAAAACAAAAAAAAAATATGGCTCTCATAGAGACACTAAAACATGATTTTTTTTGTTTAAAAAATGAAATAATTGTGTAAAACTTACATAAATAAAAAGAAAGTATACATATTAAGTATCGCCGTGTCCGTAATAACTTGCTCTATAAAAATATCACATGACCTAAACCCTCAGGTGAATACCGTAAAAAAAAAAAAAAAAAAACAGTGTAAAAAAAGCCATTTTTTGTCACCTTACATCACAAAAAGTGTAATAGCAAGCAATCAAAAAGTCATACGCACCCCAAAATAGTGCCAATCAAACCGTCATCTCATCCCGCAAAAATCATACCCTAACCAAGATATTCGCCTAAAAACTGAAAAAACTATGACTATAGACACTAAAACATGATTTTTTTTTGTTTCAAAAATGAAATCATTGTGTAAAACTTACATAAATAAAAAAAATTAACACATATTAGGTATCGCCGCATCCGTGACAACCTGCTCTATAAAAATACCACATGATCTAACCTGTCAGATGAATGTTGTAAATAACAAAAAATAAAAACGGTGCCAAAACAGCTATTTCTTGTTACCTTGCCTCACAGAAAGTGTAATATAGAGAAGCCAAAAATCATATGTACCATAAACTAGTACCAATAATACTGCCACCCTATCCCGTAGTTTCTAAAATGGGGTCACTTTTTTGGAGTTTCTACTCTAGGGGTGCATCAGGGGGGCTTCAAATGGGACAGGGTGTCAAAAAAACGGTCCAGCAAAATCTGCCTTCCAAAAACCGTATGGCATTCCTTTCCTTCTGCGCCCTACCGTGTGCCCGTACAGCGATTTACGACCACATATGGGGTGTTTCTGTAAACTACAAAATCAGAGCCATAAACATTGAGTTTTGTTTGGCAGTTAACCATTGCTTTGTAACTGGAAAAAAATTATTTATATAGAATATCTGCCAAAAAAGTGAAATTTTGAAATTGCATCTCTATTTTCCATTAATTCTTGTGGAACACCAAAAGGGTTAACAAAGTTTGTAAAATCAGTTTTGAATACCTTCGGGGGTGTCGTTTCTTAGAAGGGGTCACTTTTATGGAGTTTCTACTCTAGTGGTGCATCATGGGGGGTTAAAATGGGACATGGTGTAAATAAACCAGTCCAGCAAAATCTGCCTTCCAAAAACCATACGGCGCACCTTTCCCTCTACGCCCTACTGTGTGCCCGTACAATAGTTTACAGCCACATATGGGGTGTTTCTGCAAACTACAGAATCGGGGCAATAAATATAGCATTTTGTTTGGCTATCAACCCTTGATTTCTTACTGGGAAAAATGAATTAAATGGAAAATTTGCCCAAAAAATTTTAATTCTTAAATTTCATCTCCATTTGTCAATAACTCTTGTGCAACACCTAAAGAATTAACAAAGTTTGTAAAATCAGTTTTGAATACCTTGAGGGGTGAAGTTTCTTAGATGGGGTCACTTTTATGGAGTTTCTACTCTAGGGGTGCATCAGGGGGGCTTCAAATGGGACATGGTGTAAAAAAACCAGTCCAGCAAAATCTGCCTTCCAAAAGCCATACGGCGCACCTTTCCCTCTACGCCCTACTATGTGCCCATACAGTAGTTTACGGCCACATATGGGGTGTTTATGCAAAACTACAGAATTGGGGCAATAAATATAGCATTTTGTTTGGCTGTTAAGCCTTGCTTTGTTACTGGAAAAATGGATTAAAATGGAAAATTTGCCCAAAAAAACTAAATTCTGAAATGTTATCTCCATTTGTCATTAACTCTTGTGGAACACCTAAAGCGTTAACAACGTTTGTAAAATAAGTTTTGAATACCTTGAGGGGTATAGTTTCTAGAATGGGGTCATTTTTGGGTGGTTTCTGTTACGACACTCCGGGCATAAAAGGGGTTAAAACTGTTTAGGCGATCTTCCCCTTCCAGGGCTACAGGCACAGCTACTTACAGAACGCCAAACTCCCGAACTGGAAACCATATGAATGCTCCATACAGCCGAATAGGAAAAACCATATGAAAGGTTTACACTCCTAGCAGTCGAACTGGGACAGCATACAATCCCCCCAAGAACGAGACCAAGCTCTGTGTTGAGGGTAAAGCAGTGGACAGTCAAAGCTGTGTGTTTATTGTTCTTATATACACATACTTACACATTAGTACCACCCACAGGATTTTGTAAAACAACTAGTAACCCCGTACAATACACTCAGACACTCCCACAAAAAATCCTCCCCTCTGCCTGTGATACAATTACCTTACAGAATGGGTTAATGTAATTATCACAGGCAGGGGACTACACAGTTTTACACAATGTCTTCTGTCCTGGAGACAATTGGGAAGTAATCCAAATTATCTCCAAGGGCAGAGGAAAAACTCCTTTAGCCACATTGTAGCAAAAGACAATGAAAGACATAAGAATATTTAACTGTGCAGCTATTGCATAAAACATAGACATTTAACATATCCCCAGATAGCTCAGGTCTGAGCGCATATTATTAGGTGAATGGCACTCAGACTACACAAATACAGTTCAATTGCCATGAAGCCAAATTCTTTCGCATAGTCTTTGCAGGGGAAAATCAAGCGTTTCAACATGGAGCTAAAGGAAGCAGGCGGCCAACCAGGCTTCTCCAATGCAATGTGGCGAGATTGGACTCGTCACAGTTTCTATTATGTAAGCCTCACAAAGTGACTTCAGACCTGAACTGGTCCCTAGAAAGTGGGTTTTTGAAAATTTCTGAAAAATTTCAAGATTTGCTTTTAAACTTCTAAGCCTTGTAACATCCCCCAAAAATAAAATATCATTCCCAAATTGATCCAAACATGAAGTAGACATATGGGGAATCTAAAGTAATAACTATTTTTGTAGGTATTACTATGTATTATAGAAGTAGAGAAATTGAAACTTGGAAATTTGCTTTTTTTTTTAAAAAAAAATTGGGTAAATTTGGTATTTTTTTTATAAATAAAAATGATTTTTTTTTACTTCATTTTAGTGTCATGAAGTACAATATGTGACGAAAAAACAATCTCAGAATGGCCTGGATAAGTCAAAGTGTTTTAAAGTTATCACCACTTAAAGTGACACTGGTCAGATTTGCAAAAACTGGCCTGGTCCTTAATGTGAAATAAGGCTGTGTCCTTAAAAAGTTAATGAATGTATGGGGGCTAAACGATGTTGCTGCTTTACAAATTTGTTCAATCGATACATCAGCTCACTCTGCCCAAGAATTGGAAATGGAACGTGTTGAGTGAGCTTTAATTATTTTAGGGGTGATTTGTTGTAATACCCTGCAGGCTTCAGATATCATTGTTTTGATCCACCTGGCTAAGGAACCCTTAAATACTTTAAGACATTCCCCCCCCCCCCCCCCCAATACTGCGCAAATAGCAAATCAATTCCTGAAAGCTTTAGTGGCCTCTAGGTAAAAGAGAACCGCTCTTCGAAACATCTAGATTATGAAATTTCACTTTTTTTGTGAACTTGGGTTTTCAAAGAAAGACAGTATAACAATCTCCTCCTGTCTATAAAAAGTTGTTACTACCTTTGGTAGAATAGAGTTATCCAGCCTAAAAACAATTCTATCAGGAAAAACCCTAAAAAAAAAAAGGTTCAGTAATCTTTAGGGCTTGAATCTAACTAACTCTTCGTGCTGTAGTTATCGCTACCAAAAAAAGCTGTTTTTAAGGACAGGATACGTAAAGAAGATTCTGATAAAGGTTCAAAGGGGGGTTTTGTTAATCCCGAAAGAACCACGTTCAAATCCCATGGGGATACCACTGGTCTTAAGGTAGGTCTCCATCTATCTGCTCATTTGAGGACTCTGATGACCCAGGGATTGTCTGCAATTTTATTATCAAAAACTGCGCTTAAAGCAGAAATATGAACACGCAAGGTATTTTGGTGCAGACCTTTTTCAAATCCAGATTGTAGGAAGCTAAGCACTGTTTGGATAGAGAAGACATCAGTAGATATCCTAGATTCTTTGCCCCACAAACAAAACCTTCTCCAAATTTTAGCATACATTTTAGATGTAACTGGTTTCCTGCTGGCTGCCATCTGAAAGGCCTCTAGATATTAAAGTTATCCTTTTAGATTCCATGCAGCCAAGTGTAATTTCTCTATTTGTGGATGAACTACTGGGCCTTGAGAGAACAGATCTGGGCACCAAGGAAGAATCTGTGGACTTTGAATTGAGAGAAGTTCCAGTAGGGGAAACCAGGATTTTCTTGGCTATAATGGAGCTATTAAAATTACGTGAGCTTACGTGAGGGAATCAAAGATAGGGGAGGAAACGTGTAGACAAGAGGGAAGTCCCATTTTTGAGCTAGAGCGTCTACTCCTGAGATCCCATCTCTCGGACTTAGGGAGAATTTTTTTGGGCATTTTGCGTTTTTGTTTGAGGCAAAGAGATCTACTAAAGATTTTCATTTTTTAAAAACGAACTTTTATAATATGTAAATTAGGTCTCTACCAGCAAGTAGGGCGTCTACTTGCTGGTAGCCGCCGCAAAAAAACGCCCCCTCATCGTGTTGATTGACAGGGCCAGCCGCGATCTCCTCCTCCAGCCGGCCCTGTCAGCATTTCAAAAATTGCGCGCCTGTGTTCATTCGGCGCAGATGCCTCCTCTGCACTCCCTCAGTGCGCCTGCGCCGATGACGTCTTCTCTTTCGGTGATGTCATCGGCGCAGGCGCACTGAGGGAGTTCTGAGGAGGCGAGCCTCCTCATCTCAGAGCGACTGCGCCGAATCAACACAGGCGCGCGATTTTTGAAATGCTGACAGGGCCGGCCGGAGGAGGAGATCACGGCTGGCCCTGTCAATCAACACGACGAGGGGGCGGTTTTTTGTGGCGGCTACCAGCAAATAGACGCCCTACTTGCTGGTAGAGACCTAATTTACATATTATAAAAGTTTGTTTTTATAAGAAACTGCTGAAGGAAAGTAAGTAAGACCATTATATTTTCATATATCGCAGTATAAGGAATTTAACTAGCCCAAAAAAAAAAAAAGACTTTAGTGGGGTGACAGAAGCCCTTTAAGAAATCTGCTTTTATGTTTAATGTCCCCTTTAAATGAACGGCCGAGAAAGTTCTTATATGTTGTTCTGCCCAAGAAAATATTTTTTTTCTGCAACCTGATTTAGAGCTCTGCTTTTTGTACCGCCCTGGCCGTTTAGATAAGCTACAACAGTTGTGTTGTCGGACCTTATCTGTAAGTTCTTCCTTAACAGATCTGGGGAAAATGCCCTTATTGCCTCCCAGATGGCCTGTAATTCTCTCAGGTTTGAAGTGGAATTTGCCTGTTCTGCTGGCCACTGACCAAAACAGTTGTGGGCAGTGCGCTTCCAGCCCTAAAAACTTGCGTCCGTCGTGACTATTACCAAGGCCCTGGCGCCCCATGGAACTCCCCTCTGGAGATGGTTCAGGTCCTGCCACTAAAGAAGAGACTGAGACACAAAAGGGGAGAGAACAATTTTGTTCTCTAAAGCATTCAGGTCTTTGTTCCAGTTCTCCAGTAACCACAGTTGGAATATCCGAGAATAGAATTTGAATACAGTCCGTTAGGGTACCTAGAAGTTTCATGGCTTCCCGAACTGTACAGATCGGGTGATCCAGAAAGTTTGAGACCTTGTCCAGTATCATAGCAGGTTTCAGAAGAGGCAGAAAGCTCTTTTTTTTTTACCAAATCCAGAAGGGAGCCCATAAATGCCAGGTTCTGGGAAGGTACTGGATTTGCTTTTTCCCAATTTATTATCCACCCTAACTGATAAAGGGTCTGACAGGTTTGAAATAGACTGTTCTGCAAATTTTCTGCCGAGTTTCCAATCACCAAAAGGTCGTCCAGATATGGGACTATGATTATGTTTAACCTTCTCAGGTGACCAACTACTTCCACAAAGGGTAAGACCTGAAACCATAAGTGCCCGAGGGTTCCCTTGATGTACTGTAAACTGCTAACCACTAGTGATGTCCTGAATAGTTTGCCGGCGAATAGTTCCCGGCGAACATAGCTTGTTCGCGTTCACCGCGGCGGGCGAACATATGCGATGTTCGGTCCGCCCCCTATACATCATCATTGAGTAAACTTTGACCCTGTACCTCACAGTCAGCAGACACATTCCAGCCAATCAGTAGCAGACCCTCCCTCCCAGACCCTCCCATCTCCTGGACAGCATCCATTTTAGATTCATTCGGAAGCTGCATTTTCAGTGAGAGGAGGGACAGTGCTGCTGATTCAATAGGGAAAGCGTTAGCTAGGGCAGTGATCTGTGTCCACAGACTCATCTGCTGTAAGGACAGCGTCCTGACAGCACCCCAAAAAGCCCTTTTCAGGGCTGGTACATCAGTCTGCTTTTTATTTATATATATATATATATATATATATATATATTGCAGTTGCCTGCCTGTGTGTGAGAGGCTGCAGGCTCAGTCACAGACAGTACTGTGTGCACACCATTCATACAGGGTGTGACAGAAAATACCTCGCAGATAAAAAAAAAATTCTATTTAATCTTTTTCTGTGATATAATCACAGTTGCAAGCCAGTGTGTGTCAGGCCAACACAGACTGTATTGTGGCCACTGGCTAGGACTCCACTCATACCGTTACAGGGTGTCACTCACTCAAATACCTTGCAGATAAAAAAAATTCTATTTAATCTTTTTCTGTGATATAATCACAGTTGCAAGCCAGTGTGTGTCAGGCCCACACAGACTGTATTGTGGCCACTGGCTAGGCCTCCACTCATACCGTTATAAGGTGTCACTCACTCACAAATACCTCGCAGATAAAAAAATTCTATTTAATCTTTTTCTGTGATATAATCACAGTTGCAAGCCAGTGTGTGTCAGGCCCACAAAGACTGTATTGTGGCCACTGGCTAGGCCTCCACTCATACCAGTACAGGGTGTCACTCACTCAAATACCTTGCAGATAAAAAAAATTATATTTAATATTTTTCGGTGATATAATCACAGTTGCAAGCCAGTGTGTCTTGGTAACCACGGGCGAGTCTAGAGTACCCCTCAGTCAGGAGGGGAACATAAAGACAAAAGAAAGGGTATGGGGGGCGCACAATAGGGTAGTATGTTCAGTACAAACTTAATTGTTTAACAAGTTAAGGTGCTCACCTTTTTAGGTTGTGCAATAATAGACACAACTCTATTGTAGGTATGTAAGTAAAAGAGAGACTTTCCGGATCCGTGAATGCAGCCGCAGAAGAGGTATCTTTGGGATCGGAGGCCCAATCCCCCAAAGGATGCTTGTAGAGAAGAAGGTTTCTGATCAGGCGCAAACACACAGGCTCCAATCCGTCTCTTATAGGTGAATCTTCTTTAATTGCATAAAATGTAAAGAACAACGCGTTTCGGGGCTCAAAATGTCCCCTTCATCAGGTTAACAGTAGTCACAATAACTAATGGTGAATACAGGTATATAAAGAGGGAAAAAAACCGCCAAAAAACGGGTTACCTGAGAGCTGCCCACAGATGGGAGGGGCTAGCTCCAGGTAATGTGTCACAGATAAGAATATAGCTATTCAAAACATACATAACATCTCAGTATATATTTATAGCCCATAATTAGTGATGGTACAGGATAGTATATTACAAATAATAATCGGCGATTATCTATTTTATCTATAAGGATAAGGAGGGAGGAACAAAGTCACATGACGCGCCCGTCGCCTGCTGCACTCTGCTTCCCTATAATTCTTGTTCGGGCATCTGGTCATGTGATCGCAAGGCTCGCGATCACATGACCAGTGTCTATGACTACAGAGACGCTGCTCTGTGGAAACCCAGAGTATGCGCTCCGCTCACCAGTATTCATTCAGAGGGCGGCTGTTAACATAAGCGCAGGATCGTGATCAAAAACCACATCTGCTCAGCTGGTTAGAAGGAAGGTTAGAGGGAAGTCCAGTGTCCCTGGAATAGAGGCACCGGGCGTATTATGATGATATAAATTTTACCACAATTGATATAGGGGTACCTGTATTGACTAGATGAATATAAATATAAATATAAATATATATATAAAAAAAAGGATAAATAAATATATATATAAAACAGGAATCGATGTACTTATACAGAATAAAAGATATATATAATGAATAAAAATATGTAAAACAGATATGCGCATTACGGCTAAAAAAGCTAATAGCCATGAAGCACGTTTTTTTGCCCCTATAATATATAGGTAAAAATATAGGAAAATATAAAAATATATATATATAGGAACATGTAAACATATGAACACATCCACCCTGTTGGAGGCAAGGGTTAAGGAGAGTATATATCAACTTCGTAAAAAATATCTAAAAATATATATATATAAAAATATATAAAAATATATAAATACATATGTGCATACGTGTATATACGCACACACCTGCCAATCCAGCTATAAATTAATCTCAAAAGCTTCGTTGAGGCCGTATGGATGCACACCATTCAACTTGAAGATCCAGTACATTTCTCTACGTCTAATGTACTGGATATCCTTATGTAGGTGACACGGGATTTGTTCAATTGGGGTCACCTTGAATCCGGCTGAAAATTTTTCTTAATCTTAGATCTATGTGTATTCAATCTATTACGCAGTGTTTGGATCGTGCACCCCACATACTGTAAATTGCACGGACACTCTAGGAGATATATAACGTGGCTGGATTCACAGTTTAGGCTGCTCAAAATGGGGAATGACTCCCCACTCACTCGGCTGTAAAAAACTGATGTTTGGCATATATTGGAGCAACATAGCCATTTTTTGTGTCCGCACTTGGAGCTACCTTTGGGGGCAGCAGTATCGTCACTCACAATGTGATGTGTAGCAGGATTGAGTTTGCTAGGTGCCAGAATGTTTTTGAGGGTACGCGCTCTTTTGTACGTGAGTCTGGGAAATTCTGGAATGATTTGATTCAGGATGGGGTCTCTTTTTAAGATGTGCCAGTGTTTTTCTAAAACTGCTTTGATCGATAGATGATTTTGGTTAAAGGTGGTAATAAAATTGCAACAATATTTTCCATTATTAATCTCTTTCTTCTTTTTGGACACTGGGATCAAACATTCATCTTGGGTGAGTTCTGTGGCCTTTTTTCTTGCGCCAAAAATGATATTGGGGGGATAACCTTTCTGGGTGAACCTGGAGTCCAAAATATCGCACTGCTGGTGAAAATCGTCCTCGCGAGTACAATTTCGTCTGAGTCGTTTGAATTGACTGAAGGGGATGTTCGTTTTCCATTTCCTATAATGTGTACTCTTGAAGTCTAAATAGCTATTTCTATTGACCTTTTTAAAAAAAGTGCGTGTATTTATTTTGCTGTCCTGAATATAGATTTATAAGTCAAGAAACTCGGTTTTTTTATTATCAAATGTACCGGTAAAAGTAATTCCCCAATCGTTGGTGTTAATATACGAAATGAAATTATCTATAGATATTAGGTCCCCATTCCAAATGAAAATCAGATCGTCTATATATCTACGGAAGAAGATAATGTTGTTGTTGGCCCAGAAGCTTGATTGGTATATGAATGTCTCCTCGAACGCCCCCATAAACAAATTCGCAAAACTGGGCACAAAACGCGTCCCCATAGCGGTTCCACGTATTTGCTTATAGATATCATTTTGAAATGTGAACACGTTATGCGTAAGTATAAACTCAATACCTCATGATAAATGTTTTTTGCGTAGCAGGCATTTCTGAATCATTATCTACAAAACTGGAAGTGCACTTCATCCCCAAATCATGGGAAATGTTCGAGTATAGTGCTGACACATCCAAAGTCACCCAATGGTAACCATCTGACCACTCGATGTCTTTAAGTAGGGAAATGAGGGATGCAGAATCTCTAAGATGGGATTTTAAATTAAGAACGTGTTTCTGTAGATGGATGTCAATGTAATGTGACAGATTCTGTGTGAGAGAAGAGACACCCGATATTATGGGTCGTCCCGGTGGATTTTGAATATCCTTGGGGATTTTAGGAAGATGGTAAAAAGTAGCTGGTGTGGACTCTTTGACCATAATGTATTCCCTTTCTTTCTTATTCAGACAGAGATCCCCAGATTTTATTAGAGTCTGAAACTCTTCTAAATATGTTTCAGAGGGGTCACACTCAAGGGGTAAATAATATTTATCGTTAGATAGAATATTAAGAGCTTCTTTCACATAATCTGCGCGGTTCTGAATAACGATGCCCCCCCCCCTTGTCGACATTTCTAATGATTAGATCGGTATCTAGTTGTAATTTTTTCAGGGCTAGTTTTCCCGATAATTTCATGTTTTGCCTAATTTCTGGTTTATGGTTAATATCCCTGAAGTCGTTTGAAACCACAGAATAAAAAGTGTCAGGGAAATTTCCCTTATGGTGAATGGGATAAAAGGTTGAGGGTGGTTTAAGACCAGAAGGTAATGGAGGTAAAGTTACAATCTGTTCCGTGTCAGGGGATATAGTATTGGGCTCTAATTTGGACCCAGTTTTCGAATTTTCCTTTATCTTAAAGTGCCTTTTAAGGGTAAGTTTCTTAATATATCGATTCAGGTCGAGAAAAAGATCAAATTCTTTGATTTTGCTAGTAGGGCAAAAGGAGAGTCCTTTAGATAGTACTGCAATCTCATTAGGTGTCAGTATATGACTAGACAGATTAAAGATGCCATAGGAAAGGGGTGATGTATCTGGTTTAGGAATCAATGTTGGCTGCGAGGGGTTGGAATTTTTCTTTTTGCGCTGACCTGCTCTACAGCCTCTCCTTGGTTTTTTCTTTTTACAGATTTGTGGCCTAGTGGGCGAAAAAAAGGGGCTATATTGGTGGTTTTTGGGCTTTTTGGAATGGAATGAATAGTAGTGGGATGAATCAGAGGAGGAAGGTCTAAAAAAGATACCATAGATGTGAAAGGGCCAGCTAATCAGGATTCTATGGTAGGTGAGCCATTTTGTTGGTTCAAATCGATATAAGCAGAGGTAGTAGAGGATGTACTGGCAAATATATCCACGTGTGGGGTGGTTGACGGAGGGGTACTCTCATGGATGCTAAGGAGAGAGTCAATCTCCAGATCAGAACAGGCTGAGGGAGTGGGGGAATTGGATGTGACTGATGGATGTTGGTCGGGATGGATAGAAAACTCAGTTGGTGGTAGATTGAGTGGACCACAAGTATTGAGTATTTCTGTGGAGAATATGGAGGATGGGGAGGTAAGGGTTAGTGTGGTATTGGTAATAAGAGGAACATGTATTCCACTTGGGGTGAGTAACGGAGTCTGAAATACAGAAACTGGGGATTCCTGAATAACTGTGTTGTCTAATCGACCATTTGTATGTACAGATCTATTGATGGGGGTGTGACAGACACTATGGGGTGTATATTGCTCAGAATTAGAAATTAGGGTTTTTTCAGTTGATATTCCATTATATTTGGGTGTGTGGTAAGTCTGTAATCTATAGTGCTTATTCGGTCTATTACCTTGAGACCGTGACATTTCGTTATGGTTTGATCTATTCCGATTGGAGTATGACACCCAAGGTTTTTGAAACCTTCTATAATTGTGGTCTTGTTTTTTTAAAGGGGAAGGTTGAATATGGGTAGCACTAACACTGGGAGGGTTGGTTGGCATATTTGATGTATTATTGTTTTCAATAGTGTTATCCATTAGAGTAGGGATAGCTGGGTGTGGTTGGGTATGATTGCCTGTGTTCTGTCTGGATGTATCGGGTTTAAGCCAATATTTAATATTATTAGTGGCGAAGTCTTGTCTGTCTCTATAGAGTTTGTTGCTTTTTTTATATAGCGTGTCTTTTTCGACCGATAGGATCCTAGATGTAATGAGCCGGTCGAATTTAGTGAAGGCAGTATGTGATTTGTATTTAGAAATTAAATCATGGCATGCAGATATTTTTCTACCACATTCTAGGTATAATGACCGCCTTTTATCAATCAGTCTAGTAATGAGACCTTTTGCGCATTCAAGTAAATAGGTGTCCCATTCTTTGCAAAAGTCAGTATCTTCCTGGAAAGAATTCCCAAAACGTAGCCTCAGACCACGGGGGACAATGTTCTCTTTGAGATAAATCTCAAGGAAACTCGCATCTAGTTGATGTTGTATTTCATCCGACATAAGCTTCTCTAGATCATGAAATAGAGTTAATAGAGTTTTTTCATCGATACTTGCGTTTGGTTCCTGATTCAAATCGACATGATGTTCAGTGGTGTTTCTTGTACATTGTATAATCAAGCGTTCACGCTGTTCCATTCGGTTCCGAGCATAATCCATTTTAATCCTAATGGATAGGTCTATGTGCAGCTCCCCTTATCTGGAGAATCCAGTTGAAGTAGTCTTGGTAACCACGGGCGAGTCTAGAGTACCCCTCGGTCAGGAGGGGAACATAGAGACAAAAGAAAGGGTATGGGGGGCGCACAATAGGGTAGTATGTTCAGTACAAACTTAATTGTTTAACAATTTTTAGGTTGTGCAATAAAAGACACAACTCTATTGTAGGTATGTAAGTAAAAGAGAGACTTTCCGGATCCGTGAATGCAGCCGCAGAAGAGGTATCTTTGAGATCGGAGGCCCAATCCCCCAAAGGATGCTTGTAGAGAAGAAGGTTTCTGATCAGGCGCAAACACACAGGCTCCAATCCGTCTCTTATAGGTGAATCTTCTTTAATTGCATAAAATGTATAGAACAACGCGTTTCGGGGCTCAAAATGTCCCCTTCATCAGGTTAACAGTAGTCACAATAACTAATGGTGAATACAGGTATATAAAGAGGAAAAAACCCTACCAAAAAACGGGTTACCTGAGAGCTGCCCACAGATGGGAGGGGCTAGCTCCAGGTAATGTGTCACAGATAAGAATATAGCTATTCAAAACATACATAACATCTCAGTATATATTTAAAGCCCATAATTAGTGATGGTACAGGATAGTATATTACAAATAATAATCGGCGATTATCTATTTTATCTATAAGGATAAGGAGGGAGGAACAAAGTCACATGACCGCAGTGATGCGGCACATCTTAAAAAGAGACCCCATCCTGAATCAAATCATTCCAGAATTTCCCAGACTCACGTACAAAAGAGCGCGTACCCTCAAAAACATTCTGGCACCTAGCAAACTCAATCCTGCTACACATCACATTGTGAGTGACGATACTGCTGCCCCCAAAGGTAGCTCCAAGTGCGGACACAAAAAATGCCTATGTTGCTCCAATATATGCCAAACATCTGTTTTTTACAGCCAAGTGAGTGGGGAGTCATTCCCCATTTTGAGCAGCCTAAACTGTGAATCCAGCCGCGTTATATATCTCCTAGAGTGTCCGTGCAATTTACAGTATGTGGGGCGCGCGATCCAAACACTGCGTAATAGATTGAATACACATAGATCTAAGATTAAGAAAAATTTTTGGAAACACTGTATCCAGACACGCTGCGGAACACCATGAGGGTAGTTCAGCCGGATTCAAGGTGACCCCAATTGAACAAATCCCGTGTCACCTACATAAGGATATCCAGCACATTATACGTAGAGAAATGTACTGGATCTTCAAGTTGAATAGTCTGCATCCATACGGCCTCAACGAAGCTTTTGAGATAAATTTATAGCTGGATTGGCAAGTGTGTGCGTATATACACGTATGCACATATGTATTTATATATTTTTATATATATATTTTTATATATTTTTTACAAAGTTGATATATACTCTCCTTAACCCTTGCCTCCAACAGGGTGGATGTGTTCATATGTTTACATGTTCCTATATATATATATATTTTCATATTTTCCTATATTTTTACCTGTATATTATAGGGGCAAAAAAAGTGCTTCATGGCTATTAGCTTTTTTAGCCGTAATGTGCATATCTGTTTTGCATATTTTTATTCATTATAAATATCTTTTATTCTGTATAAGTACATCGATTCCTGTTTTATATATATATTTATTTATCCTTTTTTTTATATATATATTTATATTTATATTCATCTAGTCAATACAGGTACCCCTATATCAATTGTGGTAAAATTTATATCATCATAATACGCCCGGTGCCTCTATTCCAGGGACACTGGACTTCCCTCTAACCTTCCTTCTAACCAGCTGAGCAGATGTGGTTTTTGATCACGATCCTGCGCTTATGTTAACAGCCGCCCTCTGAATGAATACTGGTGAGCGGAGCGCATACTCTGGGTTTCCACAGAGCAGCGTCTCTGTAGTCATAGACACTGGTCATGTGATCGCGAGCCTTGCGATCACATGACCAGATGCCCAAACAAGAATTATAGGGAAGCAGAACTCAGTAGCCGCTCTGCTCCGATCACTTGACCGCATCACTGCGGTCATGTGACTTTGTTCCTCCCTCCTTATCCTTATAGATAAAATAGATAATCGCCGATTATTATTTGTAATATACTATCCTGTACCATCACTAATTATGGGCTATAAATATATACTGAGATGTTATGTATGTTTTGAATAGCTATATTCTTATCTGTGACACATTACCTGGAGCTAGCCCCTCCCATCTGTGGGCAGCTCTCAGGTAACCAGTTTTTTGGCGTTTTTTTTCCTCTTTATATACCTGTATTCACCATTAGTTATTGTGACTACTGTTAACCTGATGAAGGGGACATTTTGAGCCCCGAAACGCGTTGTTCTATACATTTTATGCCATTAAAGAAGATTCACCTATAAGAGATGGATTGGAGCCTGTGTGTTTGCGCCTGATCAGAAACCCTCTTCTCTGCAAGCCAGTGTGTGTCAGGCCCACACAGACTGTATTGTGGCCACTGGCTAGGCCTGCACTCATACCGTTACAGGGTGTCACTCACTCACAAATACCTCGCAGATAAAAAAAAAATCTATTTAATATTTTTCTGTGATATAATCACATTTGCAAGCCCGTGTGTGTCAGGCCCACACAGACTGTATTGTGGCCACTGGCCAGTGGCTAGGCCTCCACTCATACCGTTACAGGGTGTCACTCACTCACAAATACCTTACAGATAAAAAAATATTATATTTAAACTTTTTCTGTGATATAATCACATTTGCAAGCCTGTGTGTGTCAGGCCCACACAGACTGTATTGTGACCACTGGCTAGTGGCTAGGCCTCCACTCATACCGTTACAGGGTGTCACTCACTCACAAATACCTCGCAGATAAAAAAAAATTCTATTTAATCTTTTTGTGTGATATAATCACAGTTGCAAGCTAGTATGTGTCAGGCCCACACAGACTGTACTGTGCCCACTGCCCACCACTTATATAGGGTCGCACAGTACTTTGCACGCATAGTAACACTTATCTAATAAAAAATGACAGGCAGAGGCAGGCCACCCCGCAGGGGCCGTCGTGGTGCTGTGATTTCCACTGGCCCTGGAATAATGCCTAGTGTTCAGAGGCCACGTACCCTGAACCCAAAAAATTCAGAGAAAATAGTTGACTGGCTTACACAGGACACCCAATCTTCAACAGCTTCCGCTAAGAACCTTGATGCACCATCCTCCTCCAGCTCAGCTTTGGTCACCTGCTCTCAAGTTACCACTCTCCCGCCCGCCGCCACCACCACCACTACCACCACAGCCGCTTCACTTGATCCCTCAGAGGAGTTATTTACATATCAGTTGGATGAAATTAGTGATGCGCAACCATTATTGCCAGAGGATGGAGAAAACAGGGATATGTCTCAGTCAGGCAGCATTACACACATGGACGTACAGTGTGATGATGATGATGATGTTGTACCCGCTGCTGCTTCCTTTGCTGAGGTGTCAGATACAAGTGAAGTGGTTGATGATGACGATGTGTCCGTGGATGCCACGTGGGTGCCTGCTTGAAGAGAAGAAGAAGAGGGGGAAAGTTCAAAAGGGGAGACAGAGAGAAGGAGGAGACGAGTTGGAAGCAGGGGGAGGTCGTCGCAAGGAGCTAGTGGCACAGTCAGACAGCATGTATCGGCACCCGGGGTCAGCCAGACAGCACGCCAATCAACGCATGCTGTTGCCACCACCAGAATGCCGTCATTGCAAAGCTCCGCAGTGTGGCATTTTTTTTGTGTGTCTGCCTCTGACAACAGCGATGCCATTTGCAACCTGTGCCAAAAGAAACTGAGTCGTGGGAAATCCAACACCCACCTAGGTACAACTGCTTTGCGAAGGCACATGATCGCACATAACAAATGCCTATGGGATCAACACATGATGACGAGTAGAAGCAGCACACAAGCTCAAAGCCACCATCCTCCTCCTGGTCCAGCATCTTCAGCCACGTCAACTACTGCTGTCCTCCTTGCCCCCTCTCAACCACCCGCCACTCTGCCTCTCACCTTCAGCAGTTCCATCTCATCTGCCCACAGTCAGGTGTCTGTAAAGGAAATGTGAGTCACCCCCTTGCCCGGCGTCTGACAGCTGGATTGACGAAACTCTTAGCCCGCCAGCTTTTACCATACCAGCTGGTGGAGTCTGAGGCCTTCAAAAAGTGAAAAGGAAGTCATGGCATCTCTGGCATACAGTGTTGGGGCAAGGGTCCATCTGACCACTGATACCTGGTCTGCAAAGCACGGTCAGGGCAGGTATATCACCTACACTGCGCATTGGGTCAACCTGCTGATGGCTGCCAAGCATGGAATGCGTGGCTCTGCAGCGGAGTTGGTGATACCGCCACGACTTGCAGGCAGGCCTACTGCCACCTCCTCTACTCCTCCTATTCCATCCTCTTCCATAACCTCCTCGGCTGAGTCCTCTTCTGCTGCGGCGTCTGGCTGCACATCAACTGATTCCTCCCAGCTCCCCAGGGGCTATTCCACATCCCGGATACAACAGTGTCACGCTGTCTTGGAGTTGACTTGCCTGAAAGCAGAGAGCCACACCGGACCAGCACTCCTGTCCGCCCTGAACACACAGGTGGATCAGTGGCTGACCCCGCACCAACTGGAGATTGGCAAAGTGGTGTGTGACAATGGAAGCAATTTGTTGGCGGCATTGAATTTGGGCAAGTTGTCACATGTGCCGTGCATGGCACATGTGTTGAATCTCATCGTACAACACTTTGTATCTAAGTTCCCAGGCTTACAGGACGTCCTCAAGCAGGCCAGGAAGGTGTGTGGCCATTTCAGGCGTTCCTACACGGCCATGGCACACTTTTCAGACATTCAGCGCCGAAACAACATGCCAGTGAGGCGCTTGATTTGCGACAGCCTGACACGTTGGAATTCAACACTCCTAATGTTCGACCGCCTGCTCCAACAAGAAAAAGCCGTCAACGAATATTTGTATGACCGGGGTGCTAGGACAGCCTCTGCGGAGCTGGGAATTTTTTTGCCACGTTACTGGACGCTCATGCGCAATGCCTGTGGGCTCATGCATCCTTTTGAGGAGGTGACAAACCTAGTCAGTCGCACCGAAGGCACCATCAGCGACCTCATCCCATTTGTTTTCTTCCTGGTGCGTGCCCTGCGAAGAGTGCTGGATCAGGCTGTAGATGAGCGTGAAGAGGAAGAGTTGTGGTCACCATCACCACCAGAAACAGCCTTGTCATCATCACTTGCCGGACCTGCGGCAACGCTGCAAGAGGAGTATGAGGAAGAGGAGTCAGAGGAGGAATGTGGCTTTGAGGAGGAGGAAGACCAACCACAGCAGGCATCCCAGGGTGCTCGTTGTTGTCACCTATCTGGGACCCGTGGTGTTGTACGTGGCTGGGGTGAAGAACAGACCGTCAATGACATCAGTGAGGACGAGGAACGGGAAATGAGTAGCTCGGCATCCAACCTTGTGCAAATGGGGTCTTTCATGCTGTCATGTCTGTTGAGGGACCCTCGTATAAAAAGGATGAAGGAGAACGACCTGTACTGGGTGGCCACGGTACTAGACCCCCGGTATAAGCAGAAAGTGGCGGAAATGTTACCAAATTACTAAAAGTCAGAAAGGATGCAGCAGTTCAAAACAAAACTAAAAAATATGCTTTACACAGCTTATAAGGGGGATGTCACAGCACAACGGGAATCTAACAGGGGAAGAGGTGAAAGTAATCCTCCTCCTACCACGACTACGGCGGCAAGGACAGGACGCTTTACAGATGTGTTGCTGATGGAGGACATGCAGAGCTTTTTCAGTCCTACACATCACCACAGCCCTTCGGGATCCAGCCTTAGAGAACGACTCGACCGACAGGTAGTAGACTACCTCGCCTTAACTGCATATATCGACACTCTGAGGATCGATGAACCCCTTGACTACTGGGTGTGCAGGCTTGACCTGTGGCCTGAGCTATCCCAGTTTGCGATAGAACTTCTGGCCTGCCCCGCTTCAAGTGTCCTGTCAGAAAGGACCTTCAGTGCAGCAGGAGGCATTGTCACTGACAAAAGAAGTCGCCTCGGTCAAAAAAGTGTTGATTACCTCACCTTCATTAAGATGAATGAGGCATGGATCCCGAAGGGACTGACAGTGGGGGATACGTTTGAGTAACAAAAGGCCTGATGACATGCCTTGGCCTCAAAATGGTCCCCACGCTGCTGTATTTAATGTCTGGATACCGGATGACTTTCGTGAATTCTCCGCCACCAACTACGGTTCAAGCCGCAATGTTTTAGTCACCTTTCTGCCTTGAAAACATCAATTTTTCCGGCCGCTGCTACAACAGCGGCTGCAACAATAACATTATTTTTCAGGCATGTGTACATGCCTAATTTTTCTGGCCTCTGGTGCTGCACTGTGGCTGCAAAAACAAAACAAACAAAAAAAGGCACATACAAGTGTCAATTCCCCTTCGTGATCGTTACCTTGTTGTGGTGAAGGGGCTTGCGTATCACAATGAAGCGATCATCACCTATCACGGTCGGCGTGACTATCACATACGTGACACAGAGGGAGGGAACAAGGAAGGCCCTGACCAAGTGAGAGGGAAGGTGGTGACCCCTGACTCACCTAGCGGCTGGCACCTGGCTGCCCTGACGTCCCTAGACGGGTTACTCACCCGTACGCCGATCACGTGCCTAAAGCCCTGGCTTTCCCTAAGCTGAGCCCTAGATAGTGAACAGGGCGGTGGGAACACTAGTCCGCACCACTAGCTCTAAAGGAAAACACCAAGGGAAGGACAGACAATACAAACTCAACATATAATCCCAGGTGGGCGACAACAGGAGACAACAAGAAGCCCAACAGGGATCCGGAGGGTAGCACTCTGGAACGACAACCAGGATTCACAACTCCAGTGGGTCAGTATAGATGTCCAGGCAGGAAGCTCTATAACTGGCAACTAGAGAAGTGTGAGGGGAGAATATAAGGAGGTTGGGAGTGGCAGACAAGAAACAGTTGAGGAGGAGAAGCTACGGATCCCTGATTGAGACAAAAAGGATAGCAAGGCAAACACAGAAAACAATCACTAAGAAACAACGTGATCTTTAGATATAGAGCGCGCAGCCACCCGCTGCGACCTCCTGACCCCGGGTATAACGGAGTCAGACGTGGCTCTAGATACCCTCGTGACAGTACCCCCCCTTTCACGAGGGGCCTCCGGACACTCAGGACCAGGTCTCTCCGGATGAGAGGTATGGAAAGCCTGAATTAACCTGTTGGCGTTTACCTCTGACGCTGGAACCCACATTCTTTCCTCGGGACCGTAACCCCTCCAATGCACCAGATACTGAAGAGAGCGGCGGACCCGACGAGAATCAAAAATTCTGGCTATTTGAAACTCCAGATTACCATCCACAATAACAGGAGGAGGTGGCAGCAGTGATGGTTCTAGAGGTGGAACATACTTCTTGAGTAACGATTTATGGAAGACGTTATGGATCTTAAAAGTCTGAGGTAGCTCCAGGCGAAAAGCCACAGGGTTAATGACGGCTACTATTTTATAAGGACCAATGAACCTAGGGCCCAGTTTCCAAGAGGGAACCTTCAACTTAATAGTAGCCAACCACACATAGTCATTCACCCCTAGGTCCGGACCTGGCGACCGTTTCTTATCGGCCATGCATTTATATTTACCACTCATCTTTTTCAAGTTAACTTGCACCTTCTGCCATACCGAAGAAAGAGATGAAGAAAACCTTTCCTCTTCGGGAACCCCAGAAGACCCCCCCTCTTTGAAAGTACAAAATTGGGGATGAAAACCGTATGCACCAAGGAATGGTTACTTGCCAGTGGACTCCTGATAATGATTATTTATGGCAAACTCAGCTAACGGTAAATATGATGACCACAACTCTTGGTTTTCAGACACAAAACACCTTAAATATGTTTCTAGGTTTTGGTTGGTACGCTCAGTCTGTCCATTCGACTGAGGATGGAAAGCTGAGGAAAAGGACAAGTGTACCCCCAAACGGGAACAAAAAGCTTTCCAAAACTTAGAAATAAACTGGGTTCCCCGATCCGAAACCACATCGGAAGGGACCCCGTGAAGCTTCACGATTTCACTGATAAACACCTGAGCAAGAGTTTTAGCATTAGGAAGTGCGGGTAGCGCAATAAAGTGTACCATTTTGCTAAACCTGTCTACTACTACCAAAATAACTGTTTTACCCGCAGACAACGGTAAGTCAGTGATGAAATCCATTGACAGATGTGTCCATGGCCTATTGGGGATAAAAAGAGGCAATAAAGACCCTGCTGGACGTGTATAAGAGACTTTCGCGCGTGCACAAGTAGAGCAAGTAGACACGAAATCCATTACATCCTGACGCAACCTTGGCCACCAAAAACGACGAGATAATAGCTCCAAAGTTGCTTTACTACCCGGGTGCCCAGCAAGTGCCGAATTATGATGTTCTTTTAATAATTCAAGACGCAGGTTTAACGGTACAAACAATTTCTCTGAGGGGCAAGAGGCCGGGGCGTCCCCCTGGGCCTCTAACACCTTTCCCTCTAGAACAGAGTGTACAGCAGAGACAACCACTCCTCTTTGTAAAATAGGTACCGGATCACTAGCATTACCCCCTCCAGGGAAACTACGAGATAACGCGTCTGCCTTGGTATTTTTTGCCCCAGGACGATAGGTGATTACAAAGTTAAATCTGGTAAAGAATAGCGACCACCTAGCTTGTCTAGGGGTGAGACGCTTAGCCGATTCTAGGTACAGAAGGTTTTTGTGATCCGTAATCACCGTGACGGGGTGGATTGCTCCCTCTAAGAAGTGACGCCACTCTTCAAGCGCCAGCTTAATCGCCAACAGTTCCCTATTTCCAACATCATAGTTCTTCTCTGCAGAAGATAATTTTTTGGAAAAGAAAGCGCAAGGGCGCCATTTGCCAGGAGACGGACCCTGAGACAATACAGCCCCCACTCCCACCTCTGACGCATCTACCTCAACAATAAAAGGCTGGGAGACATCAGGTTTAATTAGAACAGGTGCCGAGGTAAACCTCTCTTTTAGAGAGGAAAATGCATTTTTAGCGGCGTCAGACCATTTAGAAAAATCAGTCCCCTTCCTAGTCATGTCGGTAAGGGGTTTAACGAACATCTGAATAATTTTTAATGAACTTTCTATATAAATTTGCGAAACCCAAAAACCGTTGTAGGGCTTTAAGGTTCTCAGGAAGATCCCAATCTAAAATTGCCTGGACCTTCCCAGGATCCATACGGAAACCTGAAGCAGATAATAGATATCCCAGGAACTGTATTTCCTGAACGGCGAAGACACATTTTTCAATTTTCGCATATAATTTATTCGTCCGTAGGACCTGCAGTACTTGCCTGACATGCACCTCATGTGTTTTCAGATCAGCCGAATAAATTAAGATATCATCTAGGTATATGACAACAAACCTGCCGATGAGATGACTAAAAATATCATTAACGAAATGTTGGAAGACAGCGGGGGCATTGGTCAGACCGAAAGGCATAACTAGATTTTTATAATGCCCCTCAGGGGTGTTAAAAGCTGTCTTCCACTCATCCCCTTCCCTGATACGAATCAGATTGTAGGCCCCCCTAAGATCAAGTTTGGAGAACCACCTAGCACCCGCAATCTGATTAAACAGGTCAGGAATGAGAGGAAGAGGGTATGGGTCTCGGATGGTTATCTGGTTTAGCTCACGAAAATCTAGGCAAGGACGCAGGCCCCCATCTTTCTTTTTAACAAAGAAAAACCCTGCAGCCACGGGTGAAGAAGAGGGTCTGATGTGTCCCTTAGCCAGACTCTCGGAGATATAATCTTTCATGGCTTGTCTCTCGGGACCCGAAAGATTATACAACCTGGACTTGGGTAATTTTGCACCGGGAATCAGGTTAACCGGGCAATCATAAGGACGATGAGGTGGTAGCTTCTGACAACCCTTTTCAGAAAAAACGTCCTCAAAGTCCGAAATAAATGTAGGTAGGGAAGCTATGGAGGCGATTAAGCAATTGTTATTTAAGCAATTCTCTCTGCAATGCTCACTCCACTCCAATATCTCCCTGGCCTGCCAATCCACCACTGGATTGTGCGCTACCAACCAGGGAAGACCCAATACCACAGGAGAGGGAAGGCCCTCCAGAATGTAACATGAAAGACACTCATTATGGTGGTCCCCTACCCGAAGGTGTAAATTATGAACAATGTGGGTGAGGTTTCTCTGAGACAGAGGAGCCGAATCTATAGCGAATACGGGAATAGGTCTCTGCAGCGTACAGAGAGACAAACCCATAGTGCGGGCAAAATGGGCATCAATCAAATTTACCCCTGCTCCACTGTCTAGAAAAAAAGAAATAGACTCCGTCTTAACACCAAAAACAATAACCGCTGGTAACACAAATTGAGATGTTCGTATGGAGGAAACGTATACCCCCCGGCTGACATCCTCCGCACAGCCTGGGGTTAGTAGTTTTCCGACGGTCTTTTGTTTTTGAGAAAGGAGGGACAGACATTAATGAAATGACCCTTCCCCCCACAGAAAAAACAAGCCCCCCCCCCCTACGGCGAACCTCAGGAGGACGGACCTGACGAGAAGTTCCGCCTAGCTGCATAGGCTCATCTAAGTCAGTACAGACTAATTGTTGCTTGGGAGAGGTAACCAATTGCTCAGGAATTTTCGATCTCTCCCTAAGACGCCTATCTATTCTGATAGAGAGGGACATAACAGCATCAAGGGAAAGGGGGGTCTCATACAGCGCAGTGCATCCTTAACCCTTTCAGATAACCCAGAGCAGAACTGACTCCTGAGAGCCGGGTCGTTCCACTGAGTATCCGTAGCCCACCTACGGAACTCTGAGCAATATTCCTCTGCTGACCGATCTCCCTGTAGGAGTCTCCGTAACTTCGACTCAGCCAGGGCGACTCGGTCAGGGTCATCATATATGAGACCCAAAGCCCCAAAAAATCCCTCCACTGACCGGAGAGCCTGGGAACCAGGGGGTAACGAGAACGCCCAGGATTGTGGGTCCCCCTGAAGCAGGGAAATGACAATCGCAACCCGCTGTTCTTCATTACCTGAGGAGTAAGGGCGCAACTTAAAGTATAATTTGCAGGCCTCACGGATCGTTGCAAATTTGTCCCTTCCCCCAGAAAATCTGTCAGGAAGAACAACCTTGGGTTCTGTAACAACCTGGTTACCCATAGCAACCGCTGGGGGTGCGGTCTGCTGCATTTGCTGCTGTTGTTGGAGGACAGACGCCTTCAATCCTGCCACCTCCAAAGACAGGCCTTGAAGCTGTTTTGCCAAGGCAGCAATAGGATCCATATTGGATTCTAAGTAGAGAAAAAAAAAAAACAACAAAAAGAATTTTTTTTTTTTTTTTTTTCTCAAAAAGTAAAGGCCAGTTATAATATCACAGTCGGCGTGACTATCACATACGTGACACAGAGGGAGGGAACAAGGAAGGCCCTGACCAAGTGAGAGGGAAGGTGGTGACCCCTGACTCATCCTAGCGGCTGGCACCTGGCTGCCCTGACGTCCCTAGACGGGTTCCTCACCCGTACGCCGATCACGTGCCTAAAGCCCTGGCTTTTCCTAAGCTGAGCCCTAGATAGTGAACAGGGCGGTGGGAACACTAGTCCGCACCACTAGCTCTAAAGGAAAACACCAAGGGAAGGACAGACAATACAAACTCAACATATAATCCCAGGTGGGCGACAACAGGAGACAACAAGAAGCCCAACAGGGATCCGGAGGGTAGCACTCTGGAACGACAACCAGGATTCACAACTCCAGTGGGTCAGTATAGATGTCCAGGCAGAAAACTCTATAACTGGCAACTAGAGAAGTGTGAGGGGAGAATATAAGGAGGTTGGGAGTAGCAGACAAGAAACAGCTGAGGAGGAGAAGCTACGGATCCCTGATTGAGACAAAAAGGATAGCAAGGCAAACACAGAAAACAATCACTAAGAAACAACGTGATCTTTAGATATAGAGCGCGCAGCCACCAGCTGCGACCTCCTGACCCCGGGTATAACGGAGTCAGACGTGGCTCTAGATACCCTCGTGACATCACCTCTATGAGTGTGTTGGCAATGTTGCCACACCCCAGATGATAAGGCCGTTGCTTCATTATGATCAGACCAAAAGCGATCGGCTGGATAATTTTTCATAGAAAAAACATAATTTTATTTTTTATATATTTTTTTTAAGTTGTATGGGTGGGTTTTTAATACATAAAATAAAAAAATCATAATAAAGTCTCTTAATAGTTTATTAGAAATAATGCAGACAATTAAAAAAAATCCCCATCAATTCCAATACAAAGCAAGTACAAAGCTCAGAACTAAATTATTGCAGGATGTCGTAATGGTTCGTTAATTCGACAATGGTTAATCAATTCGACACACGTCCCCGGATAGGGGACGTAACAGGGATTAAACTGATAGGAATAGTACTAGTTAAGACACCACTCATATAGGGTGTCACAGCACATTGCTCCGTGCACGCGCAGTGCCCCAACTTGGGAGTAAGAGAACTAACCAAGCTGCTTTTTCCATCTCCCGGTTCCTAAAATCAATTCAGTTTGGTGTATCAGAGTTTGGTCTGTCACTGTGAAGGCAGTCGAAGGTACCCGGCATAAATTTTTTTTCACAAAAGGCAATCCCACCCTGATATGGGACGTAACAGGGATTAAACTGATGAGAATAGTACTACAGAAAATACCACTCATATCGGGTGTGACAGTAAATTGCACGACGCAGACGCAGTGACCGTGGCGTGGATTCAAAGGGGAGGGAGCCAGCGTTTTTTTAACCATCTCCCCATTCGAAAAATCTATTTAATAAATGGACCACAGATTGGGGACGTAACAGGGATTAAACTGATGAGAAGAGAGAACTACAGGAAATACCACTCATATCGGGTGTCAGAGTAAATTGCACGGCGCAGACGCAGTGACCGTGGCGTGGATTCAAACAAAGGGGAGGGAGCCAGCGTTTTTTTAACCATCTGCCCATTCGAAAAATCAATTTAATAAATGGATCCCAGATTGGGGACCATACAGGGATTAAACTGATGAGAATAGTACTACAGAAAATACCACTCACGGGTGTGACAGTAAATTGTACGGCGCAGACGCAGTGACCGTGGCATGGATTCAAACAAAGGGGAGGGAGCCAGTGTTTTTTTAACCATCTCCCCGTTCGAAAAATCTATTTAATAAATGGATCCCAGATTGGGGACCATACAGGGATTAAACTGATGAGAATAGTACTACAGAAAATACCACTCACGGGTGTGACAGTAAATTGCACGGCACAGACGCAGTGACCGTGGCGTGGATGCAAACAAAGGGGAGGGAGCCAGCGTATTTTTAACCATCTCCCTGTTCGAAAAATCAATTTAATAAATGGATCCCAGATTGGGGACCATACAGGGATTAAACTGATGAGAATAGTACTACAGAAAATACCACTCACGAGTGTGACAGTAAATTGCACGGTGCAAACGCAGTGACCATGGCGTGGATTCAAACAAAGGGGAGGGAGCCAGCGTTTTTTTAACCATCTCCCCGTTCGAAAAATCTATTTAATAAATGGACCCCAGATTGGGGACATAACAGGGATTAAACTGATGAGAATAGTACTACAGAAAATACCACTCATATCGGGTGTGACAGTAAATTGCACGGTGCAGACGCAGTGACCGTGGCATGGATTCAAAGGGGAGGGAGCCAGCGTTTTTTTAACCATCTCCCCGTTCGAAAAATCTATTCAATTCACCTTTCGGGGACCCTTGGTGTTGTACGTGGCTGGGTGGAGGAAGAAACCTTCAATGACATCAACGGGACATGGCTAGCTTGGTATCCAACCTTGTGCAAATGGTAAGTTTGCGGTTGGGCAAATGGACTGTTTGCGGTTGTTTGAGGTGCATTGTCTGTGAAGCGGGCGTAACCCTTACACTACCTGATCGATACAACATCATACCTGATCATATACACACACTGGATGTTTTAAACCACGTTCTTCAAAAAAAAATTGGATTGTTAGGTGATTTATGCCCTTTATGGATTAAAATCCAACTCTGCGTCAACTATGTAATTTTGCATGGGAGTTTTGCCATGGATCCCCCTCCGGCATGCCACAGTCCAGGTGTTAGTCCCCTTGAAACAACTTTTCCATCACTACTGTGGCTAGAAAGAGTCCCTGTGGGTTTTAAAATTTGCCTGCCTATTGAAGTCTATGGCGGTTCGCCCGGTTCGCGAACATTTGCAGAAATTCGCATTCGCCGCCCGCGAACGGAAAATTTTATGTTTGCGACATCTCTACTAACCACAGGGGTTTTTGATCCTTTTCACAAACCGGGATATGATAATAGGCATCTTTCAGGTCCAAAGAGGCCATATAGTCCTCTTTTTTTTAGAAGGTTTATGGTCGACCTTAGAGTCTTTATTTAGAATTTCTCGTACATTATATATTTGTTTTAAAATTTCAGGTTTATAATTAAACGGTACTTGCCATTGGGTTTCTTTACCAAAAATACAGTTCAATAATAACCTGTTTCCTCCTGCTCCATAGGAACCGGAACAATGGATTTTAGATTAAGGAGCTCTGAAATCCCTTCTTCTAATTTTCCCTGCAGAAGGGGCGACTTTTGAATAGGAGTAATTTTGAAATTTTTTATAGGAGGAGGGAGACGGAAATTGATATTGTAACCGTTTTGGACAATGTTTAGGACCCACGAATTTGTTGTAATCTTTTCCCATTCTTCTAAAAAGAATTTTAATCTCCCTCCTACCTAAGATCTGGAGTTATTGTTTAGAGGTTTCAGGATTTTTGTACGCAAATAAAAATCCTCTACCTCTGCCACCTCTTTGCATTTTCCCCCTATCAGATCTTTTTGACTGGGGAAAAACACCTTTGTTGGTTTTCCGAAAGGGTAAATTTCCTTTTTCCCAAGACCCCAAGAAAGCATTTCTTTAAATCTGAGGCTTTTTCCAGAATTTTTTCTAGGTCCTCCCCAAACAAAAGGTTCCCGTTGAAAGGGAGACTACAAAGCTTCAGTTTAGAACTGACGTCTCCCGATCAAGACTTTAACCATAAGGCTCTTCTAGCAGCAATAGACAGGCCCGTGGTTTTCGCCGACATCCTTACGGATTCGGCTTTGGCGTCTGATAAGAAATCTACAGCTTTAAGCAATAGGGGAAAAGAGTATTTTATTGAATTGTATGGTGTGTTATCTTTAAGAAGAGATTCTAATTGCTCAAGCCATATTTTAAGGGATTTGGTAACCGAGGTGGCAGCTAGATTAGGTTTAAATAGCAGAGGCTGCTTCCCAAGATTTTTTAAGGCAAGTATCAACTTTTTTATCCATGGGATCTTTTAAAGATCCTGTATCTTCAAACAGAAGAGCGTTAGCACTTTTAACAAGCTTTGATAGCGAAACATGTACCTTGGGGCAAACTATAAAAGGTTTTTAATCCTCTTCATCAAAAGGTAGTCTGCGTCTAATTGTCCTGGGAATAAAAAGCTTTCGATCAGGAACCTTCCATTCCCGTTTAATCAGAGAGTGCATATTTTTATGAACTGGAAAACCATAATTAGACTTACCGGTAATTCTGTTTCCTTCAATCCACCATGACGGCCGCAGATGAGAGTGATCCTTTGACCTCTGTAGGGGCAGAAATACACAGAGATAGAGAGTTTAAAAGCCCCCACCCAATCTCTCCCTTCAGTGTTTACAAATTACCTAAGTGGGTGCTATCAAGTACTAACAACACCTATATATACAGTTGCAAGAAAAAGTATGTGAACCCTTTGGAATGATATGGATTTCTGCACAAATTTGTCATAAATTGTGATCTGATCTTCATCTAAGTCACAACAATAGACAATTACAGTCTGCTTAAACTAATAACACACAAAGAATTAAATGTTACCATGTTTTTATTGAACACACCATGTAAACATTCACAGTGCAGGTGGAAAAAGTATGTGAACCCCTAGACTAATGACATCTCCAAGAGCTAATTGGAGTGAGGTGTCAGCCAACTGGAGTCCAATCAATGAGATGAGATTGGAGGTTTTGGTTACAGCTGCCCTGCCCTATAAAAACCACACACCAGCTCTGGGTTTGCTTTTTCACAAGAAACATTGCCTGAGGTGAATGATGCCTCGCACAAAAGAGCTCTCAGAAGACCTACGATTAAGAATTGTTGACTTGCATAAAGCTGGAAAGGGTTATAAAAGTATCTCCAAAAGCCTTGCTGTTCATCAGTCCACAGTAAGACACATTGTCTATAAATGGAGAAAGTCCAGCACTGCTGCTACTCTCCCTAGGAGTGGCCGTCCTGTAAAGATGACTGCAAGAGCACAGCGCAGACTGCTCAATGAGGTGAAGAAGAATCCTAGCGTGTCAGCAAAAGACCTACAAAAGTCTCTGGCATATGCTAACATACCTGTTAGCGAATCTATGATACGTAAAACACTAAACAAGAATGGATTTCATGGGAGGATACCACAGAGGAAGCCACTGCTGTCCAAAAAAAACATTGCTGCACACTTACAGTTTGCACAAGAGCACCTGGATGTTCCACAGCAGTACTGGCAAAATATTCTGTGGACAGGTTAAACCAAAGTTGAGTCGTTTGGAAGAAACACACAACACTATGTGTGGAGAAAAAGAGGCACAGCACACCAACATCAAAACCTCATCCCAACTGTGAAGTATGGTGGTGGGGGCATCATGGTTTGGGGCTGCTTTGCTGCATCAGGGCCTGGACGGATTGCTATCATCGAAGGAAAAATGAATTCCCAAGTTTATCAAGACATTTTGCAAGAGAACTTAAGGCCATCTGTCCACCAGCTGAAGCTCAACAGAAGATGGGTGTTGCAACAGGATAACGACCCAAAGCATAGAAGTAAATCAACAACAGAATGGCTTAAACAGAAGAAAATATGCCTTCTGGAGTGGCCCAGTCAGAGTCCTGACCTCAACCCGATTGAGATGCTGTGGCATGACCTCAAGAAAGCGATTTACACCAGACATCCCAAGAATATTGCTGAACTGAAACAGTTCTGTAAAGAGGATCGGTCAAGAATTACTCCTGACCGTTGTGCACGTCTGATCTGCAACTACAGGAAATGTTTGGTTGAAGTTATTGCTGCCAAAGGAGGTTTAACCAGTTATTAAATCCAAGGGTTCACATACTTTTTCCACCTGCTGATCGGCGGGGGTCCCGGGTGTCGGACCCCCGCCGATCAAATGCTAATGATCTATCCAAACCGGCAGAACCCTTTTAAGCCAGAAATACATGGCCCTAGCCACAGAAGTGGAGGCTCCCCAGCATTTTCTCAAAAGGGCATCTGCTATTCGTTCCATTGGGTTGCGTAACTGCGATGAATCCTCAAATGGCAAGGAAGACTTCTTTACAACTTTTGCCATCTGTATATCAAATTTTTTCACTAAAGATCTTAGTTTCAGACAGATCAAAGAGTAGTCAATTTCTAAATTCCTTAGAGACCCCCAATCTCATTCCTGGATCTATCCACTCATCGGGGATCATGTCCTTAATATTCTCGTTAATGGGAAATACTTTGGATCTTTTCACACGTAATCCCCCAAACATTTCGTCCTGTACCGATCATGGTTTTTGGATGTCTTCAATACCCATGGTTGCCCTTACTGCCTTTAGTAGTTCCTCCATTTCCTCTGAGGAAAAATAGTATTTTTTATTGTTTTCGACTATTTCACCCTCTGACAACTGATCTTAATCAATACCATGTCTAGAGGTGGATGCCTCTTCGTCCATGTCCTCTGCATCAGAGGAGGATGGAGCTGATAACATTGTTTTTTTGGAAGGAGGCATAGGAGGAACTGGCGTAAGGGAGGCCAAGGAGGATTTGATTTCATCCTGAATCATGTACTTTACTTCCATAAGGATAGATGGTTGCTCTTCCTTTAACAGATTATCAATGCAAGATTTGCATAGTTTCTTTTTGTAACTTTCTGGGAGTTTCTTAGCACAAGTGGCACATTTTATATATTTAAAATGTATTTCAGTTTCTTTCTCTCCCTAGAAAAAGAAGAGCAACCAGGTATCAGAAAGGTACCATAAAAAAAAAAAAAAGAAGACATTTGCAGATTTCCCACAGGGGAATTCACGGAAGGAGAGGCCGAAGGTGGGTCTGCACTGTCCCTGCAGGTCCCAGGAGCTGACATGCTGCTGGAGTCAGTGGAGACAGCATTGTCAGAACTGCCTGCTCTTTTCACATGGAGCGGCGTCTGAGGTCATCAGCCCACGTCCCAGGCGCTATCATGCATCCCCACGTGTGTCCCAAAGCTTCGTCCCCTTCAGGCCTCGCCGGGAATGCGAGAGCTAGATATTGGCTCTGCCCTCCCTTCGGTGTGCGGTGTCCCGCTCTCACAGGTCTGCTTCCTCACGGGCGGGAAGGGAGACAATGCAGCAAGGGGTGAGAACAGGCCCCTGATCTTAGGGACGAGAATCACCCTAATTTCCTCTGCCCAGCTTTAGCAGCAGCTGCGGGAGGGCAGAGGAGAAGATTGGCAAGCCAACCTCCAGTTATATTTAAAGAAAATAATGAATAAATAAAAAAGAACAAAATTATAAAAAAAAATTAACCCCTCTCTGTGTAATGGCCCTGTAGGGACAGGAGACACTGAAGGGAGAGAGTGGGTGGGGGCTTTCAAACTCTATCTCTGTGTATTCCTGCCCCTACAGAGGTCACGGGGTCAATTTCATCTGTGGCCGTCATGGTGGATGAAACGGAAATACCAGTTTTTTCTTTTATTCAAGGCCGCTATATATTTAGTCTTGGACAGACCTCTGCACTTTCTCATCAGACAAATTCATGGTTACTCTGACCGCTTTTATTAGCGTTTTAGTGTCCTCTAAAGAGAATAGAAATCTTTTGAACTCCGTATGGGATCCTGAGAAATCATCAGAATCCTGAGACTCAGCATCAGAATCTGGATCCGAATCAGAGGACACATCTGAGCTAATAATTTTAGACTCCCTATGTTTAACATAAGGGGAGCTAGGACCAGCTACAGAGCTCTTGGCCAATGCGGCACGCACTTCTTGTTTAATCACGTCCCTTAACTCATGTCTGATAGATGGGACTAAATCCTTTGCAATACTGTTGGTACATTTTTTTGCATAGCTTTTTTATATAGGTTTCACGTAATTTTATATTGCAAAAAACAACACACTTCCTAACTTTAGGGGAGGTTTTTGCTTTTTGAGAGCTGTCTTTCTCACTAACTGCCAGGCCCAGTGTGTTCTCCATTGAGACAACCTGCTGGTCAGTCATACTGGACATTTCCAATGCCTAATGTGCTTTATATACTCTCCCTTACCTGCAGACCTCAGATCAGAGGGCAAATTCCACCTTAATCTTGCACCATTTCCGCCCGAGCAGTGAAGAAACACCGTGGAAGGCATAGGCCGCCTCCTGTTCAACTTCCGTTTCTGGCCTTGAGATATTTGTTCTGCGTTCCAGCCTGGCACACACGCAAGCGTCCTTGACTTCCGGTGTTGCCACTGCCAGAGCCGAACATATCGGATGGCAGCCAGGGGCATCGAGAGACCGGAGGGACTCCGTGAGTATCCAGTCCTTACATGGCCTCTCCCCGGCAGGCGCACAGGACGGGGGAAGAAGCTGGACCACCAAAGAAAAAATTATGGAGTTTTCCATAACGAACAACCAGGTACCCAACTAGGGTTAGTCTGCCCCCAGCTCCCTCATGTGATTTTAGGCATTTACTAAACAGAAATACCGACTCTTTCTCCACAGATGGGAGACAGCATTGCCATGAGCAAAAAAAGGCCCGTCTCCCACCTGGAAGGGACAGGAAGACACTGAGGATGGCTGGAGGGGGGTCAAATGTATTGTTCTTGTTCCCTACCTTGTTGGAGGCGGGACCTCTTTCATGACAATGCCGTCGTGGAGGATGAAAGGGAAAAATCCAAACTTTAGCAAAAGTATGGAAAAATTCTTTATTTTCTAGATTAGAATTTCTCTGCTTTTAAGATGAATAGCAATACCTCATAAAGTAGTTATTAATTAACATTCACCATCTGTCTATTTTATGTTTGCACCATTTTGTCAATGTAATTTTATTTTTTTAGGACGTTAGAAGGCTTAGATTTTTAGAAGCAAATTTTAAAATCTTTAAGGAAATTTCCAAAATCCACTTTTTTAAGGACCAATTGAGTTTTGAAGTCAAATTGCAGGGTTTACATAGTAGAAACCACCCCTCAAACTACAGTAGAAACTACACCCCTAAAGTTATTCTTATTAACTAATTTTATAAACGTGGTTAACCCTTTATATGTTTCACATGATTAAAAGGAAAATGAAGGCAAAATTTAACTTTTTTGCAGATTTTAATTTTTTATTCATTTTTGCTCATGGTTAACAGCCAAACAAACCTCAATATCTATAAGGGTCCATTCAGACGTCTGTGGTGCATTGCGGATCCGCAATACACCCGGCCAGCACCCCTATAGAACTGCTTATTCTTGTCCCCAATTGCGGACAAGAATAGGACATGTTCTATTTTTTTCAGGAGCCGCGGACAGGAAGATCCTGGGCACGCACCGGAAGATAGGGGGCACACTATGGAAATACACATAGTGTGCTCTCCGCATCCATTCCGTCCCCATAGAATTAATTAGTCCGCACCCGTTTCGCAATTTGCGGAACGGATGCGGACCCATTATACGGACGTGTGAATGGAGCCTTACTCTGATTCTGCAGTTTATAGAATGTGTGGTCGTAAACTGCCCTATGGACACACGAAAAAAGAAGAAAAGGGGAAAGACCCCGGATATACCAGACATAAATGGAGGACAGTGCCTACACAATGTAAATGTACTGGGGTATCCGAAACAAAGAGGATAACTCGGTACAAGCTCAGAGTATAACGGCAAAAAAGAAAAGGAAAGAAGCTTAGAGTACCAGAATGATAATAAAATAAATAGTTTATAGAATCAAGAACATGATAAAAACCATATACAGTTGATGCCAAAAACAGGGTGGGGGGAGCAGGGAAAGGAGAAAACAAGCGCCACCCTGGATGTACACACAGGTCACAAAATACATAAATGATGATGATGGAGTCATGAGAAAAAAATATAATATATAAGGTGCAATGACCACCTCATGAACCAAAATGAAAAGACAGTACAGGGAGTGCAGAATTATTAGGCAAGTTGTATTTTTGAGGATTAATTTTATTATTGAACAACAACCATGTTCTCAATGAACCCAAAAAACTCATTAATATCAAAGCTGAATATTTTTGGAAGTAGTTTTTAGTTTGTTTTTAGTTTTAGCTATTTTAGGGGGATATCTGTGTGTGCAGGTGACTATTACTGTGCATAATTATTAGGCAACTTAACAAAAAAACAAATATATACCCATTTCAATTATTTATTTTTACCAGTGAAACCAATATAACATCTCAACATTCACAAATATACATTTCTGACATTCAAAAACAAAACAAAAACAAATCAGTGACCAATATAGCCACCTTTCTTTGCAAGGACACTCAAAAGCCTGCCATCCATGGATTCTGTCAGTGTTTTGATCTGTTCACCATCAACATTGCGTGCAGCAGCAACCACAGCCTCCCAGACACTGTTCAGAGAGGTGTACTGTTTTCCCTCCTTGTAAATCTCACATTTGATGATGGACCACAGGTTCCCAATGGGGTTCAGATCAGGTGAACAAGGAGGCCATGTCATTAGATTTTCTTCTTTTATACCCTTTCTTGCCAGTCACGCTGTGGAGTACTTGGACGCGTGTGATGGAGCATTGTCCTGCATGAAAATCATGTTTTTCTTGAAGGATGCAGACTTTTTCCTGTACCACTGCTTGAAGAAGGTGTCTTCCAGAAACTGGCAGTAGGACTGGGAGTTGAGCTTGACTCCATCCTCAACCCGAAAAAGGCCCCACAAGCTCATCTTTGATGATACCAGCCCAAACCAGTACTCCACCTCCACCTTGCTGGCGTCTGAGTCGGACTGGAGCTCTCTGCCCTTTACCAATCCAGCCATTGGCCCATCCATCTGGCCCATCAAGACTCACTCTCATTTCATCAGTCCATAAAACCTTAGAAAAATCAGTCTTGAGATATTTCTTGGCCCAGTCTTGACGTTTCAGCTTGTGTGTCTTGTTCAGTGGTGGTCGTCTTTCAGCCTTTCTTACCTTGGCCATGTCTCTGAGTATTGCACACCTTGTGCTTTTGGGCACTCCAGTGATGTTGCAGCTCTGAAATATGGCCAAACTGGTGGCAAGTGGCATCTTGGCAGCTGCACGCTTGACTTTTCTCAGTTCATGGGCAGTTATTTTGCGCCTTGGTTTTTCCACACGCTTCTTGCGACCCTGTTGACTATTTTGAATTAAACGCTTAATTGTTCGATGATCACGCTTCAGAAGCTTTGCAATTTTAAGAGTGCTGCATCCCTCTGCAAGATATCTCACTATTTTTGACTTTTCTGAGCCTGTCAAGTCCTTCTTTTGACCCATTTTGCCTAATAATTATGCACACCTAATATAGGGTGTTGATGTCATTAGACCACACCCCTTCTCATTACAAAGATGCACATCACCTAATATGCTTAATTGGTAGTAGGCTTTCGAGCCTATACAGCTTGGAATAAGACAACATGCATAAAGAGGATGATGTGGTCAAAATACTCATTTGCCTAATAATTCTGCACTCCCTGTATATGTGGTGGTATAAGGTAAGTAGAGATCATAGAGAGAGTCAACCACGGCTGTAGTGCATAATATGCTGACCAAAATAATGGTGCAAAGGTTATATGGAACCAGCAAAGCAATAGAAAAAGCCAAGTGAGAAATCTCAACATCGGCGGCACAAGGCCGTGGGAGAGGACTATGACCTAAAACTTACCTAAAGGTGGACCTAGTGTGGACAAAGAGAACCAGGATGGCGCTACCCAGGGGTAGTGCCATCCTGGTTCTCTTTGTCCACACTAGGTCCACCTTTAGGTAAGTTTTAGGTCATAGTCCTCTCCCACGGCCTTGTGCCGCCGATGTTGAGATTTCTCACTTGGCTTTTTCTATTGCTTTGCTGGTTCCATATAACCTTTGCACCATTATTTTGGTCAGCATATTATGCACTACAGCCGTGGTTGACTCTCTCTATGATCTCTACTTACCTTATACCACCACATATACTGTCTTTTCATTTTGGTTCATGAGGTGGTCATTGCACCTTATATATTATATTTTTTTCTCATGACTCCATCATCATCATTTATGTATTTTGTGACCTGTGTGTACATCCAGGGTGGCGCTTGTTTTCTCCTTTCCCTGCTCCCCCCACCCTGTCTTTGGCATCAACTGTATATGTTTTTTATCATGTTCTTGATTCTATAAACTATTTATTTTATTATCATTCTGGTACTCTAAGCTTCTTTCCTTTTCTTTTCTATGGACACTTGGTAGGGCTCAGGAGGAAAGAAGTGACAAATGGTTTTTGGAGGGCAGATGGGGCCCGTCTCCCACCTGGAAGACACTGAGGATGGCTGGAGGAGGGTCAAATTTATTCTTCTTGTTCCCCACCTGGTTGGAGGAGGGACCTCTTTCATGGTAATGCCTTTTAAGATGAATAGCGATACCTCATAAAGTAGTTATTAATTAACATTCACCATCTGTCTATTTTATGTTTGCACCATTTTATCAGTGTCATTTTATTTTTTTACGACGTTAGAAGGCTTCGATTTTTAGAAGCAAATTTTCAAATTTGAGTTTTGAAGTCAAATTGCAGGGTTTACATAGTAGAAACCCCTGCCGATCAGAAGCCCATTTCGTCCCCATAGAGAATTAATGGGTCCGCACCCATTCCGCAATTTGCAGAACGGATGCGGACCCATTATACGGACGTGTGAATGGAGCCTTACTCTGATTCTACAGCTTACAGAATGTGCAGTCGTAAACTGCTCTATGGACACATGGTAGGGCTCAGGAGGAAAGAAGCGACAAATGGTTTTTGGAGGGCAGATTTTGCTGGAATGTTTTTTGGGCACCATATTAAATTTGAAGGCGCGCTAAGGTACCCCCACATTAGAATCCCCCAAAAAAGTGACCCAATTTTGGAAACTACGCCCCAAAAGGAATTTATTGAGGGGTGTAATGACCAGTTTGAACCCACAGGTTTTTAATAAAATTTAGAAATACTTGGAGGTGGAAATGAAACTTTTCATTTCATCTAATAAAATGTTGCATAATCTCCCCGTGAGTGAAGCGTGAGTGAAGAAAAGCATCTCAATCACCACTCCGTGGCCTCCCATCCGCACCGCACTGCACTGGCCAGGGCCTTCGTGCACACATAGTCAGCGCGCTGGCTAATGCTGTGTGTGACGTCAGGTCCCGCCCAGTGCATGCTGGGAAGAAGACGCGGTCCGTCTCCTGTGGACTCCATGTCAGCGCACTGCAACAACAGGAAAAGTAAGTATAAAGTGAGCGGGGGTGGAGATGTTTGAATGGGGCACCTGTGATGAAGGTGACATGGATGATCATGGGCTGGCAATGGCATGGAGGGGCTCATGGCGCTGGGGGAGTGGGGGACAGCACAGGACATGGATGGCAGAGAACGGCTGATGGCACTGGGAGGGAGTCTGGGACACATGGCATGGAGGGGCTGATCTGATGGCACTGGGTTAGTGGGGGACATGGTGGATGGAATGGAGGCACTGGAGGAGGGGGACACAATGGATGGCAACATGGCATGTAGGGGCCGATGGCACTGGGGGACATGGCATGGAGGAGCTGATCTGATGGCACTGGGGGAGTGGGGACATGGTGGATGGCATTGAGGCACTGGGGAAGGGGGACTTGGCAATGGATGGCACTGGGGGAGTGGGGGACATAACATGGAGGCAGGAACTGATCTGATGGCCCTGGGGGAGTGGAAAACACGGCAATTGGGCTGGCAACGGATCGGCATGAAGGAGATGGCACTGGGGGAGTGTGGGACACGGCATGGAGGGGCGGATCTGATGGCACTGTCTGATGGCACTGGGGGAGTGGGGGCATGGTGGATGGCATTGAGGCACTGGGAAAGGGGGACATTGTAATTGATGGCACTGGGGGAGTGGGGGACATGGCATGGAGGCAGGGACTGATCTGATGGCACTAAGGGAGTGGGAATGTATTGGGCTGGCAATGGATGGCATAGAGGCACTGGGGGACATGGCAATGGATGGGGGTCTGGCTCTGATTGCGGCAAGGGAGGGGCTGATGGTGGCAGCCTGGGGGTCTGATCATGGTGGCATTGGCATGGGAGTCCGATTGCGGCATGGGAGGACTGATTTGAGGGCAAGGCTGAATGATTTGGGGGGGTTATCTGTGGCTGAGATGTGATAGCCTGATTTGAGGGGTGTAGTTTGATCTGATGAAAAATACCCGTAAGGTATGCCTCAAGTCACTCAACTTTTACGGTGGCACAAAGCAAAAGGGCAAGAGGCAAGACCTAAAGAAGTATTAATTTACTTCATCAACTGCGAAATGGAGAAAGAGAGAGAAAATAGTGAGGGCGAGGGGCGAAAAGAAGAGACAGGACAAAGAAAACGGCACAGTGTCCAAAGTTTGGGATCATTTCAAGCTGAAAAAGAAAGAAAACTCTATACAGTGTGTCTATTGTAAAACCAAACTAGCGTACCATAATAGCACAACATCAATGCTTCAACACCCAGTTTTCGCATGTAGTTCACCGAGCGGACCAGACCCAAGGTAAAGCAAACATTTTATATGATCTTAGTGACACAGACACAACACACAGGCTTTGTATTGTAATAATAATTGTTTATTTAACCTCTTTTTCAGTACATCACAGTGACGTATGGACAGATATGTGTGGACAGCTGAAGCAGCTGAGCTTACAGACAGCATTCTGAACATGATTGCCACAGACATGTGCCCGCTATCCATGGTGGAGGATGAAGGTTTTCAGAGGATGATTTCCACTTTCAATACAAGATAAACTCTTCCTACTTCATGAAAATTATGGAGAAAAAGTATCTAGAAATCAAAGGCAAGTTGAAGAACACTCTTAAAGGGGTTCTGCAGTTTGTTTAAACTGATGATCTATTCTCTGGATAGATCATCAGCATCTGATCGGCAGGGGTCTGACACCTGGGACCCCTGCCGATCAGCTGTTTGAGAAGGCAGCGGCGCTCCAAGAGTGTCACGGCCTTCTCACTGTTTACCGGTCCAGTGACGTCACGACTAGTATCACTGGCCTGGGCGCGGCTAAGCTCCGTTCACTTGAATGGAGCTTAGCCACACCCAGGCCAGTTGATACTAGTTGTGACATCACTGGGTCTGTGGTAAACAGCTCCTGGAGCACCGCTGCCTTCTCAAACAGCTGATCAGCGGGGTCCCGGGTGTCGGACCACCACCAATCAGATGCTGATGATCTATCCAGAGGATAGATCATCAGTTTAAACAAACTGCAGAACCCCTTTAAGGAGACTGACAGCATTGCACTTACAACTGAAATTTGGACAAGCGTTTCTACAGAAGCTTATCTGGGGGTGACATGTGACTTTCTTGGCAAGGATTAGGAAATTAAGTCCTACAGCCTAACAACAATGCCCCTTGAAGAAAGACACACAGCTGCAAATATTGCAGTGACTTGAGAATGTTATTGCCATATTTGGCAATCCAGCAGAGAAAGTCAAAGCTGTTGTACATGCCAATGGTGCTAATGTAGCAGCAGTGAAGATTTTTTTTTTTTTTATCAGATCATTTTTATTGTAATTTGCAGCTCAATAACATACAATTGGTATAATCAATACAAGTTGTGTCTTCTTATGCTTACAATACACTCAGAATAGAACATCTATTACAAGCAATATGAGCAATTACAAATGTAATTAAGACAATTATTCTGGCCCCCCCTCCCATATCTTCCTCCCTAACTATAAGTATAGCCCCCCATTACCCATTACCCACCTCCCCCACACTCCAGCATTAGTTTACCCGTTAGTAATTATTTGGTAAGATCACCGTTTCCCATCCAAACACTCCATAACTTATCCAACTTATGAGGGCAACCTCACTTCAATACCGCTTTCCCATACATCAGCATAGTATTAACCTTACTTTGAAATTCCTCCACCCTTGGCGGACACGATTTAATCCAATGTAGTGCAATTAATTTCCTGGCTACATATAATAGCCTCCCTATTGCAATCCTACCCACCTCATCTGCACCAACCTCAGCCATCTATCCCAAAACGCATACTTTAAGTTCACGAGGAACCCGTATTGAGAAGACTCTCTGAATTAGTTCCAATTTACTCATTGTAGGAAGGCGCAAGGGTCCATCATTGACAGAAGGTATGTGTCACCGAGATTCCTGGCCTCGGTGAGGTAAGAGCCAGTAATTTTAAGTGTCAGCGGCAGTTAGTGCTGACTGACACTATTTGTTAGTATGGCTGTAGAGCCGAACCGGGCCGGCTCTTAGGCCGAATGCACACTGCCGTGTTCCGCGGCCGAGAGCGGTCCGTAGTATGCCGGGCTGGATTTCTGATAAGGGCAGGAGTGCACGGCGTCATTGGTTGCTATGACGCCCTTGCGCTTCATGTCGCTGCTGCACTACAGTAATACACTATACGAGTGTATTACTGTAGTGTAGGGGCGGCATGAAGCGCACGGCGTCATAGCAACCAATGACGCCGTGCGCTCCTGCTCTGAACAGGAATCCAGCCTGGCATACCACGGACCGCTCTCGGCCGCGGAACACGGCCGTGTGCATTCGGCCTTACTGGGAGCAGCCAAAGTGCAGGGTGGGAGGCTTCTCCCCGCGCTCCAGGCCGGGTTTTGGCTGGGATATAAAAACCCAGCCAGCAGTCTCAGCTGGGTGGATTATCCTCCACTTCACAGTGAAGCTGTGGAGACGCTGTGGTTTTGGGAGCTCTCTGCGCTGAGGTCTGAAGGCCGTGTGTCAGGCGAACAGGCCGCCTTAGAGCCTGCAAGTGGAATTTCTGAGGCTGAGCATTCCGCGGGGTGTGGACTGCCACCCAGGATACCAGGTGAATGTTATTTTGTTTTTCTGTGTGTGAACAAGCACCAAGCCTGAAAACGGACTGTTCTGTTATGTTATGCGTGTGAATAAACACTGAAGATTGATTTAAAACCTGGTCCATTGCCTCTATATTGCAACCTCTAACCTGCCTACCAGAGCGAATCCCCACATCATCCAAAACTCATCCAGACTTGGGCATTGCCACAGCATGTGTAGTAAATCCGCTGGTTCCATCTGGCATCTTGGGCATTTTGCATCTGCTCTGACACCGATGCGATGTAAAAACACTGGAGTTTTGTAGACCCTGTGTATGATAAACAGCTGTCATAGTGTCCCATTTTCATTTAAAGACGATTCCGGTACTGCCTCTAAGATCTCTTTCCATTGTTCCTTAGTTATCTCCCCTATATCTTTCTCCCAAGCTCTCATTCTGGATAGTGGGAGAGATTCCAGAAACTTATCTAGGAGCATTGGTATATTGTAGATATTATTCCTTTTTTGTCCCTTCCCGAGATTATTAAATGTAGAGTGGTATCTCTAGAGATCACAACATTACCAGATTTAGACATAGATTTATATGCGTGCCTTATCTGCAAGTATTGATAGAAGCTCCCTCTTGGTATGTTGTAGACCTCCTGTATGTTAGTAAATGTTGTAAGTACCCCCTTTTGTAATAAATTGCCTATTCTAGTCACTCCTTTATTTTGCGAAGTTTGGAATTCCTTCAAGGGTAAAAATTCAGGAAGCATGCGATTATGCCATAGGGGAGTATACTATGTGGTACCTGTAATGCATCTCAATTGTTTGGCCTTTTCCCATACTTTCCTCATGAGCTGTGTTAGCGGGTTCCGTTTGTCCACTAATGACATCCCCGTCCCCTCAAGTAACCATGAGTTCTTTCCCTCCTAATTTTTGTCGCAGTATCTGACCGGTAATGTTACTTGAGTCTGGGTCTATCCAACCCCTTTAATGCTGGCATTGTGCCACCAGGTAATATATCCATGGGTTAGGTAGGGCCAAACCCCTAGCCGATTTTGCGTATTGTAGTGTTTCCAGCTTAATTCTAGGGTGACCCCTCCGCCATACCAGTTCCCTTAAAAATAGCATTGATCTTCTGGAACTTATCTAATGGTATCCATACCGGGGCATTATGTAATATATATAAGAGTTAAGGCATCATTATCATTTTTAAGAGATTAACTTTCCCCACTACTGACAAAAACAGCTTACACAATGCCTTGGTCTTTTGTCAAAATTTAATGAGCATTGGCATTACGTTTAGCTCCTCAAAGTCCAACAGACAGGGTGAGATATTAATCCCAAAATATTTAATGCTGTCCACACATGGCATATTGTTCTCTATAGCAGTCGCTGAGGAAGTCTGTCCATCCAGAAACATAAATGCTGATTTATGCCAATTTATATTCAGACCTGACATTTTCCCAAAGCGGCCAATCAGAGACATGGCTTCGGACAGAGACACCGACGTGTCCCCTAGAAACAGCAGGGTGTCATCAGCATACATAGCTACTTTGTTGTGTATCGGGCCATATTGGAAGTGTCACGGCTGAGGATGGGGAAAACCCTCCTCAGCCGTGCGATGCCACGAGATGTAAGTGGCTGCTCGGCCAGGAAAGTAGAATTAGGGAGCAGGTCACCTCCTAATGCATCCCTAATCTGACCCTAACTCCTAGCTGCATGAGCCGACCTTGAAGGTAGGAGGGCTCATGCTCAGGAACATCAGATCCCTACTCACCCTCCGCCGATCCCTGAACTAGGAGCTGGGTAGACCACCTGTTCCTCCTGGATACAGAGAAACTGGAGTCTAAACTGGCCGGGCTGCAAGGGGAACAGAAACAGACATATGGCAATGGCAGGTAAGTGCAACTAGTACCACACCTACCTGACACAGACACAGAGCCTGTAACCCAAGTATAAGTGCTGCTGTCCACAACAACACAAGAGACAGAGCACACATCACACAGGAACCCAGGAAACCATACGCTGCAATAAATAAGCATAACACAAACACATCTTCATAACATCGTGCATCACAATTTATGACCACAAGGGTGGCCCTCACTGGCAGATGGAATAAAGGACCAGGAGGGTGCCTCCAGCTTACAAACAAGGCTGGAGTACCCCTCAGACATCAGGTCTCAACTGAGGCTTTATAGCCCATGTAGCCACACCCACACAGACACACCCAGTGTTCACACAGACAGAAACGAATTAACTCTTCTCACACCAGGGAAGGGAGAACAGCCACATACAGGGGAAGTGAACAAACCCTTATCACTCTGCAGCTGTTAACGCAGGCAACGACATGCGTGGCAATCGTGTCCTGGGAGTCAGCCAGAAGGCTGAGACACCGCCACCACATGAACAGAAAACACCACGTTACCTCGGGCAGCCACAAGTGAAGGGAAACCATCCCAGTGCACACATCCAAACTTCGTGCACACCAGATATATAAAAAGGCGCACCTACAAACGCAGGTTGCCAGGTGTAACCGCATGCAGCAAGCTGCAAAGCACAAACATGTTGCCAGCGGCAACCACACGTGAGGCAACAATCCAGCCGCCCTCACCATGTGATTGACCAAAACCAAACCGCAGGCAACAGCATGCGGATCAGGAGTCACGACCATAACCATGGTCGTGACAGGAAGCCCTTTATTGTTGGGGAACTACTCACTGCTGCCGCTAGCGGTTCAATCGCTATTGCGAATAGCAAAGGGGACTGTGGACATTCCTGCTGGGTCCCTCTGGCTAGCCTAAAAATTAAGGATACCCCTCCATTAGCTCTAATATGCGCTCTTGGGTCTGAATATAGTACTTGTACCCATTTGATAAAACGTTGGCCAAAGCCTATTGTGCGTAGTGTACACCATAAATACCTCCACTCCACACTATTGAAGGCCTTTGCTGTGTCAAGTGCTAACACTTCCCTTATCACCCCCATTATCCGCCCCAATCAGCAGACTGGTAAAAACTCTGCGAATGTTAATGGAGGTGGATTTTTGGGGCATAAAGCCAGTTTGGTCTGGATGTAATATGGTTAAAATCACTTTGGACAATCTCATCGCTAAGGCCTTGGCCAGTATCTTAACGTCAGCCGTGAGCAGCAAAATAGGCCTATATGAGTCCGGTAGTGTGGGGTCTTTCCAAGGTTTCGGTATTACCACTATGCACTGGGCACTTCCTGCAGGGAGAGTGCCCATCTCTAATAAGTATTGAAAAACCTTCAGCAACTCAGGAAGCAACGCCCCTTAAAAATTGTTTACAGATCTCCTCAGGGCATCCATCTGTACCTGGAGCTTTATCATTGGCCATGGTTTTCAGTGCTGCATCAAGTTAGTCTAAACTTATCGGGGCTTCTAACAAGGCCTGTGCTTCCGGTGTTAGTTTGGGCAAGTTAATCCCCTCCAAGAAGTACATTATCTCTAACTCTGAGCATGAGCTCTTAGATGTATATAATGATGTATAGAAACCCCCCAGAATATACAGAATGTCCCTAGTACCTGTCCTCCTCTGTCGTTGAGAATCCACTAGCTCTGTAATACAAGTCGATCCTTGCTGCGTTTTTGAAATGACTGATAATAGATGTCCTACTCTTTCTCCTTCTACAAAGAGACGTTGCTTAAAAAATAATCGTTTCAGAACTTTTTCCCACCTTTAATGAGACCTATAAACTGTACAACTCAATTGAAAAACAAACTGAAATCTTTTATGTAGAGGGAAGAAAAAATATAAAAAAATAATAATATGGTTGCATAAGTGTGCACACTCTTAAACTAATACTTTGTTGAAGCACCTTTTGATTTTATTACAGCACTCAGTCTTTTTGGGTATGAGTCTATCAGCATGGCACATTTTGACTTGGCAAGATTTGCCCACTCTTCTTTGCAAAAACACTCCAAATCTGTCAGATTGCGAGGGCATCTCCTGTGCACAGCCCTCTTCAGATCACCCCACAGATTTTCAATCGGATTCAGGTCTGGGCTCTGGCTGAGCCATTCCAAAACTTTAATCTTCTTCTGGTGAAGCCATTCCTTTGTTGATTTGGATGTATGCTTTGGGTCGTTGTCATGCTAAAAGATGAAGTTCCTCTTCATGTTCAGCTTTCTAGCAGAAACCTGAAGGTTTTGTGCAAATATTGACTGGTATTTGGAACTGTTCATAATTCCCTCTAGCTTAACTAAGGCCCCAGTTCCAGCTAAAGAAAAAACAGACCTAAAGCATGATGCTGCCACCACCATGCATCACTGTGGGTATGGTGTTCTTTTGGTGATGTGCAGTGTTGTTTTTGCACCAAACATATCTTTTGGAATTATGGCCAAAAAGTTAAACATTGGTTTCATCAGACCATAACACCTTTTCCCACATGCTTTTGGGAGACTTCAGATGTGTTTTTGCAAAATGTGGCCTGGCTTGGATGTTTTTCTTTGTAAGAAAAGGCTTTCGTCTTGCCACTCTACCCCATGACCCAGACATATGAAGAATACGGGAGATTGTTGTCACATGTACCACACAGCCAATACTTGCCAGATATTCCTGCAGCTCCTTTAATGTTGCTGTAGGTCTCTTGGTAGCCTCCCAGACCAGTTTTCTTCTAGTCTTTTCATCAATTTTAGAGGGAAGTCCAGTTCTTGGTAATGTCACTGTTGTGCCATATTTTCTCCACTTGATGATGACTGTCTTCACTGTGTTCCATGGAAATTATTTTGTACCCTCTCCTGACTGATACCTTTTAACAATGAGATCCCTCTGATGCTTTGGAAGCTCTCTGTGGACCATGGCTTTTGCTGTGGGATGCGACTAAGAAAATTTCAGGAAAGACCAACTAGAGCAGATGAACTTTATTTGGGGTTAATCAGAGGAACTTTAAATGATGGCAGGTGTATGCTGACTCCTATTTAACATGATTTTGAATGTGATTGCTTAATTCTGAACACAGCTACATCCCCAGTTATAAGAGGGTGTGCACACTTATGCAACCACATTATTTTAGTGTTTTTTTTGTTTGTTTTTCCCTCCACCTAAAATATTTCAGTTTGTTTTTCAATTGGTGGTACAGTTTATAGGTCACATTAAAGATATAAATAATTTCAGAACTTTTTCCCTTTGTCTCATTTTTTGACAGCACACAAACCTGACATTTTAAAAGTGGTGTGTAGACTTTTTATATCCACTGTATATCATTGGATCCTTGCTCGACCCTTGAGATCTTACCAATGCTGGAGTGTGCCCCCCCACCCTTTACTTCTTCCTAATTAGAAAACTTCAAACAATTTGCCCTGCAATAGGCCTTGTAATCTAACCATTAATTCCTTTTTGGGGTCCATACTTCCGGTAACGGTATTGACCCTCCTTCTCAAAACTGTAACATAAAGGTACTAAATAGAAAATGGGGGAGGAGAAGGAAATAAAATAACTCGATTACCCCCTTAGGGGGGACAAACATAGTAGAATGTTAGATCAACTGTTCCTCCCAATCTTCTATACTTCATGTGCCGACGTCCTTCTTCAATTGATTCTTATGGTAGATCCAACCACTTCAGTTCATCCTCCGGATCTTCGAAAAATTGTGTGTTCCCCATAGCCGCTACTCCCAGTTTTGACAGGAATAGCATGGAGTAAGGTATTTGAAGGTTCTGCAATCTCCGTTTAATGTCCAGGAAACGTGACCTTTTTTTCTGGACTTCAGTGGAATAGTCCGGAAAGAACGATATTAGAACACCATTAATGGATAAATCCGGATGTTCTCGTGCTTGTCTCAGTATAGTGTCCCTGTCCTTGTAATGAAGTATTTTAGATAAAATCGGGCATGGTGGTCTCCCAGGGGGGAGCGGTCTAGTGGGGACTCTGTGTGCCCGTTCCACAGCATGTAGGGGTGATAGTCCCTTGTCTTGAAACTTTTGAGATATCCATTTTTCTGTGTAATCGGTGGCATTTACACCTTCCACTTTCTCAGATACACCAACAATTCTGATGTTATTGCACCGCAACCTATTCTCTAAGTCATCAGTCTTGGCAGACAAAACATCTATATCTCGAACTGTTATCTTGGCCTCCATTTTGAGAGGCCCTGTTACATCTTCCAGGTCTGACTCTCCAGTGGTTCTTTCAGCAATTTTGTGTAGGTCATTCCTTATAAAGGACATATCTTCCCTTAAAGGGAGTCTGTCACCTCCATATGGCCATATACAGTGCTTACATTGCCCTATAGCACACCTATACATGAATGTAATGGTACCTTTGTCTTTGTCTTTACACTTGCAGAAGCTGCAAAACCGAACTTTGATTGATATGCAAATGAGCACTCGCAAGTGCACAGGTGTTCACTGTGTTGGTGCCCAGGCTGCCCTGCCTTTTTTCATTGTTTCCCCGCCCCAGCCTCTGCCTATGCCCGCCCTCCTATTCCCTTGCGTCATCCTAAGGTCCGGCCGAGATCCCGCGACTGTGCACTGCCTCGCTCCGGCGAACGGCTGGTTTTGCGCAGTGCGCATACTCCGGCCAGGCGAGGCAGTGCACAGTCGCGGGATCTCGGCCAAACCTTAGGATGACGCACGGGAATAGGAGGGCGGGCATATGCAGAGGCTGGGGCGGGGGAACAATGAAAAAAGGCAGGGCAGACTGGGCACCAACACAGTGAACGCCGCCCATGGGCACTTGCGAGTGCTCATTTGCATATCAATCAAAGTTCGTTTTTCCAGCTTCTGCAAGTCTAAAGACAAAGGTACCATAACATTCATGTATAGGTGTGCTACAGGCCAATGTAAGCTCTGTATATGGCCATATGGAGGTGACAGACTCCCTTCAAGCTTCCCACTTCCAGGGATAATGATTTAAGAGTGGTATTGCAGTTTGCCACGGCCATCATGACATTTTTTAAAGTAGGCTCCTTTTCAGAGGAATTATGCCATTCCCTTTTTTGCCTACTGGGTGTTAGCCTTGCTGGGATCACATCTTCTTGCCTTTCATCATCTGTGGACTTCTCTTCATCTTCAGACGAGAAATCAGGCGCCATTGTCTCCCTGTGCCACTCTTTATCTCCCTCCGGTGTGCGGGCATATTTGCTGAGCCGAGTAGCTATGCCGCGACTCCTCCTGTCCTGCAGGTCCTCCCCCTCCTCCTCACCAGTGCCATGTTGGAACTAAACCTCCCGCTCCGGTCTGGACGCCGGTTTGCCCTTCCTGGGCATATTTCTGCACACTGGAGGATATTGTTTAATTTCCCACTGGGTGTTTCGTCCCGCGTGCGGGTCCAGAGTGTGTTTGGCAGGTACTCAGGCTGTTTGTTAAGGATTTCAGCAGGAGCGGTCACACATGCGACTCACACCATGTTGCGTCAGGCCACGCCCCAGCAGTGAAGATTTTAAAAGAAAAACACGGATGGGCATCGGTGCAATGTGCAGGCCACACCCTGAACTTGGTTTTGCAAAGCGCTCTGAAGAACCACAAAGCTATCTAAGTGTGTGGCTTGTGTAAGATGCCTTGTTGAGCATTTTAATAAGAGTGAGTTGGCATGCACCAAGCTAAAGGAGAAGCAACAGCAGATGGGCACACCACAACACATGCTGGTGGATGATGTAAGTACGTGCTGGAATAGCACTTATCACATGTTATCACAACTGCAGGAACAAAGATGGCCAGTGACTGCTGCTCTCTCAGACCCAGAAGTGACTCCAAGAGGAAAACACCACTACCTTGATCTGAAGCCAGAACAGTGGAGCCTGATTGAGAAGCTAAGCCAGGCCCTTGAGCCATTTGAAGGAGCTACGGTGTTTCTGAGTGGCCAGAAGTATGTTACCCTCTCTGCACTTCCACAGGTAGTGCAGAACCTAAAGAAGTCCATACAGGGTTTAGCTTTTGAGACTGCACCGTTAAGGTCATACCAGGCTCATGTGGTAGAACAGATCACAACAAGATGGCAAGAACTGTCTACGTTTCAAACTGACTCTTCAAACACTGCCCTAATTGCCGGTATTCTGGATCCCATATTTAACCCCTTAGGGACCGGGCTCATTTTCACCTTAAGGACCAGGCCATTTTTTGCAAATCTGACCAGTGCCACTTTATGTGGTAATAACTTTATCCAGGCCATTCTGAGGTTGTTTTTTCATGACATATTGTACTCCATGAAACTGGTAAAATGGAGTAAAAAAAATCATTTTTATTTATAAAAAAATACCAAATTTACCAAAAATTTGGAAAAAATAGCAAAATTCTAAGTTTCAATTTCTCTACTTCTATAATACATAGTAATATCTACAAAAATAGTTATTATTTTACATTCCCCATATGTCTACTTCACGTTTGGATCATTTTGGGAATGACATTTTATTTTTTGGGGACGTTACAAGGCTTAGAAGTTTAGAACTAAATCTTCAAATTTTTCAGAAATTTTCAAAAACCAACTTTTTAAGGACCAGTTCAGGTCTGAAGTCACTTTGTGAAGCTTACATAATAGAAACCACCCAGAAATGACCCCATTCTAGAAACTACACCCATCAAGGTATTCAAAACTGATTTTACAAACTTTGTTAACCCTTTAGGTGTTCCACAAGAATTAATGGAAAATATAGAGAAAATTTCAAAATTTCACTTTTTTGGCAGATTTTCCATTTTAATATTTTTTTTTCAGTTACAAAGCAAGGGTTAGCAGCCAAACAAAACACAATATTTATGGCTCTGATTCTGTAGTTTACACTAACACCCCCATTTTTCGGGGGGGAAAACTTTATTTTTTCAACTTTTTTTTCACTTTATTTTTTGTCCCACTTTGGGACTCCAACTTTTGGGGGTCTGATCCCCTTTACAATGCATTCCAATACTTCTGTATTGGCAAAAGAAACGGGAAACAAGGCGCTCATAGGGTAGTAAGTTATGGGTACCAGTTTAAGAGAGCATGCTGTGTCAATTGTTATACTCACCTTCTGGTGCTGTGTGTGCGTCAGTACAACACTCGCAAAGGCGGGGGGAAGGAAGGGGGGTTGTGCTGCCGGTATCTTCTCAGTCCTTGGAGTTGCCAGCACTCCAAAGTAGTGATGTAGAGTGTAACGGATCCCCTTCCGTTAATGGACGCTTCCTAGCTTGCGCCGAGGACCACAAGCACCGCACTGGACACCACAACCACCGTAGCTTAACTGGAGCCGCGCCGTCTTCCTTCCACCCTGAATGAACCTCCAGCATTTAGGACCGTGTGGGAAAGATCTCTCCTCCAGGGAATATGCAGAGCATAGCAATCCCCAGCGTGATACAACAATTCCCTCCAATAACGAGACAAGGCTGCGTTTTGAAGGGTTAGAAAAACAGGAACTGAGCTGACCTCTTTATTGAGGGCTACCCGCCCGTATTTATGCAGGTCCCCACAATGCATCATGGTTTCCTCCTCTCTGCCCTGGAGACACCCGAAGAGCAATTCAATTATTTCTCAGGACAAAGGGAAATCACGAATACACATGTGGGAACAATAGGGCAGGAATTACCACCCAAATACACAAAATCCTCCCTTCTGTCTGGGATATAATTATGGATTAACATAACTATCACAGACAGTAAAAATACAGTTTTTAAACATACACTGTAACTTTAAAACCATACATTCCATCTCCATAAAAATTACATATTTAAACTCAGCATACATGAAACATAAACACTTCCAAAAATCACACAAATCCCTCCAGCGGATCAAAAGTTAAGTGGAAGTCCTTTATGACCGACCGCAAGCACAATTTCCTGCCCAAAACAGTTCCATAGATTTGGGCTGTGCGGTCGGTCAATTTCATGCAGAAAAACGACTAAGTCCCATCTTCGAACGGGACTTAGTCTCTGGAGCTGAAAGTTCAGTATGGCTTAAGGTAAGGGTCAGCAGCGTTCGTGTATCTGCGCATCCGATTCCAGCTCCACAGAATCCCCAGCATACACCGCTGACCGCGTTCGGTCCCACCAACAGTCCAGACATGCGGTACAGTTCTGTCACACTGGGCAACATGTCCCGGGGCCATAGTCGTAGGGCAGGAGGCTAGCCATAAGTCCTCTACAATGCCCAGTGGCAAATGTCACATAGAGTACTGTAAAAAGCTGTGTACTGGGGTCGTACACGATATGATACCTCTTGGCGCAAAACCACAATTGCGAGTGACGTTTTTTGAAAAGGTATTTACTATTCAGGTGACAACGCGTTTCGGAGTGAGGGTACCCTCACTCCGAAACGTGTTGTCACCTGAATAATAAATACCTTTTTAAAAGACGTCACTTGCAATTGTGGTTTTGCCAGCTGATTGATTTTCCGAGCGGCGGTGATCGGAACTACACATGACGTACCGGTACGTCATATGTCCCCAAGAGGTTAAGAAACTTAAATTCTTGTCTGCTGATAAACCATTTAAGGTCCAAAGCACAGTACAGACCATGGCACTTGTTGCCAAAAAGGAAATGACACGGCCCAGTGAACATGATGGAGCTTCTTCTAGAAGAGGACAAGAAGATACTGATAGGGACCTTAGATTGTGAGCCCCATTGGGAACAGTTGGATGCTAATGTCTGTAAAGCGCTGCAGAATATAGTAGCGCTATATAAGTGCATAAAATAAATAATAATAAAATAACCCTGCTGCAGCAAAGCATGCCAAGGATTATGCCACAGGCACATCATTCCTCCAGAACATACTGGGATCATCAGAGTCGAGCTCCAGTGATGAAGAGGATAAGGAGCAGCAGTTAAGTAAATTTGTGCAGAATGAGGTCTAGATGTACTTTGGAGAACATCCCGTATAAAAGAAAGAGAATCCGCTGTCATGGTTGAAAACAAATGAAACACGCTATCCAGTACTAGCAAAGCTGCCAAAGTCCTTTCTGTGTATTCCAGCAACTTCCACGCCATCAGAGCGTCTGTTTTCTGCAGGTGGAAACATAGCATCAAAGCCAGCCTGGGCCAGCCTCAGTTCTGAGCATGGATGTGCTCACTTTTATTCATTGCAATCGCCAAATGATCATTTGGGCCACGAATCAGCAACCTTTGGCACTCCAGCTGCTGTGAAACTACCCCTCTCTGCATGCAAACATGCTCTGTTCGTCTAACTCGTATAGAAGTGATTTAAGCATTCTGGGAGTTGCAGTTCCTGGACAGCTGGAGTGCCGGAGGTTGCTGATCCCTGCTTTAGGGTAAGCTGGTTCATGCAAGCTTACATGCACTTTACCATATGTAAATATACCATATGCACCATTCAGGAGATAGATTTATCCAAACTGGTGTAAAGGTCAACTGGTTTAGCAACCAATCAGATTCCACCTTTTATTTTACAGAGCTCCTTTGGAAAATGAAAGGTGGAATCTGATTGGTTGCTATTGGGAAACTAAGCCAGTTTTCCTTTACACCACTTTTGATAAATCTGTTCTCCCCCCATAGCTTTTGTTTTTGCCTTCTAAAAATGTCAGAAAGCCTTAGAAGAAAAAAGTACTGATGTGTGCAAGACTGTCAGAACTAAAGTTGCCTGAAAGTCTTCAGAGTTGAAAAACATAAAGGGTAAGGCAAGGTTTATGTCTTACTACTTTGTTTACTTATATTTTTTTAAGTAATTTATCATTTTTTATTTGAATTTTGCTTTTATAAAGTAATTTGACCATTTTATTTAGGTTTCAATAACAGCTTAGGCCAGGTTCACATTGCAGTATGAACACTGGGACTCTAATCATCTGGAAACTGGCCGGAGTCCAGCCACAAAATGCTATGTCACTGAGCAGCATTTTTTGGGTGGATCCCCATTATAGTCAATGGGCATCCAGCTATAACAGATCATCTGTCATAGCTGGATTCCCACAGATGCAGCCAGTGAACTCTGGCAGTCTGTTCCTCCACCAGAACAGACTGATGGAGTTCACAACATACGTTGCTTTAGATGTAGCCTTAGATACACATTCTGGCAGAAGAACACCCTGCTGGAGTATACCATATTGGGTATTGCTGGATACAACCAGCTATATGCTCTCATTGACTATAATGTGGTCCAAGGCCATCTGGCCATGTTCCTGCATACATGCTGGGTATCATCCAAAGCTTTTTTTTTTTTTCTCCGGCCAAAACCCAGCTTAAATGCTGTAACATGGTCGGACCCCATTACAGTCAATCACTGCAGCAGCTGGCAGTATCCAGCTACAGTGTACCCGATATGGTACATTCTGGCTGGCTGTTCTTCTGACAGAATGTATATTGCAGCTGTGAAAGAAGCCTTACATGTGTGCAATTATTTGCTATACCCCTGTCACAAATAAAAAATATTGTTTTTATAAAGCAATATGTTATTTTAAGAAGCTTTTCCTTATTAGAGTACACGATTAATCGTAAAAATAATCGATAGAATACTCGATTGCTAAAATAATCGTTTACTGCAGCCCTATGTGAAAGGGGCCTTAAAAGTCCGTGATCAGCATTATCACCGATCACAAACTCTCCCTCCAGGTGTCTGCTGTGGTATCCGCTCAGCTGCTGAGCAGGCATCATCTTGAAAAACCAGTAGTGTTAAATTAATTGAAGTTAAAGTGGAATTCGATCTGAATTTCAGGAAAAATTTTATTCGCCGAATCTGAATTTCCTTGCGCTTCGTTGTAACGAATCTGATTTTTTCTAAAATGGCTGCTGCACATGTTACAAATTGAAAGTAAGACGCCAAAACATGCCCTCCTTGAGCTGCACAGGCAGACTGGTGTTACCCAACATTGCGTCATATGAAAAGTTTTCACACGTTGGAATTCAACCCTCCCCATGTTGGACCAACTATATGAGCAGAGCGCTTTGACCGATTTCTTGATGATGCAGACAGACAGGGGTACTCCCCTCCGTAACTTCGATGTTAGCCCGTGGCAGCTCATGCGTGATACCTGCCATTTATTCAGGCCCTTTGAGGAGGCCACTTTATTTGTCAGTCGCCAGGACTAATGGATGAATTATGTAATTCCACTTCTTCACGTCCTGGAGCATATGCTGATAAATCTGGCTGGCCAGGGGACAGGAGATGGGGCGCTTACATTTCACAGCCACCTGACCCCGTGGGGGCTGAACTGGCGGAAGAGATCAATGCCCAGGAATTCTATACAGAAAGAGGTGGTTCATCTGCGCAAGCCACACATGGAGTACTGTGTGCAGTTCTGGGCTCCTTTGAACAAGGCAGACATAGCAGAGCTGGAGAGGGTTCAGAGAAGGGCAACTATAGTAATAACTGAAAAGGCTGGACTACAGTACCCAGAAAGATTATCAAAATTAGGGTTATTCACTTTAGAAAAAAGACGACTAAGGGGAGATCTAGTATAAGCAAGATATTGCTGCATTTGTGGGAGGGGAGGCTGATTACAAGTCTATTCATACGTACCTGTGGGCCCAGGCTGGCTGATTACTAGGCTATTTATAGGCACCTGTGGGCCCAGGCTGACGCCGATTCAGCTGATTTCACTACCTCTGAGTCAGCTCTAGGATACAGCAGCATGGTGTGGAGGCTCCTCACGGCTGGGCGACGGCAGAATGTCTCAGGAGGGCGCTGGTATTCATGGTAGGATCGGAGGGAGCTGTGCGGCTCCCCACGCAGCACACGATTCAAACTGGTGGGGGGCGGAGCCCTTGGCAAAGGAAGGGCTCCCCCTGCCCCGGTGCACATTGCCAGGGAGCTGCGCTGCTCCCCATTCGGTACGAGTGTCCAGCCGGCGGTGGGTCGGCCCCTGGCTGAAGGGGGGGCTCCCCCGCACTGGTGCACTCTGCCAGGGAGCTGTGCGGCTCCCCACGCGGCACACGATTCAAACCGGCGGGGGGTGGGGCCCATGGTAAAGGAAGGGCTCCCCCTACCCCGGTGCACATTGCCAGGGAGCTACGCTGCTCCCCACGAGGTACGGGTGTCCAGCCGGCGGTGGGTCGGCCCCTGGCTGAGGCGGGGGCTCCCCCGCACTGGTGCACTCTGCCAGGGAGCAGCGTGAGCTCCCCACGTGGCTATGTGTAAAGGTACAGGGGACACCGTGTCCCCGCTCCTCATCTTCAATAAAGTCTGACACGGGCCGCCGTGCCGTTAGTTAGGCAGGGATCAGGGGTGGGAGTACTAGGCTCGGTCAGGAGGAGCAGATCATAGGCGGTGGCTTCCTTCTGCCGGCCGTACATAAGGTTTCCAAGGGGGTTATTTAGGCACATGGTGTTAGTTAGTCCATGCAGGTGATCTGCTTTATACCATGCTCTTCATGCTCATACTCAGAGCTGTGCCCATACCATGTTTTTAGGCACCACTCGCATCCAGAGCTGCATTCACCCACTTGTTCTTACATTATGTGTTATACTCTGCTTCCACTTAAAGCTGCATTTCTTTTCATTGCTACATTATGGTTACTCAGTATTCTTACCAGGGCAACCAGCACACCCCTCTGATACTGCTCTTCCTATAAACATAGCGGCTTTCTTTTCAGGCTTACGTTTCTTTCCTCAGTGGTTTGTCACATTCCATAGGTCTACCTTTTCTGTTCACTTCGAAAAGAAGAAGAAAGAAAAAAAAAAAAATATATATATATATATATATATATTTGTGGTGTTCTTTAGTCCTGCTATGCATTCACTTAGACTGGTCTCCTTTACTTCTGGTTCGCATTCACTCAGATTGGTCCCCTGCTCCAGTTAACCAAATAACTCCCTAGCGATCAGTGGGCCAATAGGAGTAAGTTCCTACTATGTTTTCACAGTTGTTCATTTGTTTGTCACGACAAGGGTCTTTTCTTAGCGAACTGCAATGCCTCTGGCTCTTGTTTTTCTCCCATCTGTTTCAATTTCGCGGTTGGTTTAATGTTTCGTTTATGCACGTGGTTCAGATCACTAATGTCTATGCATTTTCCTTTAGGTATGGCTCACGTTGTAATTACTTATCGTCACTGTAAGGTCATCCAGTTCAGTCTCTTGGTTTCGGGGGGCCTCATGGCTTCGGGGACCCGATGACCATTCTTCATGTTCGTTAGGTGTACAATATGGTTGTAGGCTGGTTAGCGTCCTAGGTTATTGTCGGAGAGGGTCATGGTTATGCGAGTCCACAAGTCATACTAATGCTGCATAAGTGGTTTATATTTAAAAAAATATATATATATTTAATAATAATAATCCGCCACGTAGGACTCCGCCATTAGTCTCTCACGTAGGACTCCGCCATTAGGGTCCCTCACGCATGGCTTCTCCGTTTTAGTTTTACACATATGACTCCGCCATTAGAGTCTCTCAAGCATGGCTCCGCCATTAGAGTCTCTCACGCATGGCTTCTCAGTTTTAGGTTTACACATATGACTCCGCCATTAGTCTCTCACGCATGGCTCCGCCATTAGAGTCTCTCACGCATGACTCCGCCATTAGAGTCTCTCACGCATGGCTTCTCCATTTTAGTTTTACACATATGACTCCACTATTAGTCTCTCATGCATGGACACATATGACTCCGCCATTAGAGTCCCTCACGCATGGCTCAGCCATTAGAGTCTCCCGCGCATGGCTTCTCCGTTTAAATTTTACACACACAAACTCCGCCATTCGAGGCCGGCTGCGTGGTCCCACCACAAGTAGGTTCCATGTCTTTTTCTGCCTTCAGACCCGCTCGCATGGCTCTGTCATCTGTGGCTCGCAATACAATTTTTCTTGTGGTGGCTCGTGCCATTAGAGCCTCACTCACATTATTGTTTTCTCAAACTTTTTAATTTTCTAGGTTGTTGGGTCTAAAAGGAAAATCTTTGTTTTCTTTATAAGCCGTCATCCCGAGCCTGTCTTTGCGGACATCACCTTCTCCCAGGCATGCTTACTTCATCTACAAATTCGGGCTGAGGGTGTTGGTGTCCGGCCTAAGTCCTGGGTATCGGTCTGTCTTCCAGTAGGAGGT